>NC_134048.1:9285793-9595161 GCF_965140245.1 Athene noctua
GTATTGCTTCATCCATTTTGTATTGATCATGAAGACTTTTGTGACTACAAACCGCAGGATATTTTAATGGAATGGGTAAGGTTATTGACATCCACAAGACTGCAATTCTGTATCAGAACAGGAAAACCATTTTGGTCTGTTCATAAGTCAGATTCATACAAGCAGCTAGTACTATCTTACTCCAAGCCTCTTTTTTTAAGCTATCAGGAAACAAAAAATGGTATCTGCCTAGTGAACGAATAGCTAGTTCTATAGTTCAAAAATAGATCATGTTGCTATACATGTTAGGAATTACCTCCCATCTAATGCAGAAATATAGCTAACATGAACCCTAGGTCCACCTAAAAAGTTCTTTCTTTGCTCATATAATTTCAAGTAAGTGTGAAGTAAGTGTGATGGCTAATTCTGTTTCTTGTCTAAAACTGTATCAAGGAAAGGGATGGAAATCCTTTATACAAATCCTTTATGTTTAAGACAATCTAAAGTTGTGTTGCTCGAAAAGACTGCCACCAATACTATCTTAGCATAATATAAATGGGGACAAGAATAAACCATGGTCATTTACCACTGTCTCACCCCCCCCCCCCCCCCCAACAGGAACTATTACAATCATACCTGTGTTGAGTCATTGTGAGATATGCCATCTTACAAGACCTAATTTTTAAAAGATTTTGATGACTTTTGTTAGCAGACGTGTTGGTGAGATTGTGGCTGTAAATTAGAGTATGTTAATGGAAAGCAAGAGGGGATTTGAGCTGAATAAATTTGAGAGAATTTCTAGAGTTTATTTTTTAATTAAAACAATGTTCTACTTCAAAAGACATAAGCTTGTTGTTAGTTACCTAGGTATGAACTTAGGGTAATTGCACTAGCATTATTTTAATGACTTTACATTTATATCCAAAAGGAACTGAGAGTAAAATTCATAATTCATCCCTTTTTCTGCTGTGGTATGTCAGACGGACAGAAACAAATAAGAGCTAAGTCTCAATGGTCAAGAATTTCTGATCTACCAGAATTAAGTAAGCTTTTCCATGAAGCACTGCATGAACACAGAAGTCATTTAAAGAGTTGAAGAAAAATATTAGACCTAACATTAAGGGACCAAAGGTTATTTGCTGAAAGCTTCTAAATCTATTTCTGGTAATGGAAGATCGACAGACACCTAGACTTGAGGTGTCTCTTAAGTAATAACAGAATTTAGAAGACCAATAACAACCCAAATCCTACATATTGTCACAGGAATAAAAGCTTTCCCAAACTGCGAACAAAAAGTACAATTGTGATAGCCCTTCTGGATTTCTGAAGTGCTGGTACACAGCTACATTGGCCATACATTAAGAGAGCATCAGTAAAGCACTGGAGAAAACTGGGAAACAGAATACCCAGATTCTAATAAAATTTCAGTATGAGACATGAATTTAATGTGGCACCCTAAAACAATCACATTTAGTGAATTTTTAGAAAGCAGGGTTAAAACAGTATTTATGAGATTGAACTACAGATAAACCTATATTAAAGAATGAAGATTTTAAAACTTTTTTTTTTTTTTTTTTTTTTTTAATGTCTTGAAACTAAATGTAGTTGGAGCTCAAAATTTCCAGAGTATCACAAAACAGTAACCTGGAGGTACAGAAGCCCGCCATGTATTACCTATCCTGAAAAATGCTTTTTTGTAGGAGAAATTACTAAGATATAGAAGTTAGCAGAGTAATGACAAGATCAGATTTCTCGATGCTGTGCTCCCCCCCCAGACACCCATATGATAGAGTGACTGAATGCAGCCACAGTAATAAAGAACAGCACATATGTGGGTTTAAATCGTTCTGATCCTTTGGAACCTAAGGATCACAGATGTCTGTTTATTAACAGACATCTCCCCTTTTCTTAGTCAAGCTGTTCCTAACTTAGTAAGATTGAACCCTAAGAATTATTTTTATTTTTAGCTCTTGAAAACATGCAAGTCATTGAAAATATTGTAACTGGCTTAAACATAACCAAGCCCCTGACAAAATTTAAGGGTGACAGACAAACAAAAGCTATTGTGAGTGGCCCAATTAAATAATCAAGTCAGTAGCTCAAACAAGGTATACAGTAATATGAAAGAGTATTGTAAAGATGTTCCAACACTATTTTCTGCAAAACTTCAACCACCATATTTAGCAAATTTATTGTTTTTCACATTAACCATTTAAGTTGCTCAGCCAGGTTAACATACAGTTTTGCACGTAATCTGAAAACATATACAATAATCTATATATAACATATAGATCAGTCGACTTTATCTTATTTTACATCAGAAAACATAGCTTCTAGCAATGAATGTACTAGCATGCTGTTTTTCGGCAAGCAAACTATGAAAACCACTGTGCAAATGGAATGAGTTTTGCACCACAATAATTTTTAAAATTATTGTAGAGAAGGGGCAATCAGTACAATACAATAATTTGAAGCTGAGATATTTTAATCATACTGTCTGGGTTGTAGAACTAACTAGCAAAAGGGTGTTCCTATTAGTGTCTCTAACAGTAATTGTTATTTTAATTGGCTGAAATAAACTCTGCTGCCTCCAGGCCAGTCATAAAACTGTTGGTTTAGAGCTTCTGTCCCTTCAGAAGGTAGAAGCAAAATGAAAAACTTGTCCTTTGAATAAAAAAGAAGCTAAAATAGAATTATTACTAATTTTCATCAAGATGTAATATGGTGTAAAAACTAAATAACCCCAAAACACTAAAATAAAGTACAATATAATAAACTTTCCTGAATACTAAAGCTTTCTGGTATTACACAATATTTTAATCATGCATCTGGCATGAAAATTCATGTAGAAAGGATGGTCTTGTAACTACTCCATCTTCTAGCCCTTCTGACAAGAATCCCAGGTAGGTGGCAATTATCATTAATAATGTGGGTATTTAACATTTATTAGAAAAAGAGGATATTAAAAAATAATTTAAGAAACTTACATTTTCCAGGATATCATTTTAACAATCATATTACATTGCAAATTCATTGGATTTGTGATGTCATTTAAAAAACAAGCAAAAATGTTTCTTGATATTTTAACATGTGGAGTGTCAAAAAATCTGTGCATAACTCACTTTGCACTTTCACTTCTAATTATTCTATATTATAATTTGACCATTTTTCTGTGTCTGAATGCCCTCTGAAAACTATTTTGTCAAGTCTTATGTACATGAAAACAATCTTGCTTCCACTTTAACGTATTCTGCAATGTGCTTCACCTTAGTCTTCATTTTCAACAGCAAATTTTTTTCACACACATTTAAGGCCAAATCAATACACGAATTTTGATACTCAAAAAATGTGGAAGCAGAACCAAGGTGCCTAACCAGTTCATCTTAGAAATATTTACTTAAGTGCATGTTTACACGTGAATCAAGCAGCATCAATGACTTCACCAGTTATTAAAGCAATCAATCCTTGGCGCTTATGTCCCTTCTCTACATAGAACATATCCACAAAATAGTTGTGCTTTTGTCTCCTTTAAGAATCTAGAAACAGCAGCCATACCCACTGCTTACCTGTAGGATGTGTTGTAAAAAAAATCAAAAAATCTAACAACTTTGCCCTCATAGCTTTGTTTAGAAAAACAGCTGGAGATGGTGGTAGGATTCATCCTTAAAGTCAGCAAGCCAATTGCAGCATTTTGCTGAGAATGTGCAGGCCTTCAGTTCAATTCTATCCTTCTGAAAGTATTCAGATCCCTATCTCATACCTCCCCAAAAGCATCTTAATCCCTGGGTGATAAATCTTTATGAATGGATGTTTTACCACCCTCTTGAAACTGGATCATCAGTCAAATTAGAGATTCCCTACTGATCTGAAGAACATGAACCTACAAACTGAGTGAGTTTAGACTTTGTAACATCCAACATCCTTCCAGTACAAAGTTAGGCTTCTTGAGACATGGACTGAAACCTATTTCCTCCCCATCTGAAATAGACAGTGTTGTAACAAAGGAAATCTTTAAGACAGCATTCAGCATTTCTGATTAGATATTCCAAGATGCTCTCCAGTCATCAGGGTTGCTGTTGTGTATTCTATCTAAGGATGATTAACTCTTCCTAGAGATTTCTACTGTGTCTTAGGTTGTTATATGCATAGAGTTCTTTCAGTTTTCCAGGCTTTAAGTACTCTACCTATCTAAAGCCTAATTAATCGGGCCCTTTGTTAGCAGTAGGTATCTCGTCATGTTGCAATTGCTTCAATGTTGAAAAGAGTTGGCATAAATTAATTCTGGGTATGAGCAAATATACCAAAAGGAAAAAATATACAAAATATTTTTGTCTCAAAGGCAAGGCAGAACTTAAGTGTTCTTCTTGCTCCTGTATCTAAAACCCAATTGTTTACACTAACTTTTATATTTAACTCTGTCCTGGTTTTCTCTTTCTTGGGAAAGATGATATTAAAACACATGGAGGATTTTGGTTAACACTGAAGGAAAACTTGAGCTGATCGACTTACCTGTTGAGAGTAAAAGCTTTTGCTGCAGGAGATTGTAGCTGTATGAGGTCTCCCGCAGACTGAACCCTCCTGAAGGAATTAAGGACTTCCTGCTATTTAATTTGATATCTTCACCTCCTAATGTTTAATAACAGTGTTTTAAGGGATCTGTAAAGGAAAGAAAGTTGCTTTTTTAATTTTATTTTTTTTTTAAATGAAGTAACTTTACTAATGTCACCTTGCTGCTGATTGTGCTTGCCATTTTTTTTAAGGTATCGAATAGACAAAGTGTGCTTAGGCAACTAATAAAAATGGAAAACCAAAGATTTCATCCTATATTGAAACATAGGTCTTGTCATCAAGGAAATAAAAATAGTATCTTACATTTTCAAGGACTGAGCTTTGAGATAACTATGGTTGAATGTCTCATATGTTATAAAAGGTTTTCGTAGTACTTATATTTTGCCTTTATGTAACAGAAGCAGTTACAATTTAAAACTTCACGTTTTGTCATATTTTAGCAACCGTAGTGCACCCAACACAAGTTTATCTCTTTTGTGTAACAGACTTGACACATATATTTTGGCTTCATGCTTCCATTAAAAAAAAAAAGTAATCCAAGAACAAATGAGTTTGGATCTATTGGAAAGACAAGACATATCATTTCTCTGATTACAAGTAAAAGGCCACAAGCTCTGTACTGCTGAGTGCAGGGTCTCAGTACTTGTCTGGGCTTGTTTTGCTCTGGTAGCAATTGTCTAGCAGTTAAGTAATGGTTCCTTGAATTAATTTTACTTAGTTTTAATTTATAGTGATGACAGGTAGTTACTCAGCATAGAGTGAATGAGCTATCATTCCAGCAAAAGAGTTCTGTGGAAGAGTACATAGGCAGCATGAACAGAGGCCCCAGGATATAACCACAAATCACAATGATCAGTCAATGATCAGTCTGGGAGTACGACCTTGTTTTATTCCAGTGAATTCTCAGTTTAGAGAAAAAAAAGTAAACAAAAAGACTCAACAATAGAATCTCAGGATGCTGACAGCTTTTTGTAACCCCTTCCTTCCAACGATGGGGACTGTCAACCCTAGTACCCAGGGGGACATCAGAAGCATGAGGATTACACTAAAGACAAGGAGTAGGTACCAGAAGACTTTTCTGTATAACCATTTTTAACTTCATTAAGTTCTGTTGTGTTTATATGGACTATGAATATTCATAATTGTAAACAGACTAACAGTTTGGACTATTGGGCTGTTAAAACCTCAATTAGCCTAAATAAATTCTTGCCTTCACATGTAAGGTGTGTCCCCCTTTCTGCCTGCAACGAGATGTTGCTCAAGCCTGATGACCCAACAATTTCAATGCTAGATCTGATGACTCGGAAGGAATGCTTTTCACAATTTTTTTGTAATCTCTGCAATTTTTCATTCTAGGCATTTATCTAATGGGATTTCAAGCATTCCTTATAATTATATTGAACAGAAATGATTGTTAATTGTCATACACATGCCATTAGTTCTACTGAGGTCACTGAAGATCTTCCTGTAAAGTATAACAAACTGGTTACTAAGGTTTTGATTACAAATACTCAAAGAGGTTTTTGGGGGCACTATTTGATTAATAATTACAGAATGCATCACATTTTGGAACTACAATATTGAACAATTTGCATTTGTTTTAAGAGTGATGGACCTGGTTATCTTCAGGTCATTGCATGCCTTTGGTAAAAATTATCACAGTAGATGAAAATATCAATGCCTACAGGTAGATCTCTCAGTACTTTCCACTACAAAGACACCTTTTCATTAGTTTATAATAACAAGTCATTTTTAATCATGCAACTAATGTTGTTCTTATGCTTAACTGCTTCCCTAGAATCAGGTATCCAAATGACCACTACAAATGACAGAAACTAATTGGCTATGGTGACCTAAAGTGTACTGAAACCTACCCATGATATTTTTCACTTATACCATACAGAATATATAGCCATTGTATATAACTACAATCAGGTGTCTAATATAATTCACACAGCACAGAGTCTTTTTGTTCAAAAAGATGTAAAAAAAAAAAAAAAAAAAAAAAAAGGAGAAACCAGGAAGAATTATGAAAACCAAAAGAAAAAATAATGCAAATGGGAATTATGAGGATAAAAGTTTGTACAATAAAGATTCAGTATGCTGTATAAATAGATCTTTGTTTTTAATAATGATGAAAGAAAAGATTTTCAGAGAATAATACCAAAGAGGTCACCTCAGAAAGAAATATCAACTATTTAGAAGCCCTGATGTTATCTTATGGGAAAAAACCCCATATAGACAAAATGGGGAAGTTGCTTCCCCTTGTACGTATACTTTAAAACTATCTTTAAAATATTTTTCCCTCTAAGAGAAAGTGTTGAGAGACTGCTTAATATATTTTATCATCTGGACATGTTTAATTACCTAGTTTTTAAGACAGTATTAAGAGAAGTCAGCAGGGATATCTGCCCGTTTTCCTCAAATAGTTGAGAAAACTCTTAGCTCAGATCCCATAGCATGATATATCTTTTCTATGTTGAGTTCCGTTTAGCAGATAGTGTAGAGCAAAGTAAATTGTCAAAGAAATACTTAAGAAATGCAACTTTCTGAAAATGTAATCAGTCTGATGTTTGTTACTTACTACCAACACCCCTCAAAAAAACCCTTGTCAAAGCTTACCCTAATATACCATTCTGAACAACAAATTTTCAGAAAAAAACTCTCCAGATAGAAAAAAAAAAAAGAATTTAGTTATCCTGGTCAGTCTCATGGATGTTAATTTTTTAACCCGTGCTAATTCACCCTTTTCCATTTGGAGCAGCTTCTTTAGTATATAGTCAATAGTGTCATGTGTAAACATTAGAACCAGAGGTGGATGATCAATAACTATGTAGAAAAAATAAATTTTTAATGATAGACCACATAAATCTACTGCGAGATGTCAGTTCACCAGTCTGTAGCTTTTTTATAGTTTTTCTTAGGCGTTTGCTGCGTTTTTTTCTCTCTTGAGGTACTCAGATTGAAAGACACCAATTATGATGATACAGTAATTATCCGAGATCTGCAGCGTTATAGAAAATACTTATGTTTATTCCCTTTTGACATTTTAAAACTCAAAAGAAGTCCTTAGAGTCAAGTTATCATGTCAACAAATACAACAAATACTATATGGAGCGCATTAAAGAAAAGTCCAACATTTATTTGGCACAAAACATTTATGTAAAATGGTTTATGTTATTGGTGAAAGAGGAAATATTTTCCTTTGATAGTATTTTCATATGTCCAAAACCAAACTACTTGAGAGTTTTTAAGCTGAAAGGAAAATTGGCAAAATTATTAATTGCAAAATAACTTCTACTTAACCTTACACTCATCTTAAGTTTGTCTCTATCTGGAAAGGTACTTACGCATGTGCTTAAATCATACTGAAGTTACACTGTGGCTGAATATATGCTTGTATACTTGCTGAATGAACCCATAAATCCCTAGTAACTGATACCAGTTGGGCAGATCTGAAGATTCAGAAAAATACATGGGGTTTTCTGCAGTCAGCACACCCCCAGCACATACTCCATTAACCTGGTTATGAAACGCTAATATGAACTAAATTCTACCAGAATTACCCTGCAAATTCTACTCCTTTCCCTTTTGTAAACAAAATCTAGCTTTTTTTTTTTTTATTATTTAAGTAAGAACCAAAGTAATATCTGCATGTAAAATGTTAGTTTCCCAGAATCTATATTAAATTAAATATTGACTTACCAAGTACTGTGTCATTCATTATTTACTGTACTCAATCTGTGGGATTTATTAAAAAATTGATAAGAACAGCTACTGGTAAAATCCCTACAGGTGAGCTCTCTAGCCAAGCCAATTATGAAATAAGCAAACCTATGGTTACTACAATAAAATGACAGTATTCGATTTTAGCAGTTGGTGATATTTTAAAAGGACGCTTTGAGACACTTACTTGAAATGAATAAGCTGCACAGGTTCATAAAAAAATTTAAGATTGCTTTTATTCTGTTATTTGCCAGACCTTTCTGTTCCCCTCTGCCCTTTTCTAAAAGCTGATTTCTCATTTTATGAGAATGGGGTTTTTTCGTGTATTTCAATAGTTCTCGTTCTGCTCCTTACACTCTATTTTAAAACAACCTGAATATATCTGAGAAGCACTAGTCAGAGTGCTACAGACCAACCTGCAAATAACTGTGAAAAAGCTTTTAAGTAGAAAGACAAGTTTTAGAAGGAAAAGGACATTTCCAGCTACCTATTTCATTGCTGCTTGAAAAATCCTATTTGGTCTAATGGTTAGAATGTTATACTTTGTACAGGAAAGAGTTTTGCATACAATTTATTATGTATGCAATTCTATGGATACAGAGTTCAGGCCTGCACAAGTTTCAAGCCAGTGTTTTACTGGCTTAGATGTTTTGAGACAGAAATTCTAATTTATTAAGTGCATTACATTTCACATACACAATGTCCTTGATTCAGAATCCCCATTAAACCCTAAGTAGTGTACATTAAAGGAATGATCAAAAGCATTCTCAGCGCTGTGAATAAAAACAAAAGAAGTCCTATCAGCAGGGGAATAAGAGGTACAGCATGATTCTAGCAAGCATTCTTTTGTTTTTTTCTTTTTAGTTAATAAATATTGTAAAAAGTTATGGGGGAAAACGATACTGGGTCACATAGTACACCTCCCCTTCCCATCAACCCTCACTTCTTTAACGTTGTGTAAGCCTATGATTGCCTTCAAACTGTGATGCACTTCAGCTCATTTTGATCCCTGGAATAGGCCAATAACTTCCAAATATAAAGAACTTGTAAGTCCCACAGAAAAAAAAAAAAAAAAAAATGTGGCCACAGGGGTTAATTGGTCACATCCTTGATATCAAAGACTACAGATAGTTTTAAAAATGAAAATTAAAGTTCATGAAATTTAACTACTAAAAATGTTCTGAGCAGAGAGAGCTTATTAGATCTTTAACCCAAACAAACCCAATGTTTGTAATTTACACATGCATGCACTGAAATATCCTAGGGGAAAACCACCTTAATTCATTTCAATATTAGAGCACTCCTCAAATGTCAGTCTCTAGCTCTACCACTGATAATTTCTGATGGAAAGAAATGAACTTTCATTCTCAAACAGGTTCTTGTTAGAGCAAAGATCCATAGTGAAATCACCAGTCAAGATGTGGTAGCATTTTATTAGATAAAAGGATATGTCAAAAGAGCTTGCAAAGGAAATCAGGGAGAGAGTGCGGACACGTGACATAGAGTTCATCATTAAGTGAAAAGGTCCAATTCCTGAGCTGCTCTTTCACTCTTGGAACAAGTCTGATCTGAAAAACTCTATTTGCTCGGGCAGGAGAACTTTGCTTAATCTTTGCAGAGATCTTGATGAAAGCAAACAGCATGAGAAGCTAAGTTCATGATTTTTCATTATGTTTGGATACACTATTAATAAAGATTTCTCTACAGAAAATCCTCAGCAACATCGTATCTATCAATACCAGCACTCAAACATTAATGCTGTCAAGAATAAAACAGTGATCTTAATCTTATACCTGCATATAAAGAGCTTAGGGACTTTTATTTGATAATGAGTTGCAGAGGTGGTGTGGAACTGCAAAAGATGTATCTCTCCAGGAGACAGGGTAAGAATTAACATACGTATAAGCATAACTGAGGGGGGAGGTAGTGGTTCTTTTTTTAATCAGAGTGTGTGGGAAGGAAAGAAAACTGAGCCTCACATACAAATACAAACCCTACTTAAATATTAATTCTGAGTCTTGATATGAAGTGGACAAGATCAAAGATATGAATTTTAATAACTGCTCATTGAATTTTAGAATATTTTACTAGGTTCAGTATTATTTACCATGCTAACATCTTACAACAGGGAGATGAGGACTAGAGCTAGGCCTTATTCTTGTACCAGCACAAAATCTACATTTTAAGTCTGAGAAAAGGAAGAAGAAAACCCAAACCAATCCTTTCAAAATTTGAACCTTTCAGTTTAACCCCTGCACTTTTATTTTAAATCATCCACAGGAGTTATGTCATTTAGAAGTAATACAGAGATTTTATAAAATATAATTAAATATTTGTTACTCCTGAAGAAATGATTTAAATTTACGCTGAAGGGTAATCAAATGATGGGCATAAACATGAATCTTGTTAACAGGAATTAGGAATGTTTGGAAGCATTCTAGATTCAATGTACTAGAGAAAAAGCAAGGCTGAATCCTCTTTGTGTTTTATTTCTTTTTGCTTGTGAAGAAGAAATCTTTCTTAAGGAATTTTTCTTCCAAACATTTCAGAAGGCCAAAGAAGCTATTCAACTTATTTCTCTTCTTTAGGAGAGATCCACAGGCAGGGGAAATTACATGCTGATCTGTTGAAATATCATTTTAAGAGATTGGGAAGCTTCCAGATTAAACGTAGGGAAGTTCCATATTAAGAATTATGAAGGTATGAAGCAAATGTTTTGGAAATAAAATGCTATGTGGCTGTTTGCAAAATAATTGTATTTTATAATCATTGTGGAATAATGATTAGCTTTAAATTCTCTAAAATAAATGTACAAACAAACAGCAGATGTTTCTTACACTATGAAAAGGACATCCTATACATACATTTAAAAATATACATCTGAGGCATAGTAGTATATTATGTTTAGACCTGTAGGCCTTGAATTTCTATTTTTAAAAGGTTTTGTAAAGATCTGAAACCTTTTAAATATAATTTCTTTAAATTAAAATAAATTAAATAACTGGCCACAGCAAATGAAAACACAGTAATTTAGCTGACATCGTTACTAAAATATTATGTTTATTTGAATGCTGTCCCATGTGTTTGGTGCTTTGAGAAAAGATCACAGTGAATACTTACATCAATCAGAATTATCAGTCAAAGTGTCTCAAAATCTCACACCCTGAACAAGCAGCTATGTAAGAACGCGTGTTGAGTAAGTAGGTAAGGCTTGGTTCCTTCTGTAAATATTTTGTTGAGAGTATTCCTGTAAATCCTACCATCTAGCTTTAGCTCACAGTAAATACTACTTGTTTTTTTCCTCCCTTTTAGGTCACATCTTGAAACCAGGTTTTGCAGAAAGGATCTTGCAAACACTAAGCAGGCTACAGCTTCCTTTAAGAATGAATGCTCTCTCTGTCTGCAGTTCAAGTATTTGTCTAAAGTGAGACAAGAGAATGCTGGAGCTTTTTTCCTTCCTCATGTCAGAGAATTTAACCCTCAAATTCTTCTCACTGGAGTTGCCCTAGTCACAAAGGTATAGGAATTTTCAAGTGTGCCTCAGAGAATATATGATGAGCAGTGTCATTCAGAACATAGTAGTAAGAAAAAAATTTACTACTACATTTTACCACATAGCAGTAAAGAAATCCTTAATTTTGGGTTTGTACCGGTTTCACAAGTGTCTTACCATTCAGATTCAAAATTGCTTTGTCCATATTTTAAATCAAGTCTAAACCAAAACCCACTGGAAAAAAACAACAGAAGTTCTGTTCTTAATAATGAGATATTTTGATATACAAGGTATCAAAATTTCTTGTAAAATTTCCTAGGAGATGTTTATTTTGCACGTATACCTCTCAATGAGTAGTTGGATTAGAAGGATGAAACTGGAAGCAATTCACTTCATTTTTCTTAATTGCATTCATTAAGTGCCACCTTATTGAAGGGAAATATATTAACTTGAAATAATGGCAATTAGAACCCATCAGTACCTGAATGACCTGCCTTAGCATTATGTATTCCAGAACAAGTTTGTCTTTGCAAAATGAAGGTATTACCTCTCATAAATCTTAATTTGACAACTGCTCTTTCTTATGGATATGGATACAGTGATCACTCCAACCAATTTCAGAGACCATTCTGATAGGACCCTCAAACCATAGTCATGCATTACTAAAATTAATACTTAAGAATAAAGACACACATTGCTGTACTGCTATTAGTGTTACATTTACTAATATGATATAGCAAGGAAAAAGAACTTTAAACAATTTTTTGATGTAATAATTTCAGTTAGGTAATTATTCAGTTAATCCAGAAATTAATATTTTCAGCACCAACAGTCTAAACAAAGCAAAAATATTTTCTTGCTTCTTTCAGATTTTATTCAGTTTGTGAAAGAATCCCCTAAAATAGCTACATCATGACATTAAAAAAACCTCACTGTGTTACAAGGAATCAAAATCTGTATGAAATCTATATTACCACATGACAGGGAGGGAGTGTGTGGGTGGGTATCACTCATGCCATAAGCAATGTAACTCCATTCTTTGAAGTACTTGTAACTAATATATACTGCTTTAAATATTGTAATAAATACATATGTTCAGTCTGACTCATCAGAAAAAAAATACCATGAAAACAAAATAGGACAAGACAATAGCGGATGAAAATTATCAGGTCTGATATAAGATATTTGAATGTGCTTGTAGCTATCCATATGAGTATGTAAACCAGTCCCTATTCAAAAAGATAAAAGGCGCCAATGCCTCTGTCTTTAGCCAAAAGAAAAAAAACAGGTAAGAACAGGTGCAAGAATAATACAAATCACAATTTCAGAAAATAATCCTTACATTAACTGTATTAACTCCCGAAGAACGTCCCATTGAAACATGAACCGTCTTATTTCAGAAACCAAGGGTAGAGGGAATGTAAGTGTCTCTGTGGCCTGGCCACCAAAAGAGGAGATACTGGAAACAAGGACTGAAATGTTTCTTAGCTGAGTACATAAAAAGTTTCTTTCATTTGCTCTCCTAAGTTTTACAACTTCTTTTTTTTGTTTGTTTTGTTTCTGCTTAAATATAGGTACATTGCTTTTCTAGGTGACATGCTGTAAGTTTACAGAAGAACTGGTACGCTGCTGAAAACGAAAATAGTAATTTCTACTTTGAAGTTATAAAATTACAGAATGACAACCACTTTTCAATACCTATTTAATCCAAAGCCAAAGTGTAAAATTCTTCATATTGCCAGTCTAGCAAATGCCTCTCAAATTGATCATTAAAGCCAGATCAGTTTCGTATTTCTCAGTTTGTCAAAGCAAACCAAAAAACATACATTTCTCCAAATTACATATTTTGGACTGAAAAATGTTTTATTTTCAGGCATCTAACTTCTCAGTTCTTTTAACTTATTTTTAATTCTTGAATATAAAAATACCTTTTCAAAGTGAGAACTCAAAATGCTTAATCTTGAAAACACAAGAGCAAAATTCTTCAAGATTTTCTAAAGAAAATAGTTTTAGATAATGACAAAAAAAATTCCACAAAGATCTGAACATTAAGTTCCATCTGGCACATCACTGACCAATTGCCCAATCTGGCAGAAACCTTTCTGAACTCCACAGAATACTGTATTACCTGTACTCTTAAATTGCCTTGCCAATACATCAACTAGCACGTTGACAGGGTGTTCTATGATAGATGCAGTCCAGCTGTGGTTTTTGCTTTGACTGTTTTGAAACTTAGTAGTATACTTTAATTAGGCCCTAGTTGCCTCTGTGATACAGCCTCTTTAATCACTATATTATCTTTCAGATAATTTCCTAGAAATGACTTCTTTCATCTTATATACTACACACAATGTACTTTTGGCACATGTTGCAACATGCCACTCTCAAGGAAAGGGCTGTAGCTCATTTTCAATGGCCTCCTAAGCAGTTACTCTTGGTGGTGTCTGTGCTATGCAAAACATATTCTGAACATACAGAATGTCCCAAAGGACTTCTATTACAAGCATGAAATGTAATTAGCAGATATGGAGGGAAAAGAAATAACAGATAAAGAAATCACAATATTTTTCCTTCTTAAACCTAGAATAATCAAGACTAGTCATTATTACAAAAAAATCACGACTGACCAATTTAAAACTCATCTTGTTCATCTTGGGATTTTTTGTCTTGTACATGTTGTGTGGAGGTTGGAGTGATTGACACTTACCCTCCAGATGCAACCAAACAGTCAGACAATGCTTCAGAGAAAACCATTACAGACACTAATTTTACCTAATGTTGAATAAAACCAATAGCCCAAAACACACTACCCCATTTTCCTGTATTTTCAGTGAAAATAGCTTACAGCTGGTTCAAGCATCAGTCAGAGACAGATCCATTTTTTAATAGTTTGTAAAAAAATTTCCCTCTACTTCAGTGCATATTCTACTTTTTCTGCCATCTACACATTTCAAGAAACTCCTATGACATACATGCAATATTTGTTCTTTTACTTTGATTCTTTCTTAGTTTAGAGAACAGAGAATTAGAGAGGCCCACAGGTATTTAGAGTAGATTGAGACTGATACTCCCATTGTGAAATTTTTCATTATGTGTATAATAAAACGAGAGGGAGAGAGAGGAGAGAGGGAGGGAGGGAGAAATTACATCCTTAATAGCACGAACTTTGTAAACTTCTAGTTTGAATATGGTCTGTAGCGCTGTACTTCTGAGCTGTACAGAGTCAAGGGGCTGATGTGGCTGGACATGAGTTTTAGCCGCTGTCTGACTGGTAGATCACAGTAAAGCAGCATATCCCATGAGTCTCTATGTGAGGTCGTTACTAACTGATCAGGTATTCACTTTCATGCCTTAAATCTCGGAAACCCAGGTGTGTTGTAGATTAGCACAACTTACAAGCATGTGTGTGAAAATTTATTATGATAATTGTTGCTTTTATTTTTTATTTCCCTGAACTCAAAGATAATTAATGCCAGTATGTGTCCTGGTGTCTGACTCCCTTAATTGGCCCTATGGTGCCTTGGGTGTTTGAAAATCCACTCACTCAAAGGCTTTTTTTTAATTCTTCTTCTTTTTTTCTTTTTTTTTTTTTTTTCCCTTTTGACTTGTTTTCCTGGAGCTGTTCATTAGTGCCTAAAATATTTGATTACATTTAATTGTAATGTCTTCAATTCTGTGCACCTGCTGCAATTTACGTAGTGGGGGAAAATAAGACCTACAGAAGCTAAAAAGTGAGATGAGGAATTGAATGTTAAAAAGATTTCCCTTGCAAAGGGTAATTGGGGTTAAATATGGAAGCAAAATAAACATATTTTCAGTTAGGTTTTCCGAGCTGCTATGATAGCACCAAAAGGATTCATAGTATAATGGTTTCATTTTTAATGTTTCTAAAACATTTCCACATCCAAAGGTTTTATCTCCACTTTAACATTCCTAATTATTTTAAACAGTATCTCTAGCATGAGAAAGTCCACATGCTGTTGGTCCTGCCTAGTCGGCACTACTGAGCCCCATTCCTACTTGAAGAGGTGCTGCTCTAGTATAAATCTTTCTCACTCTTGCTAGGTTTCTTTTAGTAAAAGACATCTATTTTACTACCATGTTTTTTTCTTACAATCCTGAAATGGTTAAAAAGTTTTCTGGCTGACACTTTAGTTTTTAAAACACAGCTTACAGCATTTGTAAAACAGTCAATAATACCAATACAAATTAGCATCACTGAATATTCAAATTCCCCTGACATCAGTAGAGAAGGCATAAGGGATAGAGTAAAAGAGAAAAATCTTGTGCATTTTTAAGAGGCAAATTACGTCAGAACATAAACTGTACTGCATCTTCTCATTTATCTCTAAGGGCTAGTATAAACCTGTAGAACAGCTTCTAAAACATTTTTTTTTTTCAGAATAAAATTAATTAGATTAGTTTTAACACATTCAGTGTTAGAATTACACCACAAATTCTTGTTTCAGCACTGCAGAGAAGAAGAACAAAAGTATGACCTGCTGATGGCTATGATAGTTTGCAGAATACAGCTTACTGTTGCAACCCATTAAGTACACTTTGCCAAGAAAATTCTGCAATTCTTATGCAGCAACATCCCAATACTTTTCTTTATTTCTCTGTGTTGTAACTACTACCTGGGGCATTTTACAGCAACAGTTACTGATCCATACAAATCAAGGATCAGAAATCAATTTATCGCTGACACTTCTTGCTAAGTATGGCATATAGTGAAAAATACAAACACTGACATCTCTGCTTTTTAAATGAATATTGTTAATAAGAGTCATGAACTGTAATAAACTGTCAGGGCTCCTAAGAACATTACTACACAATGAACATTTTATGTTAATATCTACATTTCATTCTGTTGTGGAAACCACAGAGCTGTCAGCAAATGCTAGAAATTAATCTTATATAGAATCAGAGACAGCATATAGCAGTGTATGCAATACGTTGATGAGAGATGTGATGACAGAGATATACACTCCTCTCTGCTCATTCCCAGCTAGCCTTTAAACAAATGTTACAACAAATGTATGGCATATTTTTACCTCAATTCAATTGTCCCTGACATCAACAATGGAAGATTGCTCTACAACTGAAGGTATGGGACCAGGAGGAAGCAGGATGGTATTTTATTCTCTAGTTTCACAACAGATTTCCTGTCAAGACATTTGCTATATGTTTCCCATACTCTTTGCCAGTTTTTAATCTCAGTGTATTTGGTATCCCTGGAAGTCACTGGTTTTGAACCTCATTATAACCAGACTCTACCAATTGTACTCTAAATTACAGGGCTTCTGAGATTTCATGGGAATATCAATTCAGTGTTTTAATACAAATAAGTCTGAATAATTACTTCATTATCATGAGATCATAGGATGTATGTAGATGAATTAAGATCACTCTCATTATTTCTATTTTGGAATCTTGTGGTTGTTTGACAGTTATAGGCCAAAATGTGCCTAGGGCTCTAATCCATAGTTGTTTTCCTATGACATGCAACTGTGATGACTTTGGTACTGTCCTGGTTCAGCTAGGATAGGGTTAAGTTTCCCCAGCAGAGAGAGAGGGGGAAGGGATCTCCAGGGTGATGGGTTATTCATACCATGCTGACATCAGGTCCAGGGGCGGGAACTTTTTCTTTGGTGGCGGGAAGTACACGTCGGGTTTGTTCTGTGTCCATTGCGGTATTTCTCTGTATATCTTTTGTCTTGTTCACTGTTATTGCTGTTTATTGTTGTCATCATTGCTACTGTTGTTGTTCAAATTGTTATTTATCACACTGTTATATTAAATTTCTTCTTATTTTAACCCGGGGTTTGTGCCTCATTTCCAGCCTGACCGGCTGAGGGTGGGGGAGGGGCAACGGCAACGTGGTCTCTGGTCCCGGCAGGGCCTAAACCACCACAGGTACATAACCCGATCCTTACAGCAAAGCAGCTGAAGTACATGCCCAAATAACATACAACTTTTAATATTGCAAGTAATTCTTTTTAATTTTAGACTTTAATATGAGCTTCAATAATGGATAACTCAAAATCAAATTAGTTTTTTGGTATTCAGATTTCAGATGTAATAGTTAAATAATTAAAAGGATGCAAAAACTGTCTTTGAAAGAACACTGGTTTAGAAAAAAAAGTAAAACTAAGGCATTCCTTCCAGTTGGCAGGGAGGGAAGAAATAATAAAACCCCCAAAAAAACAAAACATGCATTTCCTCCCTGTGGTAAATTCAAGTAAATGAGAGCCATGCATGTCCACTTTACCACCACATCAGAAAAGATCAGCAGTTGCCAGCTTAGTATTTATGCAGGGTAAAAACCAAGCTCTGAAACAGTTCTTCTAGGCACTTGTTTCTGTGTTGAATCTTTAGATCTAATGGGTCTTTAGATCCTTCATCTTAGGGAAGGTCATGCACGCGCCTGTGTTGTATCTGATGACTGCATTCAATATAAGTACAAAATATAATGTCTACCTAAGATACTGCACTTAAGCCTTCTCTCTTAGCTACTGAGAAAGTTTGAGTTTTATCAAGTTATAGCAGCTTTGTGCTGTTAGACTTGGAACCATTCCACAGTGATACTTTTTCCTCTTCTACCCACAGAGACACACATGTACGAGGATAACAGATAGCATAGATGGCATTCTGTACAGCTACTCCCAGGCTGCATTTTCTGACATCTGTCACGAGCACATAAATATAACAAAAGAATACAACTGTGTAAAAGCAAATTGGACAATAAGAATTTAAAGCTGAAGTATAAAATACTTAAAGGCTTCTCAGAGAGGCAAGGAGCACAGTGACAGTTGAGAATTCGTACTGTGCATGGCTGTGCAGGGAGCATGCTGTATGGCATGGCTGAATCCATGCCATACATGTTGTGTAAATTTACACACCAAAGATCTGGTAGATGCTTGCACACCACATGGAACGTATTAATACAAAGGAAAATACAAGTTTACACAATGAGTGTTAGTAACAAAGGTTTAAAGATACATCCATTTTTACAGTAAGCTAAAATTTTGGAGTTTGCTTTTCAAATTCTATTAAAGCTCATCAGGATGGCATCTCCTGCATGTCTCTTTCTACAGGACTGCTGCTCCATGATGTTCTCATCAACAGCTGAAATATTCCACCCTGTCGACTCGTGGGCCCATAAAGAACTCACTATATGATAAAATTTTTTTTTAAGTTTTTGCATATGACCAAGAAAAGAAGCATAAATTCCACACTCTGACTCTAGCTTCATCTTTTTTCGGCTCTAAGCTCCAGCAATAGCTCTTGTCTTTCATTTTTCAGCTACTCATGAAATACACCATTTTGGCAGAATCTGTAAGGTCTTTGCAACAATCAGTGATTTACTGATTTTCAGACCAAAGCACTTTTTAAATATGCTAGTGCAATTTTATGATAATCAAACTAAACAAAAAGCAAAATTATTACAAAGATGCTCTTATCTTGAATATTTTAATGCAAAGAGCATATGTGTTATTTTAACTCTAATGTCCCTCTAGCATGAAAATCAATGCTCAAGGATTAATGAGGTTTCTGTTACAACTTCAGAGTTTTGAAAAAATATTCTTAATAACATTTCAAAGATTAAAACAATGACAGTAATATTCCTTTGCATGCATTATGAGTATTTAGAGATGCAGAATAAAAGTCTTCCTTACATGTAAAAATCTGAAGGCTGTTAGACTCCTCCCCTTGAAAATCAGGTTCAAGTACAAAAGTTTAGAGAGAGAGAAACATAGCCCAAAATTAATTCATGACTAATCAGATTATGAAAGAACTATCTCTATGAATTCTGTTCTTTCTAGGTAAATCAGGCAGATCTTTCTGTTGTTTTATTTATCCCAAGTATTAAAATAATTAAAGAGGAAGATGCGGGAAGCACAGAGCAGTGAATGTCAAGGACACTTGATGCAATACCCTAATGATGAATGTTCCAGCATACTCAAATAAACAGGTTTCTCTAGAGATTGTTTGAATGAAAATAATGTAATTGCACAAATAGCATAAGCTGAGTGTGTGTGTGCAGAAGAAAGAAAAGGAGAGAGACAGGCAGCAGTCATGCTTCTTGTAGTTGATGGCATGTGGTGAATAATTGATCATTCCTTCCTGCCTTCTGATGAGTTCACTAATTCTCTCAGTGCCACACTTCTACAAGTGTCACGATCACTATTAAACCAGCAGAGGAACCCAACAAGCCCTTGAGAATACCTACTGTCTGAGATGCCTTTTAAAGCACCAACTGAAAAATTAAATGCGAAAAGCAAGAAAATTATTCCGAAGTCGTCTTCCCCTTTGCTGTGTGCTGTAATGCTATACTCAATCGCCACCGTTCCACAGCCAGACACTGCATTTATGGTGCTTGCTATTTATAACAAAGGAAGGGAAAGTAGATAGAGACATTCAGTTTATTAAGAAAAAAAGGCATTAACTCCTTTTTTTTTTTTTTTATATTCAGTCAATTAACAGCACAATTTACAGGTTTTAAAATGATTTGTGAGTTAATTTGTGCTTTTGAAAACGATGGGCAAATAACATAGCCAAAACTGTTTGGTATGATTTCATACTGAATAAACTTCCTGATGAGATAATAAATTAGGAACATTGCTCATTTCTAATCCTGAAGACAAAACCGCCTTGTGTTTTCAGTCTGTGGTTAAAGATATTGCAGAAAATAGGATTTTTGTTTGGTTTTAGTGATCCATTGAAGTAATTCCGAAGTAAATGCTTTTTCCTAAATTCAGTAAGATACTCACTGGCTTGTCTTTGAGACTGCTAAGGAATCCAAGAGCTTAGATGGGCAAAGCTGTGAGTACAGACCTGAGTCACCCAATAGAACTCCTGCATGATTTGCCTCAATACATTTTGGTAAATAAAATACTACAAGTAAAAATAACATACACTATATTTACAATATCAGCACTTACACAAGTGGAAGCAAGGAAGCTACATTACAAATAAAGTAGCAACCAAAAGCTCTAGCGCTGCTAGATATGCACACCATCCTGCTAGATGCTATATATGCACACAAAATTATTCTCTAGACTAAAGGGTTCTCAGTAACTGAATAGACAAAAACGAAAGATATGGAGGAAAAAAATCTAAATTCCTCTCCATTTTGCAATAGGCTACAAAGACATAAATGTACAACCCCTCTCTTCTCAGCAAAGGTAGAAACAAGAATTAAACAGAAAAATCCTTCCTGGAGGTAGCAATGCTAGAGGCTACAGGAATTTATCCACAAACTCTACTTGAAGGCATACCACTCCAAAAAATCTTTTTTTTCTCCAGTCAAAACCATTTCACCAACCTCGTCTGCAATTTTTGATTCTTTCAAATAGCCAATTTTGGCAAGTTCCCTTTTCATTGGAAAAAGTAAAGTGACCATTTCACCATTGTTTTTTCTTTTAATTTCATAAAAAAAGGGCCTATATCAAAGGACTTCTACTCCAATTATAAGAAGAAACAAAATGGAATTAAATAAAACAGGAAAAACAAAAATAAAAATGCGTTGACAAACAGCAATATGGGAAACAATCTGTACAAAAATGAGCAAAGCTGTGCAGAATGATGGCAGTAAAAAATGTGCAGCGTGGGTAAAGTCAATGTACAGAAAGAAAAATATGCCAGGTTTTGAGTGAAGGGCATTCACCCACCAATCTGTCAAAAAGGAGAACCATTATCCTCTAATATAAACCATGGCAGGTTTACTTTGTCAGAACACAAACAGAATATAGTACTCCCGGGTTTATTACTCTTAAACATCGTCCCCTTCTTGTTTATATGAATTATATGTCTTTTTGCCCATGAAAGGCTTATGACATCTAACCAATATCAGGGAAGATCAGGGGTACAAAACAAAAAGCTATCTGTGCACACAGAGAAGTGATGGAACAATGTATTTTGGACATGCATTCTGGAACCCATTAAACCACATTCACATGGCTCAAAGAAAAAATGGAAAGGCTGGAATTTATGCTGAAGACAGTATACATGAACAATTTCTGCTTTCCAGTTCAGTCGGCTAGAAGCACATGCACGGTCAGTTACCAGCTAACGAGCAGCAAATAACCAAGCCATGGGGATTTGACTGCCTGCCATTATCTGCCTTGTACCCTCTGTTACTGCAGGAACATGCAACACTCATGGGCACAGAGACATTGCTGTGGTGGGATAAGATCATAAGAATGCAGTATCATAGGGAGGATTATAGCTTTATGACATTTGCGGACAAATAAGCAGCAACACATAATATAAATTTGTCACTCCCTCCCTTTCAAACTATCACCTCCACCATTTTGATATAAACATTGAAAGAAAAATTTAGGTAGAGACCCAACCCTGGCCTGTCAGCTACAGTCACACGTGAGACAGGATAGCAAACGCAGTCACACAGGTCACAGGTAAGTACACCTAAAACCCAGCCTATCCTTTTTGTAAGACTTGGACATCTTCCTATAAACACATCTTAGCAAGTATATTCCTATATTCCCAGTTTTACAATAAAGGCCAGGTGGCCTATGACAAAGCTCTGCTGGCTATTTATGGCAAATATACTTTTATCCTACTAACTATAGGACTCGTTCGTCCTTAACATGAGGTAGATTGGAGGCAGTTATCATAACATTCCTTGCATCTTACTAAAAATTCCAGGTCAGTTTAGAGAAACCATTTACACACTGATACTTTGCATAACAGCATATTAACTGAAAAGTAGATATGCAGAGATCATTTTAACTGGAAGTAATTGCTATGTTACCAAGTTTTCTTTGATGTTGTTCACTACAGTATTCTCAGTCACATTATATCTTATGTTCAGCACTGGAAATTATGATGATTATTAATAATGTTGCCAAATAAAGGTTAACAAGAAATAGTTTTTCTGTCTCTGAATATTTTTGACATATCAAACATTTTTTCATCTTGAAGATGGAGACAAAAAACCAGAAAACTAAAAAAAAAATATTTTAAAATATTAAATCCATCTGAGTGACTTGGAAGACTTTATTTTTGTTTCAAACTGGGTTACCTGCAATACTGCAGGTTACCATAATTCATACAAAGTTGTTTCAACATGAATAGAGAAACATTTTAATTACCAATATTCAAATGGGATATTCCTACATATTTCAAATGTTATTTCTGAAATAGAAACATAACGAAAGCTTATCCTTTCCTACAAATACTTTTGATTTCCCTACCTGCTCTGTTAAATCTGGCTTCAGACTATGGAGTCAGTGTCAGAAGTTTACAGAGAAGCAAATGTTGTACATGAAACTGTTGCTCCTTTGAGATATTGTTCCTCACTTCTAAAGGAGGACATCAAATAAATCCATTATAGATTTACTCATGCTTTTAGCTAATGCTATTAGCTTATGTTGACACAAGAATTTAAGTTAAAATAGGTACATTAAGCTCAAGGATACACAGTCAAGTCAAAACAGCACACAGTCTGAACTAAACAGATGAAAAAGAACCCAAGAAAAACCCAACAACTCTTATCATGGAAGTAAGAGCACAAGACATACTTTGAAAATTTTTGCACTAATAGATAATTGTTAAGTTTGACATAATCTAAGAGTGTAACAAATGAGAATTCTTGTTTTCTTCATAATGCAAGGTGGATACAGGACTACTCACAGAATGACAGTGGTTTTCTTTAAGTTTATTTCCCTGGTCTTAGCAAATCAGAAGTGGAAGGGTAGAAAGATACTGAACAAGCTATGACAGTTCATACACAATAAATCACTTCCTTACAAGTTTTTTCCTTGCATTCATCACTTCTATAGCTACAAAATACTATTTATGATGCACATGAAATATAAACTAAATGTCTAAATTGTCAAAATGCAGGAAATTTGCACATTTTCTAAAGGACTTCTTTCCAGAAAAAGGGTTTTGAATAGGAAAAAAAAAAAAAACAAAACCAACAACACAACAACCAACCTAAGAAAACAAACAAAAAAGCCCCAGGTGATGTATCCTAGCCCCAAGAGTGAAAAAGGGGAACAACTTTGCCAGTCATGATTTTTAAAGAGAGCAAAGAACATCCTCAAATGCTTTAAATAAAAACATACAAATAAAACCTGATAGCCTGGATAGTTATACAATAATAATAATATCTGGAGTTAATGAAAACAATTTAGTGTATTTATTTTAGAGATTCACTGTTCAAGAGAAAGCTAGCAGGTAGCATATTTACACAAACTGTTTCACAATTGTTTATTTCAGGATGACTCTTCTGCTTTCCCATAGTACCCTGTAAGAGGAGGGTGCTCATTAGCTCTGCATATCCTGCAGTAAGTTAACTGCTATTCAGATTTATTGGCTAGTGCTCCCCTTAAGTCTGATCATTTAAAAAGCTTACAGTAAACAAAAGAACAAATGCAGAATTTACAGCGCGATTTTAAAGCCCTGGCAGAAAATAAACTCTTGTTGGGCAAAGGAATTTCCTTCCTCTCTACCTCCCCTGCCCTCACTATTGAGAAGAATCACAGACTAAAAACTGAGCTGATTTTTTTCCTGGGAATTTAATGACAAGTCTCTATGCATATTGTTATGTATTTTCAGGCAACATTTGAAAACAAGAGTTAATCCTACTAATTACTTATAAGCAAGCCAAGCAGGCATTCTTTTGGTCAAGTGTTACAAAAATTAGCCTGTAAAACAATTAATTGTAATCTCTTATAGTTTGGATACATTTTATGTTTTAACTACACACATGGTTGGATCCCCAACTACTCTATATCTGTGTAGCTTCAGTGACTTAACACTGACAATCATTAAGGATCTGACTGGCATGAACAGAAGAATAAAATTTTTTTAAATTGTCTTTTTTTTTTTCCTGCTACAATCATTTCAAATTACCTTCTTGCATTAAGTCACCATTTAGTGAAGCCAAAAATTAGTTGTAATGCCCCAAAAGCAATATTGTGCAGTTGTTTTGGTGTAGTGCCTTGGATGGACAACTAAGGTTCAGACATGATCCCCATGCTGCCAGTTTTCTTGCTTAAAATATCAGCCCTGGGGCACTGCCCTCCCACACAGATTCATGTACCACAAACTCAGCCTGTGCAGCTTTACTTTGATGGAATTTTGTTATTTTTTGAATAACTTGGAAAACGTGTTGAGAGGTTGTATATACAGTAATAATTTCCCCTGCATAATTTATCACATGATTGGGTTGTCTTTGTTCTTTTTTCTTTCCTCCTTTAATTAATCAAATTCTCATTATGAAAGTGAAAACAGAATGTAAATAAGCGTCTTTTTTGTTTACAATAATGAAATACATGAAAATGTTTAAAAATGCAGAAACGAGCAAATGAAAGAAAACCTGCAGTTCATCTGCTTATAACAATATTATATCCCACAGAATATTCTTTCTCTGATTCCAGCTGAATTGCTACACTCATTTCTCTACTACACAAGTTATCTGGGATTTCTCCCCAAATTTCAGTATTTTCACATTTCCCTTTCCACTTCCTTGGAGAAGCAACTGACACTTTGTTAGACTAGGTGTCATTCTTGTCACTGATTAATCTACAGTTCCTCGACTCAATAAAGGGTAAAGCCCACACTTAACTCCCTCATTGGCAATATATGTGCTCCCTCAGCATATAAGGCCCAACAAAGCATCTCCATTCACAAGGTACTTTTATACCAATTTGTGCTCTACCAAAAAAAAGGACAGAATCATGTATATAGTATCAAGTAGATGTAATTTGCCACTGGTTTTTGATCAAGACTGTATACAGCTATAATCAATGACTATGGGAGCCACTGCATATCTGGATAACTATAAATGCCATTATAGTAATTTTAAATCACACTTAAATTTTTGGAGAGGCTATGGATTATTAAGATCTCTATTAAATATTCATTTTTAAACATTATAGATTTCTTAGACTTCACATACCATATCTGTAAAAAGTTACCTGTTAAGCTGTCACACCTGCTTCACTACAAATTAGTACTCTTAAATCTTTCTACTCTAGAGCTTATAATTTAAAAAGGTCAATTACTTCCCAAAAGAGATTTCATCATTTGTTTTGTATTTTCAGAGAATATCTAAGCATTACTGCTTGTTTTTCTATACACTTAGCAGAAGCATTTAAGTTCTTCACTAATCAGTGGTATACACATCCTTCAGCAATAGAAACCAATATGAGATATAATTTCCATAAGCTTCAAGTACGAGTTCACTGCTTCACTGTCCTTCATTTCAAGTCAATGGGATTCGTGGTACTATTTCACTTAGGCTCTACTGAAAATTCTACCTATGCTGTACGGGAGCCTTTGCTATTTGCTCTTTAAAATAGCATTTCTGTTTTCCATTTTTTCCTGTTCTGCTGCACAAAAATCCACTCCAAACAGATCAATGCTATGTGACCACATGGAGATAGATCTATCAGCAGGATTTCCAGGACAACACGGAAACTTAGGTTATCAAGCAACAAATGAACAGATGGTCCTGTCATTCCTTATTTCAGAAAAGGTGATTCCAGTGATAACATCTGCTAATAAGCCTTTCTTGAGTATCCTTTAGAAAGTCAGAAAGCTATGGTGTTAGAAATGAAAGATCAAATTGGGGCAGGCATGCTCTTCTCAAGGTGCACTGTAGCTTTCATAAAGGTAATAGCAAAATGGATTGAATGTTCACTCCACATCAGCTTCTTTAAAAGGACTAAAAGTATGTCAAAGATACAGCACATAAGATGTACAGACTGAAAGGGAGCGAGGGGGAAGTACTTGGGCTATGCAGATTGCTAATTAACATGTAATTGTCCCAAAGTTGATTTTTTTTGTGTGTTGTCTCAGCCGTTTTTTTTTAAAGTTTTTGGGTCAAGTTTAAAATAATTTTTTCTACTGCAGGAATAACTGAAAGTCCTTAAATAAGCAGAAATCTTACCTCCAGATTTCTCTGTAAATATCTACACTATCAGGAATGGGAATCATTATTATTTTTATGCTATTTGATATGTATAAAGAAAAGTCTACCAAATACTACAAAAAGTCATTGAAATGAAAAAAAAAAGTATTTGAGAACAATGGCTTTCATTTAAAATTTAGTCTATCACTGACTGCTTAATAGACTTTTCTTCTTTGAATATTATGATAGGATCAGACTTTTAAGGTATTGGGCAACTACCAGATGAGCACCAAGTAAGACTTTCAAAACTCCTGGATATTAATTTCTACAATTTTCCACGGGCTTAAGAAAGTAAGTACCTTGAAAACTTAATTGAAAGTATTCTTGGGTAATTGTAAATATATAGATATCTTTAAATATTTGGCCCAAAATACTTCACTGTACATTATCTCTGGTGAAATAATACGAATTCACGAATTCAGTGCTGGCTTGTTGTCTGTTTTTTTTTTCTTTTCTTCATTATTCAAATGAGACAATCGCCTAGCTATAATATTTTTTATTTATTCTCCCATCCAGGAGACAAGCCCTAATTTTATATCGTCTCTTCCACAGGATTCAAATTTCAGGACAGCTGGGCCTTTGTAATCAGGTTATTCTCTCTGTTGCTTAGGGAAAGAGTGAAAGAATTACAACTGAGATAAAAATCAAGTAAAGTTTATTTGAAATTCTGAAAATCTTTCACGTAAAGAACACTTGAAAGAGCCTCTGCTCAGCATTTTCGCACAGATCTTCCACAACGTATATTTTTTAATACAGGTTTTTGTAAACCCAGGATTAGTACCCATTCTCCAGTAGAATCTAAAGAAAGCTGTTAGGCTGTGCAAGACCTAAAGGTCCTCGTATCTGCCATGTACTTCATCTCCAGAACAGAGCTAACTGTTCCCTGGGAAAGCCTATCAGTTTTGGTTGCTTCAGTAAGACAATCTGGATACAATCCATCTGTTTTAATCACTGTCTTATTTCAACAAACTGAGTGATTCTATTGTTATCTTAAGAATGTAGCTTATGAGAGAGCATAAATAGCTCCCCAAATGACTCTGAATATCAAATTAGATGCATTCCTTCCTGTCATTTGTACATCCTTCCCAGACACAAACAGTAGCAGAGATCTTGCACCAAGCAAGTTCCACACCAGCTTTTTTCTTTTAGCATCAGTAACAGTTTAGCATCTGCAGAGAACTGAAGTAGTAGCAAACGAGATCGATACTCAGTGAAGTGCCAGAGAAAGAAGGATGCTCAGACAGACTCCTCAGACTTCTAGAATAGAGTTCATCAGTGAGTGCAAAGTTCAAATAATGCAGAAGCTTGATACTGGAAATTCTGAAGACTATTCCTTAAAGATAAGTTTTAAATTAGCAAAGATAAGCAATAGGTTTAGATGCCCTGCAGAGGAAGAGAAATAGAAAGCCTAAAAGATGGAAATAGGATTCATCGAGTCTGAGACCATCCACCACAAAGCAAGTTTCTGTTACACTGTCAACAATAGCAGCTCAGCTTATGTCAAATACCCAATATGAGGATGAATTACCTAAGAAAGATTTGCAGAAAAACTACTAGCAACAATTATCATGCATGTCTACTTACTAACACTGTGTAGAATAAGATGACATTCCCACAGCTTGTAATTAACAAATAGCAATACTAACTGCACCTGATTTCCAAACTGTGGTTTCCATTTCTCCACACAGTGCTGTGTTTTCCTTGTTTATAGAAAAGAGATAGCAGGGAACAATCATCAGTGGGTGTATATACTTAACTGCATTGCTTACAGTAAAATTCATCTGGTGACTTTAAAGCTGTACTGATTTATATGAGTCGAAGCTGAAGCTCCATATCCTCTGGTCAGAATAAAACAAATACAATTGTGTCATTTTAAGCAAGACAGACCAGAAATACCATTATTGCTCTATGCCAATACACACTTACTGAGTTACATTTGAAAAGGTTTCTCATATAGTGTCTACCATAACCAATTGTTTTTATTACTGAATTATTCTCAACATGTCAGCATTCAATTTCATTTGATTATGAATTGCCCTTATTATATGGGTGAAGAACCACTGCTGAATTTCAATTTTTCTTGTTTATTTTTTAATGATTAAGATATAGTTTACAGAGTATCCAACCTTCTGTTCTGCTTATGCTGTATGGCAGAGGGAAAGCTAATACAGATCTTTTTACTGAAATATTTTAAATACAAGGGAATGAATTACAAGCTTAGTTTTATTTAGTTACCACAGCTTGTGGAGGGGGAGAAGGAAGGCTGCTGATCTTGTTTGTGGGATCACAAAAAATGAAATGGTAATAAGTAAGCTCATCATCTGTTATTCTCTTTACATAAGATAGTGAAGCCCACGATGTTCAGTGAGTTGTGAAATATAAACACCAGCAGATATAATATCAAATGATGGTTTTTTTAAGAACATAGATTCACTTTTCTATAACTGTTTACAGAGCATTCATGTGTTCTGGAAGACAAATAAAAGTATATAAAACAGTGTGTCATTCTTATGTTACACAAGTGAAAAAAAAAAGAAAAGAAAAGAAGATGGAAAATAGACTACTTTAGAATTCTGTTGAAATACTTTTCCTGAATGTTAATACATTCATGAATATATCTGTAAACAGTCAGATATCATGAACTATTTATAAAATGATAATACTTTACTAGGGAAATATCATCTTGATTATATTACCATGAAATGCAATCTGATTAATTTATTTACTTAATAACCTCTTTTGAAATTAGGTGCTTCAATTACAGTCATTACAATCCAAAACAACAGGTAAATAAAGACTAAATAAAATATATGGGTCCTAAATCAAGCCTCAGTGATAGCAAACCCAAGATCCCACTCCATGAAATACCTGGAAAGCTGGTGGTTAGAGATGAGCCCTGCAGACTAGAAAGCTCTTCAAACCCAGAAAGAGAGCAAAACCTAACAAGGCAATGTAGTAAGAAGCAAATCTCCAAATTCTTCCCTGTGAGGGTGGTGAGGCCCTGGAACAGGTTTCCCAGAGAAGCTGTGGCTGCCCCCTCCCTGGCAGGGTTCAAGGCCAGGTTGGACGGGGCTGTGAGTAACCTGGGCTGGTGGAAGGTGTCCCATGCTTTGTCATAGATTAATGGGAATAGAGATTTCAGACTTTTTTTTTTTTTTTTTTTAAATTTATTTAATACTTAGATAAATCTCTTCCAATCTTACCATTATTTTTAACATTAAGTAAACAATTCACAGAATCATCAAGCTTGGAAAAGACCTTAAAGATCATCTAGTCCAACCATTAACCTAACGCTGGTTGTTCTCAACTACACCATATCCCTAAGCACTATATCAACCTGAAAGACTGGAGACTGAAGTTAGAGCGTACCAAAAAATCATTACAATATATTTCTTTGGACATGCTCTCACCTTAATGGTAGCAATTTCTACAGAATCTTCAATTCACTAACTAAACTGTGCTTCACTAAACCATGTTACAGAAATATGGATCACAGTACACATTACACAGTACACATTGTAGGCATTTCAAGTAACCAATCAAAGTTCTGATGCATTTCAAAATTTTGAGTATCTGATTGTTTTCAAACTGTTTTTTGGGGGACTTTGAATTGTTTGGGTCCCCAAACAATTCAGCAAATGAAAAGCCTTGTATTACTTTATATACCTTTCAGGAAAAGGAAAGAAAAAGGCTTCTTATTAATATCCAGTTATTGTTTGGATAATTTTGATTAAAGACCATCAGATATCCCACAGCCTAAACTTCTTATGCTTCACTACTGTTCTTTATGTTTGAAAACCATAGCAACAAAACAGAGAAGAGATGTGATTACAGTAAGATGCTATGTACTCATCACAGGTACAAGGAAACTATCCCTGACAAACCGTCACCCATGTTTTCATTCTGCCTTTCCTCTGTGGTAAAAAAAAAATAAATAAAAAAATTGTCAACAGTATTCTTGAAATAGAGCTATACTCTATATATCACCATAATTGCCTAATTAACCTGATTTTGATAGACACAAAGTAAATGGACAAGTGAATGGACAAGAGACAATGGGCACAAACTGAAATACAAGAAATTCCATTTAAACTCAATAAATAATTGGGGTTCGGTGGTTTTTTTTTGGGAGGGTGGGTTGTAAATACAACAAGGAATATCTTCTTAAAAAACCAAACCACAACAATTTAAATTTGCTCCATGACACCTCTATACACAGACTCCCTAGAGGTTATTCCACAATTCCATATCACAAAGGAAAATGAATTCCACAAGTCACGCACAAAGCTTGTAAAGCACACAGGGATTTCGTCTCTTTTACAGAGGGCGTCAGTCAGACAAACGTACTGAAGATCCTTAGAGAAATATGTTTCAAAATACTTTTGGGAAACAGATCTGTTACTGAAAGGATTAGACACTTTGTAAATCTATGCTTTGTGCTGCATCCTGCTACCATACTGCTGATAACACATACTATACCATAAAAATCAAAGACAACAAAGAAAAAGCAACAAAGCTTATAATTAAGGGAGACGTTCAGTGACTGAACATCAGAATGAGCTTTTTTTCTTCCAGTTTTGAAAAAAAAAAATTTCATGCATAACATACTGTTCATTGATCTGTGCACAAGAAAAATCATTTCAGTTTCTGGAATAAAGGTAGGATTTGGGGTTTTTTTGTTTTGTGTGGTGGTGGTGGTGTTGTTTGGGGTTTCTGTACATGAAATACAGAAGGTCTGTCACAGGATGTCCTTACTATATGGTTTCTGGCCTTCAAAATCAAAACAGGGGAGGGACATTCCTGATGCTAGGAGTTAAGCTCTGAAGCTCAATTTTCCGATGAGCTGGGAACTTATGTGCAACTTCAGCTGTGCCAACTACTATAATAGAAATGGTCTCTACAGAATTTATGGCATTATGAACCTGAAGTGCTCTTCTACAAAGATGAGATCACTCAAAATCACCCTAAATCTCAAGCTACATACTATGCATTATTTGAAAAGCTAAATCACTATTACGTCCCTGATAAAGACACTACCTTTATCTCCAGTGTTGGTTCAAAATGGCCTGCCAAACTAAGATTATTAGTTTCATAGTCTGCATTTAATCAAGCACAAGAAGAAAATGTTTGTGAGTCTGGTAATGAGTATTAAGCAATGGTTTGGGGAGCAGGGTACATGGAAGATGAATGTCTGCTTACTGGTGAGAAATTAAAACAACAAAAATAGATGAAACAAAATATAGGAAGGGATGATCTGCAAAAGAATGGACAATGTAAAACAAATCCTGTAGCAACTACTGAGATTGTTACTACCAACACAATGTTAAAACTAATAAAATATTCCCTTGGATGGCTTGCTCCAGTCTGCTCCGACTTTTACCTTTAGCCAAGAAAATGCAACCACAAGCTTTTACGTAACACCATATGTAAATGCAACACCACAAGCAAATTCCTTCGCTGATTCTTAAAACCGAGTATGTGCATGTAACACGGGGTAATTTAGAGAGATCTCCAATTAATGACTCAAACATTTTATAAGGTAATAGACTAATGTTTGTCTTAAGATGTATTGCGATGTGTTTGTCTTCTACTTTCACTCTTCAGTATTAAGAAATGCAGTTCGGTGTGATTCTTGGACCGTAACTCCGTCTAACTGTGTCGGTACTCTAACAGTACTTAATACACTTTTCCACTTAAAGTCAGAAATGTGCTGAAGCACTCAGCTGACTGGGGCCAATATACAATAATCAATAACAGATCTTCTCATCAGTACAGTCCATTAATAAAAGAGTACCAAAGTAGAATGGTGAGCATATTACCCTGCTGCTGTGCATTATTAGCAGATTTGTGTCACAGGAAAGACTCTTGGAAAATGAAACAGAATAAACACAGTTATAGCCTAGATATGGATCAGAGAAGAAAACATCACAGGCCACCTGCCAGAAAGCATTACATCTCTTTAAACAGTTTGCCATTCTGGCTAAAATTCCATGGCATAGGGATTCTATGAACTATTTCTTAAAAATGTTCTTGTTATGACGACATCACTAAGTAAAGAGCTATATGTAAGAAGCATTATTTTTAAGTGCAAAGTAGATATTCATGAGGCTTGATTCCAAGGTAGTGAAAAAGATTTAGCTGATGTCTCAAATATTCTTAGAGATATTATAGTACCAGCAAGAGATTTGGAAATTGGTGAATGGCTCCTGAATTAAGAATTTGGAATGGGATTTTTAAAAGACTCTGAAAGCTAGATATCCAATTAAAAGAAACACTGGAATATTCTAGTAATAAACCTTTGCATTAAAAAATTCTACATTTCAAAAAGAGGTAAGACTGCAGTTGGAGATTTTAATGACATGTAGTACTGCTTAAAGAAAATATTTCTGAGGTTCATACATATCAGTCCAATTGGTGAATGTTTTAAGTGTAACTTTCAGAGAAAAGAAACGTATTTCCACTGTTAAAAAGAGACAATTCATTACTTATGATGAAATTTAACAGATTAAAGACTCCAGTAAATTTTGTTCAAAGTGTTGTCCTAGATTTAATAGTAAATTCTCACAAGAACCATTTTTAGAAAAGCAGAAATATGACAGGACAACAGGCAACAGAGTGTGCCTAATTCATTCCAATTCACAGAGTAATGCATTTCTATTCACACAGTGATGCATTCTGGTTTCCAACATGAGAATCCAATCTACTTGACGGTTAGTAGAGTTGAAACAAAATCACAGCAACAGAAAGCTGACACTGTTTATTTTGCTAAATAGAGAAGTACTTTAAAAATGGTTTTGCTCTGTTCTTAAACAGTATTGGGCTTCATTTATTGAAACATATGACAGTAGATCTAAATTATTCACAAGAAATATCAATATTTAGCTTTACCTCTCATTTATTTGACAACTATAGTTTAGTTTGTTATAAATTGCACCTTGTTATTCTGTGCTATCTGCGGACTTGTCACCGAGATTTTTTTAGCTTTGTTTCTTATGAGATTTTAATACATACCTGTTTGTTGTGATGTGTACAGGCTAATCAATATCCATATTTGCCTTGGGTTTCTGTGTGGCAGGGGTTTGGTAGTGGGGGAGAGGACTACAGAGGTGGCCCACTGTGAGAAGTTTCTTGAAGCTCCCCCAGCTCCAAGATGGACCTGCCTTTGCACCAAGGCTGGGTCAATTAGTGATGGTGGCTGCAGCTCTATGATAATGTATTTAAGAAGGGGAACCTGGGAGGGGGTTGGAACTTGTGAGGAGGAGTTACAAGGACACCTCTGCAAACACCAAGGTCAGTGGAAGATTGGAGGATGTAGAGTGGGAAGGTGCACCAGAGCACAGACCCCCTGCAGCCTGCGGTGAGGGCAGGGCTGTGCCCCTGCACCCATGGAGGTCTCCGGTGGAGCAGATGCCACTTGCAGCCCATGGAGGACCGCATGTTGGAGCAGGGGTCTGTGCCCAAAGAAGGTCGGACTCTGAGGGAAGAAGTCCCCGCTGCTCTAGTTCAGCACTGGGAGGACTGCAACATGCCGGGGGGACCATGCTGGAGCACTTGCGTAGGAAAAAGTTCATGGAGGACTGTCTCCTGAGAGAGGGACCCCATGCTGGAGCAGAGGACGAGTGTGAGAATTTCCCCACTCTTGGAGGAGGAAGAAGCAGTAGGGCCTACCATGCCCCCCATTTCCTGCCCCCTGTGCCACTGAAGGGGAGGAGGTAGAGAAACCAGGAGCAGAGCTGAGCCCAGGAAGATGGGACAGTGGGGTAAGGTGCTTTTAAGATGTGATAATACTTTACTGTCTTACTCTGTTAAGTGGTGGTGTTAGAGTCTGAATTAGATTGATGTTCTTTTCTTCCCCTATATGAGTCTGTCTTTTGCCATAATGAGTGAATCATCTGTCCCTGTCCTTATCTCAATTCCAGAACTTTTTTTCTTTATTTTCTCCTTCCCACTCCTGAGGGGGAATGGGTGCACGAGCAGCTGTGTGGTGTTCAGTTGCCCTCTGGGCTCAAACCACAACAATGTTAAAAAAACCCCCACAAAATTAGTGGGTTATATTGAATTGTAACAAGCTCGTAGAGAAGCTCAATTTGGATTACAGTTCTGCCTGTGTAATACTGTCAAGTCTTCAATAATAATAACAGAAGCCTGAAGTACAATTAGCACGTTTTTGGAACTGAACTCAACATGATCTCTTAAATGCTTCTCCTGTTTGTTTTGTTTTTTGTTTGTTTTTTTTTTAAATTGATTTTCAGGAAAAATATTAAAAACTATTTCTATCTTTGATGTACTATGCATCCAGTCAGGGTCAACCTACCACAGAGATGAACTGGGGAAGTGATGTTTCTTTCTAAATGGTGTTTCTGGATCTCCATATTTTTGCATGTCAATGTTAGATTAAATACGAGGACTAAAGGAAAGCAATTCTAAGGAAATACATTGCCTTATTTATTCATTCATTCCTTAAGTATTACAGCTTTCTCTCATGCTGCAAGCAGGAAGTAAATTTCTATATAAAATAAGATAAATGTTTGTAATTTAACTACACTATCATAATTTGCTCATTAGATGAATGTGCATTCAAACCAATTTAATCCTTAAGTAAACCCAGCTCAGCTCCAGTAACATACCATTTACATAGCAATCCACCCAGAATATCTTGCAATTAGAACACTGAGCTTGCTTGATCTTAAACTATCCTATCTTGGGTCACAGAAGTGACTGAAACACTGAAATTCACCTTGAATATTACTACATTACTAGCCCTTTTTATGACCTGACATTTTAACAGTACAATCTAAATGCTATCAGTAAGTATTAGTGAAAGTGTATCCTTGATCTGCACTTATTTTAGTTCACTAAAGGTCCCATTTGTTTTTATTGAGGTTAATGGATCTGTGAATACAGATCCATTAACCTCAGAATTTTTAAATGTTAAATCAGCAGCTTTAAATAAATGTTAACATGAGGCAGCAATTACTGATACCATAATACCAACTGGAGGGCAAAGTTTGGAGCATGGACTCCTGAGAATATGTTAAACAACCCAAATTCCTTTATTAGTAAGATTGAAAAAAACCACCCCAAACCTAATATAAAGCTTAATATTCTCTAGAGCTACAAGAAATAAAAGCATATTTTCTTGAATAAAAAATAGAATCATGCAACATTTAACTGAAGGCTTACATATCTGATAATTCATCTGCTATTTTTGCTTTGAACAATTGTTTTAATGCAAAAAATCTGCATCTGATCTGCAAAGTGATGATTTACACACTCACCCTGTGGGTAGTATTACTTTCACAATGAATATGTCACAACCAGCACTTACGAAAAAAAGTTTGTTATCCCCAAAATGGTGATTACATACTGTTTGAATAGCTTGACATTCAGAAGCAGAGTTTATTGTAGACCATGGCAACTGCTAGAGGGAAGAACTGCTCTCAGGAAAGTCAGTAGGAGCTTTATCATTAGTGAGAACAGTGTTGTCCAGCTAAGTTAGCTGTAAGGCAGATTCTTAAATGCTGATCTGCTGGCATCCCCTCAGAGATTCCCCCTGCCCTCAGCAACAAGAGGGAAGGGAGTTGCCACAAAACACACAGTTATGATTAGATGGGGGTAATTTAAACTTAATGAGATAGTTTTCAAAGGAATACACCTGCTTTTTAGTTACTAGAAATTTCATCTTTTTTTCTGCTACCAGGTTGTGTTGACTTGATAGTAAACCCAAAGAGAGTAACAGCTTTTCGTAGAGACACATTTTGAGTCAATAGCTTTTTTTCTGAATGGATTTGTGCAACCTACGAATTACAGTTTTAATCATCACGGTCAATGGGCCAGAGCCACAGCATTAGACCTACGGACTATCTCCAGTCCTCACAAAGGAGGACAAACACATATGCAGACAGTGCAAGGACTAGCCAAGGCTATTATATGTGGGAAGTGCATACAGTGCCACTAAGCAGACACTTGGAGGAGCATGGATATTGTTACTCTTTGTTGTCCTAAGTTGCATTTGTATTTAGAATCATTGCAACTGCTTAAAATGTGCCCTGGTTTTTAAATGTTGGTTCCATGCAAACTGTCATGCCTTAGAAAAAGGAAACACAGTGAGCTCTGATGTTTCCTCATTCTAACTTTATGGAGCCCCTGTTCATCAATCTGCTGGCACAATTGACAGTGGGTTTGAAAAAAAGGCTCTTTTAGATTCTCACCTGCCTGAAATTCCAATTACACTAAGTTAAGACTATTGTAATTCGACTCTATTTAGTGCATTGCTATCAACTTGTCACCTCAGGGATAATGGTATCTGCAGAGCTTAGGACAGGGGTTTTTCTACTCCATTTTAAATAAAGCAACCTCAGTTTCAAGATTAAATCGACATACAACATCAAAAATAGGATATACTTTAAACAGTCAAACTTTGCTGGGAGTGAAATGTTAAGCTCATAAGTTAATATTCAATAACAAAGACATCTAATACAGTAGAGAGTATACAGAGCAGAATTTTTAATGTACTTTAAGAGAAACACATTAGCAGGCCAAAACAGATGTTTACCAGGTTAATGTAATTTGCAAACTGCAAATTGTTACAAACATAAAAAGGAGGAATAAAGAGACATTAGTTGTTAACTAATGGCATCTCCATATTCTTCTATTATATCTAGAACAATCATCAACTTGCCTTCTAACATCTATGGCCATGCAGGACTGTCACTTCAGGTTGGGCTTGCATTCATTCCTGAAGATGGGGAGAGTGATGTTTGAGCGTGCTCAGATAAGGAGAATGATTTCAGGCAAATTCTTGTGATGGAAACCTATATCTGGTCTCAGAGGTTTGTGCTGGTCCTCTCTGCCACAGATTTCATTCAGTCTACGTAGCAAATGTTTTGTCTCATTGTCATGGTCACAGCTTTACCATCTCACATACCAGTCAATCAGGCCAGTATTTTGCATTGTATCATCAGTTCTTAAGATTTGTTTCTTTTAGTAAGTTACCCTTTCAAAGCTGACCAACAGACTGTGATCTCCAAATTGAAAACTTGATTTTATCATTAAACGGTGTCAGACATGGGTTTGGCCTAATAAAAACAGTACATTACCCACATGACTGAACTGCACAACCCTCTACAGCAGGTCATACCAGTGTGAGAGACTGAAATGTCATATGACTGTCTCAAAGCTTGCTTGTGTCTGCGCAAGCCTCCAAGACAAGCTGCTGTGGCCTGTGAATTGGTCAGGGGAACGTCAATTGGTCTGGAGAATGTCGCCCCAGGAAGCGGGAGTGTATTGAAGGATGCACCCACTACTTCTTTGTGGTTGCGTTGTCAGACTCCTTAGACAAGCCTCAAAGGGGCAGAAGTGTACTGAGCTGGCCCCATCGTGTAGCCATTTGTGGCCCTATTGTATATGCCAGACACCATGCATAAATTGCTAATGAACTGAAACCAGATGCAACAAAACCTGCTGGACCAGAGAAAAAAAAATAAAGGTGGGCAGAGATGCTAATCAGCGGATACAATTAACTTAAAAAGGCAGCAGAAAATTTTGCTCAGTGTGCATCCACCATCAAAGCCATATCCGTGTGCACCCACCACTGAAGACTGCGGACCAAGGGGATGCCACTGGATTCATGGTGGTGACTATTCTTGCAGCCCTATCCCGCATCCTTGTTTGATTTGGGTCTTTTCCTTCCATTCCATCCTATCGCTACCCCTCCTCACTTTTTAATTAAAAAAAACCTGTTTTGGGCATACAGCATTTCACCTCATTTGTGTCTTAATCTCGCTCTTGGGATCATATCGAAACCTCCCCTGACATTGGATCAGGACATCCAGGAAAAGTAAATTAAATTCTTCTGTGAGCTTCCTGGTCTATGACATACACCAAGCTAAAGAAACAACAGTACGAGCAGAAAATAGACACTTGTTAGCTTGGTACATATCCTCTGAAGTAAAAATTGGTCAGTCCCTATAATGAATACAACAGAGTAATTAAAAAAAACCACCATACAATAAAACTCCTTTCCACTTTAAGCTTATAGAGATCGGCACAGAAATACCACTTTACTTTTCTGAGAACACATGCTGCTTTCTGCTAGAAACTCAGGGGCCAATTTCAGTATGGAAGGATAAGCAGGGGAGGAAGAGATATTTGCTGGTTTTCAGTCTTTTCCATTAGCTGGCCACAGAGGGGAACCTTTACAATTGTTAACATTTATAAAACAATGTCTGCATACTAAACTAATAGTTTCATATTGGGGAGATCATCCATTCAAGAAGTCTTTACTCCCTTAAAGAAAAAAATATAGCAAACTGCAACACAACTCAGTTGCTAACAGTCTACTATATGGACATTCACTGCGTGTCTTCATAAGAGTGCACACCTATGTAGTAGTGCCTTATATATTTACCAGCCTCTCTTAAGTCTCAGTAAAATCCCTATAATTTTAGATGTAAAAACACAACTAGTAATAACAAAAAATAAAGTTAAAACCTTTTAATATTATTAAAGCATCATTAAATCAGGATAGTATTTATCAGATAGGACCATTCTTCCAAACACCAGCAAAATCTACAACTCAACTCTATGTTCATGATTTAATTAGCAACTTGACTAAGTGCAGGTGGTTGGCTGACACTTCTCTTGATCTGTTCCCTCAAGGTGCAAGCTGTGCTGTCACATGGTTTCTTACCATTATTCCCTAACATTGAATGAAGATTGGTTTACTTTACCGAACAAGGCAACAACTAAAAAAAAAAATTATGTAGATGGCTGAGGAATACTTGAAGATGTAATTTTTCTCATATTAAAATAGAAAGTCAGAAAGATAAATTTCACGAACAGTACTAACCTACAGCTTCAGTCTCACATGCAGACTTCATTATACAGCCAGTTAACAGCTGATGAAAATTATGAGTCAGCAGTGTGCCCAGGTGGCCAAGAAGGCCAACAGCATCCTGGCTTGTATCCTAAATAGTGTGGTCAGCAGGACTATGCAAGTGATTGTTCCCCTGTACTCAGCACTGGTGAGGCCATACCTCGAATACTGTGTTCAGTTTTGGGCCCCTCATCACAAGAAAGACATTGAGGTGCTGGATCATGTCCAAAGAAAAGCAATGAAGCTAGTGAAGTGTTTAGAGCACAAGTCTTATGAGGAGCGGCTGAGAGAACTGGGGTTGTTTAGCCTGGAGAAAAGAAGACTCAGGGGAGACCTTATCACTTTCTACAACTAACTGAAAGGTGGTTGTAGCGAGGTGTCACTCTCTTCTCCCCAATGGCAAGCAATAGGACAAGAGGAAACTGCCTCAAGTTGCGCCAGAGGAGGTTGAGATTGGATATTAGGAAAAATTTCTTCATCAAAAGGGTTGTCAAGCTCTGGAACAGGCTGCCCAGCGAAGTGATTGAGTCACCATCCCTGGAGGTATTTAGAAGACATGTAGATGTGGTGCTTGGGGATGTGATTTAGTGATGGACTTGGCAGTGCTAGATGAATGGTTGGACTTGGTGATCTTAAAGGTCTTTTCCAACCTAAACAATTCTATAAGTGTCACTATGAGAAAGAAACAAAGAAATAAACAAGTCACCCACAACTTTTCCATAAGGATATATCCTCAACCAAAGCTTCACATGCAAGAACACAGACCAGCTGTGTTTGTGCCTATGTCCTGAAATGGATAACACAATCAGTCCAGAGTTCTTAGAGAGCAGAGAAAAGCTGCAGAGTAATTTCAGAAAACATTTTACTTAGGTAACCCTTTTCCAAAATAAACAACTGAAACTTATCATTCACTTCAACACAGATTTGTGACCAATACCAACATAAAATTATGGCCGATATAAAAATCTTCCCAATATGGTCTTTGAACATTTATCTAAATACCCATTAGGCACAGACTGAAACTAGAGCCACTCTCAGCTGGAACCATTTGTCATCAAACTAAGTACAAATAGCCATATTGGAGTCATTTCTATATGTTGAAACCACACATAATAGTAAGCTGAATATATCTGATGTCAAACCAGTGTCTGATACACATAGTGGAGTAAAGAGTTAAGGGAAAAGAGAAAAGGTTTGTAAGGAGGAAATTACTTCAACTTTCTTTGCATCTCCTTCCCAGCCCCCGAACAGCAAGTAACACTTCTATGATAATGAACAAACCAAGTAAATCAAAACTAATACAAAACTACTTGCTGTTCAACATTATCTGTAATTAAAGTTAAACTGGAATGGGACTATGTTCCTTCACCCAACTCCCTCTTATTTCTCTTCATCCCAATCAATTAAAGCACAGTGTGACTGGGGATCTTCATGCTGGTAAGTAGAAGTCCTGTTTATATAAGGTGATGTAAATAGGTGCAGTTCTACCTAGGCCTTTTACATAATTTGGAAGAAATCCTACACAAAGAAAAAAGGGAGAGATGCTTTGAAGTTATCTTTCACACCATGAAACACCACTATTACAGAACACACTGAATAACAGTCGGGTTATATTTAATGTTCTGTAACGTTCTGGTACTTCATAGAATTAGTTGCAGAGAAAAGGGAAATCATGTTCTCATACCGCTGTAGACCTCCCTTCTTACTCACAAAGGGTGTAGAATAAAATACTGACCTGGACAAAGCCAATCTGATCTGGTAACAGTTTCACAGCCAGCCAGCACACCATTGCTATTTTACTCTCTTGAAAGTAGAGTGGATGTCTGAGAGAGGTAGGATCTACTTATTCAGTGAGGTGATCTCTACACTAGCTTTCAGGAGGTATTTATGTCTGTTGAAGCACACTGAGTATCTGCTGCATTAAAAGAGGTCTTGGGAAATAGACTTGATGGCAAGCAGGAGAGGATGTAGATAGTACTCCCATACCAGTAATAATAAAGACAGGACAGAGTATGAACACTGTGCTTTCTAAGTAAGCCCCTTGAACCACCTGCACCTTCAGAAGACAGCAGTTAACTTAGGAAAGGGACTTTTCAAGTAGACTCATCTTTGGAAATGGTATTTTTCCAGAAAAGATTACAGTATGATTTTCACCATGTATGCCTGGTTGAGGATACTATTGTGAAAGACATGTCCATACTGAAAAATGAGTACAAACACTGGATATCAAAGATTATTTATCTATCAGAAAGGAAGAATATGCTGATTATGGTTCCCAAACAAGTTGGATGATGAAACACTGACTTAATCAAATTTGCAGAGGCACTGAAACTGAAAGAGATTGCAAATCCTCCTACAAAAACTCCAGGAAGAGATCTGAACTTATCAGTTGTTGCAGGTGTTCTGACTTGCAATTCCTACATGCAAAGCACATGTGTATTACCTGTTTGTATTAGCTGTTTGACCACTGGCACAAACACTGCCAAGTGCAGTGCATGTGCCTTGTTACAGGGGTGACATTTTATTATTCTTCTCAGGTTATACACATATCTGACAGTGCTCTTCACGTAAAATATAAATGATATACAAGGTATCAAAGCATCTGATACCTCATTCCCCACATGGAAGAAGTCGATCCATAACCTCTGCACACTCAGTATCCCATATCGCTCCTGCAGAATGTTAGCAGTCATATCTGCTTCATGTGGGGACAAAAGCCCTGTGTTTATTTTAAAAATAAGCAGCAGGATTTAACAGATGAAAGACTGAAAAGTATGGGCAGTGCCAAAATCCACTTTGTAGAACTCCCTGTACCTGTAATGCTCGTATCTTGAGCATACTTTTGAAACACAATTGATATTTTGTCCATTTTACTACTAATAATCCACGTAATCAAGCTATACAGACCTAGGAATCTGAAGAATATGACTGTTGAGCATTTTCTTGCTGAAGATATATCAGTTTTGCAGCTTCAGATAAATAAATCGTCTGTCTTACAGAGAGCTTTCAATAGTTATATGAATTTGTGGACTGTAACACATACTGAGGAAAATATGGGCAAGAAATTACAGAATTCAGACTTTCAAATATTAAAAATAGGATGCATGAAATAAAATGCCAAAATGAGAACATAAAATTATAATGCAATCCTAACATAAAATAAAATTCTTTTCAGAACAGTCCTCTTTTACTTGTGGCAAAAGAGTAACAAGAAATTGACCTAATTTCATATACGGGTAATCACAAGTTTCTGATTATTTTTCTACAGAGTTACTACCACAACTGGCTCTGAATCTCATCCATACATTGGTACCAGCAACTTGTAATGAATTTAGCTTTCATTTTTCAGAGAGGCCAGGAAGGGAAGAAACAGAATTCCTGCCGCTCAAAGCTTGCAGGCAAGTGACATCAACTCTCCTGTATCACTTCACTACAGATGGACGCTTAATTCAGTAAGCCACAGGCTCTTCATTACCAAGCTCTGCTATTTTAGGTTGTGGGTACACTACGAAAGTCAGAGTTCCAATCCACTGCTGTCTCATCTCAACATCTTTCATCCCAACAGAGCTTGGGAGAGGCCTATTTTAAAATCTCTGAGAAAGTGTAGCTACAATTTTTCAAGCTCTGGGAACTGTAACAGCAACATTCTTGGAATGGAAGCTCTTGGAGGGAATTCCCTATCTCTAGCAGGTAATTTTCAGGAACCGTCCTTACCTCTCAAATGCAGAATCTTGCACTTGAGGCTGACATGAGGAATAGGTGTAAACTTCTGTGGAATAGGAAGGCTATGAGGACTAAGTTCATGCAGCAGTATAGACCCTTTTTATAATATATATGTACATCTCCTGATTATCAGCATTACCTAGATTATGCACACATGTGCATATAAACATATGCATACACTAACAAACACTATATATACACAATATTAACTAGCCTTACTTACGATACATTAGAAAAAATTTTTTTTGCATAATGAGTATTTTTTGTTATAACTATTTATATCCAGTCCATATGTACAGCACCCAATCTTTTCAACTCTAGACATACATCTAATAAAACTATTCAGCTGTGATTCTGAGAATTCATAGGCCTAGACAGATTTGGTAGATGTGGTGCTCCATCGCAACTTAATAGGTAAGTGGTAGAGGGGGATGTTCTCTACTCTCTCTCCTAGTGTTAAACATGTATTGACAGGATGCCTCTCAGTGCTGCTCAACGTTTGGCACTTAGGAGTAAGTTCAATTAACTAAACTTTCATTTGTCCATCCACATACCACAGCTTTACTTTCTTGTGGCTAATTGCTAAACCAGAGTACTTACTCTGCAATTCTAAAGCCTGGCCATTCACTTGGGAGCATTAAGCAAGTATGCTGCTGCAAAGAGCTGGCAGAGATAACCTGAATAACATTTCACACCAGCTTCTTGTCCTCTCCCTCTGGAAGTTTTTGTCCATGCATGCTAGAACAAGCAGTGTGCCTAATTTACAGGACTCCCTGCACATCCGCACTCAGTGAAGTTAACACATCCTACTTAATCCTGAAAGCATGTGGGTACTATATTTCCTAGCAGGAATTAGATTTAGAAACATTCATGTTTTATATAAGGATAAAAGCCTATTCATACTTGTAAGCCAATTAAAATGTTGTCTCAGTGCTCAGAGGTTAACGTGGTTGGGAGCTTAGAAGTGGATACTTCTAGTAGAAATAATGAGTGGATGGCAGACAAAGAATTAATAAATTATCTTAATCTGTCTTTGTTTACAAATATACAATCCCTGCAGATCGTTTTGAACAGAAAGGGGTTTTAGAAGCATAATTCAAGCATACACAAAGTGATTATCAGCCAAAACTTTAATCAGCAGTTTCTTCTTGGACAATTCCCTGCATATCTTTGTTCCTGCAGAGAGCAGATTATTCTCTGAACAGCTCCATTTATATTGTTCTCTGTCTACTTTTTCTCAGAACTCCAAAATACAGCTAAAAACTGATTCTTCAATCACATTCAAGATAAGATTTAAATTTTCTCTAATGCCACGTTTGGCTTGACAAAGAAGGAGCAGGAGAGGTTTTCTAGTTTCAAATTTAGTTTAGCTGATTTACACGGTAAGTAGCGTTCTCCTTAAAGTACCATCACCTGAAAACAAATGATTAAATACGGTTCTTCATTTCTATTTAAGAAATGGACTCAGTAAGTGTTCCTAGCAATGTAGCTCTGGATGAAGAGCAGTCCTGAAAACTTGAGTCTAATTACTTCCTGAAGTTCAGAAATTAGGGGAGAAATACAAGAAATCCAGTATTTTATTACTAATGAAAATAATATGGTGCTACTGTAATGCCTGAATATTTGTAATATTTCCGACTGCATTGACTTCAATTATAGAAACCAGCAGAGTTTTCAAGGCTGAGAGTTTGTTGACCCTTGGTCAAATTAGAAATGTGAGTACAGGTTATCAGATTGTCTGGAATTGTCCTGAAAAAAGACCCTTGAGATATCCTTTTGCTGTTCCTTTTAAAAGTATGTAACTAAAATAAATCAGGCAACCTTAACCCAGATGTGGGAAAAAGCACAATGAGCACAATGCTACCGAGCATATTACCAAATACAGAGAAAAAGTTTTAAAAAGTAGAATGTCCTATTCATCTACCTTGAAAGCATGTGTAAAAAAAGATTACATTTTTACTTTTCTCCTTCTCAAAAGAACATCCACCCAAAGCACCCCCAAAAAATTAACAACCTTGCTATATACATAATTTTGGTCTTATTCAGATTTTTTCCATTAGTGACAACAACAAATATTTTACACTAATACCAAGTTCAGGACATCACTGAACTACACCCTTTAAGAAGATAGAGCAAAAAATACTCTCTGCTCCTGCAAGCACACACTCTAAGCCAGGAAGTTGAAGGACAGAAAACTCCACTTTGTATTTTGAAATTTAAGTTGGTAGGTAAATGTTACAAATTTCACACCAAAAGGTGGTAAAGTGGCCAAAATATACCTCAGCCTTCACCATATCATAAAATGTAATTTTTCAAGGAAAGAAAACTGTGAAAATAAAGTACATCTTTATAGTTTTATTTAGGTTATAAGTACATAACGCTTCCCTTTAGAAAACATGCATCAAGACTGAACCACTGTTGCTGGTTATGATCAGAGAAATTAAATAGAAGCAAGTGAAATCCTTTAAACCTAACACATCATCTTTTTGGTGAGAAAGAAAGAAAATGCTATCATTTAGTCTTGACCGCAGACTTCCCTACTCCAAAATTTTCTCATTTCACTTAAGTACCTGTTGCCTGAAGCAATTTTGTCATTATGCCTTAACAACTTCTGTTTAACAATGAGAAATCATTTTAACATATTTGTATCTTAACTATCAAGAAGAGTACTAAATAGCATGAACATCAATTTATCATAAAAAATATTTTATGAAACAAGTGACATACTCTTCTTTAAAAATAGAATTTTTACCAGCATTTCCTCTTGTCATAGAAACAATTCCATTTACTTCTACAGAAATAGTAGGACTGAGTTATATGTGGTTTTTCACTGCCTCTAGCCATTAAAATGAGTCAATTCTTTCACAATTCAGTATCACTGAAGTATTAGCTCTTGTTCCCAGTATTTTATGAACAGGTTGAAAGACACAACCTTCAACTTTTCAGACATAATTGTATAGGCTAAGATTACTTTCCTTTACATTACATTTGCATTTAATGCAAGCTAAAGAAAAAAGTTGCAGTATAAGTTGAAATCATTGTTAACCATCCAGAACATTTGCTTAAATTCCAGGCACCTGAAGTAGAGGCAGTAACTGGAGGAGAACATACCAAACATTGTAGTGACGATCCCGTCTCCATACATCCCTTTTCTTAAACGGTTAACTTGTGTTGTAACAGATGAGGACAACATTACACCTCATATGAAAGACATTTTCTTCTCATAAGCATGTAGACATAATTCCACTGAAGTTCTATTAGGACATACAGAATATGCTATCGGGTGCTACAGGAAAAGTAACTTTGCAAAGAAGATTTCACGGTAACACTTGCTTACCACCAATCTTTACAGCCATGTATCATGCTTACTTTTGCAGTTTGTTATTTAAGTAATATAGTTTCCAAATTAATGTATGGCATAAGTCACAAAATTTCTCATTAGAGACTGTTAACAGTGGATATGGTGAAAAGAACCAAATGGTATACTAAATTATAGATTTAGAAGCTATTTTTCTTTTCAGAAAGACACTGCTTAGGTTGAAATTAAACAAATTTTATATCATTGGTGCTAAGAGAAGTGGAGAGCATCTTCAAGTGACACTAGAGTCTGCTCAGTATGTAAAATCATTCTTATTTGTCAATTCTCGGCATGGAACTGAAAGCTCACTGGCTAATTTTTTTTTTTTTCCTGAAACAACAGGATCTACTGTATACTCTTTGGTCCTGCTCAAGGGCTTACAGAAAGTGCAGGGGAAATAAATAAGTTTGTAATAAAAAAGAAATCCCAAACTGCTGCCACTTAGTTGTTTTCCAATTCCCATTTACTCTCTGAAACTTTCTATTACTCACAGAAACAATAATAAAATAGAAACGAATATCATATTAACTCTACAAAATTACAGTACACTATTAATAGTGTATTGGTAACTGCATTATTTCCCTCTAGCCTATATTTTAGCAATAACGTGAATTAAGTTGTACATGTTTAATTATTTGCTTTGTTTTAAAACAAGACTGTGTTAGTTATTTTGATTATCCACACATGTATGCTTGGCAGATTAATTTGTTCTGACCTCTTTTGGGGAGATGCATTTGAGGCTCTGTTTTGTGATTCATAAAACTACAGAACTGCCTAGAATGAAAGCTACCAAAACATATTTTTCAGTATGGGAAAAAAAATAAATCAGAATAACTGTACAGAGTATGCTAATAATCCCAAACCACTGGTACACAGTTTGGTCACCCTTGGAGCTGGAAGAATACCTAATCTCCTAAAACTGCCACCTCCCATTTCAATACCCCAGTATATCTCTGCCTGAGTAGGATAACAATGAATAGGAGAAACACAGAATCACAGAATTGTCTAGATTGCAAAAGACCTTGAAAATCATCCAGTCCAACCATCAACCCAATATTAACAGTTCCCAACTCCACCAGATCCCTCAGCGCTCTGTTGACCCGACTCAAACACCTCCAGGGATGGGGACTCCACCACCTCCCTGGGCAGCCCATTCCAACACCTAACTATTAACCAATTTCTGCTAGTTAATGAGAATCCTACCAGTTGCATCATAATAAAAAACCCAGCATCCTTGAGATCATATATTTCCCAATATTTACTGGGAATAACTGAGTTATTGGAAAACGACTCTTACTTGCTCAGCTGTACTAATACACCTAAGCATATTTCAATTTTAAAAGTCACTATCCATAAACAGTATCAAGACAATTCAGCTGCAGAATGCAACTCCAGTGCAGAAATGTATTAGACGGATCATGATAGGAAAAATGTATCATTAGATTAATTAGGCAATTATCAGAATTCACAGCTGCTTTCTTTGACAACTGATTCAGTGGTTCTGAATTAATGAGGGATACTTTCTATACACTTTCTACAAATAGAAGTTTATAGAAACACTCGTTTCTTTGATGTTTGTCATGAAAGCTAATAAAAGAAGTGACTGTACACTCAAACTAAGCCGCTATTCAAGAAGGATGATCAAAAGTTAGCTCTTACATCCATGCTTCTGCAATATATTGCATTCGGTAATGAGCTGAGAATGCTTATGATGTCCATTTACTTCAATAATACTTCATTTTTTTAAGCTTTATTAAAGACAGGATTGGGCCCAATTTGACTTTTATAGCCAGTATATTTTTCAAGTGACTAAATCCAACAAAACAAGAGTTGGTACAGTAGCTTATTAACAAAATATCTAAAAACAGTCATGCAATGTGACAACCTGATCCTCACAGTACAAGATACAAATACAGATATAAATATATATACAGATATAAACTGAGTTATGCCAGATCATCACCTGTTCAGTGATCCTACTCAAATATATCAGCTGAGTTACGGGACAAAAATCTTCTAACCAGTAGCATGCTGTTTGCTTATCCAACTCATACTTCTTGAAGTCCAAAATAATCTTGTAAAGCAAAGAAAACTCTGCCATTTACGCCCCTTTAGAAGAATTTTTAATTTTATCCTCCCTGGGGGAGAGAAATTCATGAAATTCATGACTGGCTGAAGGCACAGTCCACTTGCCCACACAGAAACATCCAGGCCTTCTTTTCTGGGGCAGCATTTAGTTTCCCAAGCTGCAAGGCTGCAAGGCTGCAGCTGCCACTGAACAGGGCAATTTGTTCATAAAGTGTAGTTTATTTTCTCTGCCTTTCTGTCCTAGCACTGTTGTAAAGCATTAAACTGGTTGTGCACAAGCATGTTATTTTCATCCATTAGTCATATTGCTACAGGTTATGTTTGAATGGGAATATGAATGACCATGGAGATGGTCCAATAAAAAGTCATAGTAGAAAGTATACATGGAACACGTAAAATATCCAAAGGGTTAAAGTTAGTAAACACAAGATCAAAGCATTTTTCGACAAAAAGCTGTTTATTTAGTCCTGAAACAAACACATAACAAAAATGCAAAAAGCATACATTCTGAAGGTCTTGGCAGTACAGCTTTGTTTCTGTCATGTGTGTATTTTCATATAGAAGTTTCACTGAAACTTTTACTGAAATACTCGCGTTTACCTGAAATATTTATAAAGCTTTATTCAAGTTTCAATTGGAGCTTTTTATTCCAACTCAGTATAATTTCCTTTTTCTTATCTCCTTGTATTGAGATTAAAAATATAATCAATTTTTCAATCAGTAAAGGCATACCAGAAAAACCCCAAAACAAACCCAACCCATCACTAGAGGTTGATTTCATGTGAATTTTCAAATTAACATCAAAATAAACTTCAAATACTTATCTTTTAGTTTTCATTAAGTGGGAATGATATAAGGGTAAGAATGTTCCTCTCTAGTGCTCAGAGAATGGAATAAAGACCTTGAAAAATACATCCTAGCTAGAAGAAAGCTCATATTTATGTATTAATGAAAGAGGAACACAAGATTGACACAGATGTAACGAGGAAAGTTGGGCTGACTAATGGCCAAACAAGGAAATGTAAATATGTTATAGTGAGAAGTCCTTGCCTTGGGAGAACACAAAAGCAATTTATTAATTTCTTTTACACATCTCTGCTGCTAGGCAGAGCCTTTACAAGCTCTCAGCTTTAGTCAGCATTTTACATAATCTCCTTACTTAAATCTACACAAGACTCTCTGGCAAATTCTGAAAGCTGCTTTTAGATCTTATACAAACAGCACCACCCTCCCAGATTTACAAATTTCTTCTCTGGAAGAAATGATCCAACTTTCTTGGCCAAATCCCTGCTGAATTTTGTGGATATTCATGAAGGATAAATACAGCACATAAAGGACAAAGCAAATTTGCTTTTCCAGGCAGGATTGCTCAAATACCATTAACAGAAGGCGAGGGGAAGGAAGGGATACATTTCTTCAGATACGCAGAGCTTCTAAAGAAAAGGCTTCAGAGGGCAGTTTGCATATCATTTGGTAATACAAACAGAAAATAGAGTGATTCCATACTAAAATTTATGTTATCCTGTTTGATTGAATTCTCCTCCTGAATGTGAATGTGATACTCAAAAAACATCGCTCAAAACCAAACAAAAGAACCCCCAAGAACAATAAACACCTTCTAAGGAATAGAATTTGTAACAGCTGTAATAAGACTTAAGCATTAGCTTTCATTCTTTAAATTACGGTAAATATTTAAATTTCTACCGATTGCCACATTATGCTCCAGACAAGAGAGTCTTTGCAGTTACATCTTCATATGGCAGATCTCATGTTCAATTTATATTTTTTTAATCCTTAGCCTTAGTGTTGATATCACTAAAACAACTATATATTTCCTTTTTCTTTTCCTGTCTACATCTCTGCATTTTTTGCCTGCATATAGGGTCTGTTAGAAGAAAGTAAAGAAATCACATGATTAGCTGCAAGTATCCCTCAAAGATGTTTCTTAGCATGTATAGACACATGATTTTCCTGATCTTATGCAAACCATAAACATACTGGGAAAGGAAAGACATCAACAGGGAGCAGGCTAGAAGGCAGTGTGCTTTCAATGGCCCCATAAGACAACTATCCCACTGGTTCTCAGAATGAGTGCTGCTTTGAATATAGAACCATGTTCTACATGCTCCACAGTCCAACATGCCAAGAGAAACATAAAAGGCAATGTGTGACTGTTAAGTGAACTGCTCAGATTTCGGCTAACCCAGCTCCTGCTAAGGTCTGATGACTGCTGGGAGCTGCGCCATTAGATTGAAGGCAAGCAGGGCCCAGGCGGCCATTCCGCAGCCATGGTCACCAGCAAACTGCTGTCGCCTGCAGGCAGTACCTTTTGTCTGGCAGCTTCCTCAGAATCTGTTAATTTATGGAAACGGTATAGATCAAGCCTCCAAGCTAGAAGGTACAAAACATCAGTTTAGCCAAAAAGCCTTTGAAGCACATCCAACAGCAGCTGGACTGCTGAGGCTTTCATGCTTCCCAGTGTGATACAGGGGTTGCCCGCACCCTGACAGAGGAGGAAGGATGAGCACTCTTACCATTGGCTAGGTAACTAAATTTGGGGGGTTTTCTTATAAATGCACAATTAAAGAGTTATGAAACCTTAATATTTCAATGGTAAATAAGTGCATTCATATGATAGAGCAGTCTTGGCAAAAGAGGATTGAGCCCCTCTTTGTCATGTTTGTGTTTCTTAATGAGCTCATGAAATAAAATTTAAATCTCAGAATACATTGTCCTGTAAATTTGAGAGATCCAAACAGACTGAGCAGTGGAGTGGGATATTATGGTTTCATACTGTTTGGTACACAGAGAAACCACAGTGCTCCCACAGTCTTTCCTCCAGTAAGTCTCACACCTTTGGCTGCTGCTTCTCCCTTATTTTGCTGCTCCCTTTTCTAGCTCCCTACCTTGTACCTACTTGCTTGATGTAATCCCTCCTCACCCCTAGGAGGTAATCTCTACGTTTTACCAACTGTCAAGCAACAGATGTCCTCTTGGAAATGGGTCATGGGCAGGGCTGTTTCCACTGAAGAGCCCATGCTACAGGGTGACCTTACTGCCTTGGGCTCCATTTTACAGCTTGTCTTTAGAGATGCACAGACCACTGGCAAGGCACGTTTTGTCATTTTCTGCTATGCAAATTGCCCTTTTTCATAACTCACAATGCTTCCCACATGGCTTGCAACCTTTGTCCCAGGATCACTTAATAATCATGTTTTCAGTTAACTTCTACTCAGATTCTTTAAGGTTGAGAGCCAGTTTTTCCCCGCTCAAGTAAAAATTCTCTCATATAACCAGAACCCTATCACATAACAGTGTGAAGCTTCACAGAAACAGAACCTTCTCCACACGACATAGTCCCTTGCTGCTGGAGTTCCCACCCTCTCCTCTGCACTACATACCACTGAAATGCCTCATCTTGGAAGGGTTATAAATGGTGTAGTTCAGCCTAAATCTGTTGATAATGAGGGTGACAAACTGAAGAGCCTGAAGAGAATTTTACTGGTGAGTGAAATAATATAATTTCTAAAAGCAACGGGGTACGTTTCTTGAACAGGTGTTTTTTCTTTACAACTTACTTTCTCTCACCTGATTACATGATTCACTAAGTACAATTACTAGGTGAGGTACTGCACAGCTATTATTTTGATGCTGAATTAGGAATAGAGATATTCTGGGTTTTACTATAACAAAATTAGTAAAGGCATAGACTTCTTTTTTATAAGAAAGTGGAGAATGTAATATTTTATTCTTTTAAAAACCCTACTGTATTACATTTTCCTAGCTGCATCTTAAGGATTGATAGACTCTTTAGTGGTACTCCTAATCTAGATGAAAGATTCTATTATGCTTTGATATAAATATTTCTTTCATCAGGACTGGTAGTAAGATAAGACCTTTTATAAAATTTTATAGAAGATATACCTATACAGATACACTGTCATATGTTTTCCCAAACTACTTTTATAATGCTAGTGCTGAGTTTTCTCATACCTTACTTCAAATGAGCTTAAACTGATCTTTGATTTTGCTGATACTAGAGACCCAAATCTTACAGTGTGCCTGATTGAGATGAGAATGTACCTCAGAAGTTGAACTTGTCATGAAATTTCCCTTCTACCATTTCCAAGTTTTCTTAGTGTTCTTAGAAATTTTATTACTAAGTCCTTAGCAACAGTCATATTTCAGAAAGTCCTATTTCTTTTAGATAAATTATGTGTACAGTGACATATATTGCCTGCAGTTATCTCCTCTGCAAATCTTACACTGAGAGCTCCTGGTCTGTTTTCTCCTTGTATTAATTGCAGTTAACATATTGTAACTGTTATATCCAAAGTCTATAAAAGTTACTCAAAATATCTGTTATTTCTCTCTGAAAACGCCTTCTATTTTTAAGGCTTTTTAATCTTGAATAGTAATATATGTACATAGCTAAAATTGCAAAACAACTCATTCACTTCTCTAATAAAGGGCACCCTCATATTATATGATGGCATTCCATGGAGCAACTGCTGAGATGGCTGAGCATTTCTAAGATTACTTTTGATGTCAAAGGAAGACTTGTTTTTACAATGGGATAACTAATATCTAAAAACTTACCATTGCAAGACAACACTGGAATCAAAGCATTTTACACAAGCTAAGCTAAGCAAAATGAACACATTCAGAGGAATGCAGTTTATCGTGCCGCTGTTTACAGCAGCCTCTGAGGAATCAAAATACCGTGCCTCTATTTAAGATTTTGCAGTGGTAGAGCTGACACACATTTATTTGATAACAAAGCAAAACAAACTATGTTTGAGCCAGTGAGGAAAACACCCAAGTTAACAAATACTGCAGATATCAGTAAGCTTTAGAAGCATAACTACTATGTGTGCTGCACAGCCACTAAACAGGCAAAAGGTGGAATGCCAAAAGCAACACAGAGAAACAAGCAACATTATTTGTCAAACAAAACTTGGATGGATAGCAAGATGACAAAATGCATTATTGCTTCTTGATTTATGCCACAACATATTTTTTCCACTACTCACAACTACACAGATATTAAATGATTTGTATTGTCCATAGTGGTTTCCAAATCCCACTCCTAAGTCTATTCAATTGAATTTCCAGGATATCTGCCACTGTTCCACTTGCCAACTGCTGACGAGTGAGGCAATAGTACTTTTTATTCTCTATTTTTGCGAAGGGAAACCCATAAGCACAATAGTACGGGCTATTTCTCAGCTTTGTAACTTTTCATAGCCATGACTGCATCTCCTGATTTCTATACTTGCAGCTACATCTGTTATCTAGCACCTCAAACTGTGCACCCCTCTACGTATGAGGGGCTTAGAAGCAAGAACCCATTCATTTACGCACAGAATTGACTGGTTGGGGTGAGGTCCAATAACACATGTGAGCGTCTGCATTTAGACATATCAGCATCCTCCTTCTTCTCTCCTGATCTGCCATGAACTTCTGATGATGTTCCCTGATACTCAATATGTCTAATTCAGGGTTAGACACCAACAAAGGACCTAGATAAATCATTACTGCATGAATAAATACATAATGAGTAATGCATGAATACTGATTAGAGACTTATCTGGAAGAGCTGATGTCCTGACTTTGAACCTGTGGCAATTTCACAGTTTGGGTTTTTTGGTTTTTTTCAACAGGTCTTTGAATAAGGTCTGAAAAAACTGCTCTATATTCTTCCACAAATTGTTCTCACTGGGAAGACTAGTATACAGATTGAGTCTCAATAATAAAATCATGCTTGCTAATACACTCTTACTCTCTTCTGGTCTACTGAACCAAAAGCATCTTCTGCCTCATAACACTCTATACAAAGAAAAGCTAAGTGTTGAAACCTCATCTTCTTGACCTACAGCTGGCTGAAAATACAACTGATGTGGCTATAAATATCTTCGAAGGGAGAAGGCACTGAAACAAAACCTGTGCTTCAGCCATGGTGTAGCAGAAGGACACAATCACTTCTTGTGATGAAAAAAAACCCCAGTAGCTGATGACCTGTGTTTTGAGTGTGGTATAGGCAAGATCCAAACTCTCTGGTCCTTTCAAACAAAAGTCTTCTCAAAAGCAATATAAAGTGGCAAAAATGCATGCGGAAGAATTTTTAGGACTACAGTTTTGGCCACGTATTTTATTTCACCACTGTCCCACCTGCTAGCACTCAAATCCCATCTCCCCTTCTTTTCCTTATGAAATGGGTTTCTCACTCCTAAAACTGAAAGGGCAATATTAGATAAACCTTTTCTAATGCCTATACAGACCAAAACCCAACTTAGAATGAAGAAATCAAACCATTTCTATATCTATTTGAGACCACTGCTAAAGAAACCTGATCTTCTAGATTTGAACATTTTTCAGGCTTCCATAACATGGCTAGTATGAATCTTATTAGCCAGTTTAATCTCTATAAGCATGTGAAAACTAAATTATGTTTTTGAAAAGAATCACTTCAATTGTTTAAGCTTCTGTCTAGTGAAGTAAATTGTACATTTTTAATTATAAGGGATTCATTCTTCTTATTTTTGGCCAACATGAGAAATGGCCTAGTCCCTCCACAATCTTTACTACCTTGCATTTCATCCTTCATCACACTGGATATCAGTTCTTTATTACTGCTGAAGTTTTTTAGGTGGAAATTCTTCATCATTAACTTCACATTCTCACCCTCACTATGAATTACTTTGATACTTTTTCCTTGATCATCATCATCAGCCTAATGCATTTCTGCCAGTTACAGAAACTATGACTCCCTTGAGAACCTGGCAACTAGAATATGGCCCTCAGCTGCAACTCTCCTTAGTGATCAATTCTCTCATTGTTTTCTTGTATAGGGTTTTTTTTTCGTTGTTTTTTTTTTATCTTTATCATCTTAACAGCATAGTCATACCTTTCCAAAAATCAATATTCAATTTAATCCCTTTCACTGCACATCAGGCCACATGATATAAAGAGAATTTTTCTTTTGCTCCTGAATCCCTTCTTTCTTTTTAAATCATGTTCATTCTGCAAAGTTACTTTTGTCTAATTCCTTTCTTAGCTCTCAACTTTTTACATTAATATTCCTCTTCCTTTGGATGGTTTTTGGCTTTGTTTTAATTTCTTGTTGAACATTTTAAATAAAAGATGTGCTCATTAATGGCTGAGTTGCATTCTATCCACTTCAGGAAAAAAAAATTATGTTTATCTTAAAATAGTAGCCCTTCAGCCCCATGTTCAGGGAAAAAATATCAGCTCAGATTCAAAAGTGTTTTCTGTGAAATAACATGAATAATGTCAGAGGAGTTGACAATTAATATTTTCATGGAGGACTAATTTGCATATACCAATCTAATTCTTGCTACATGGTAGAAGCCACCATTTTACTATAATGAAACTCCCCTGATGAGAAATTTTTATTTATAAAATAATAGTTACAGATGCATATAGAATTTCACAGCTCAGTGATTGCCATCTATTCCAATCTTGTAAGAAAGAATCATCCAGAGTTAAAATATCAGCCCCTGAACCTATGGCAGTTGAAGTTGCTGTGATCTTGGACACATCATATGACCATTCAGCCTCAGTAGGAAGAAGATGCGGAAATTAGCAAATTCTGAAGCAGTAAAACATGAGTCTTTTAACCAATGCATTTGTAAAGCATGGAACAAATCTGGTATTGGAGATAAGAACTGACCTTATAAACTAATATCATATGGGATCATCACTCCACTAATCCCAACAATCTCTGTCAAATGAAGTAATTTTTTTTTGCTTTGCTTCATATCATCAGGTGGGTTGTTTTGTTTTGGTTTTGGTTTGTTTTGGGTTTTTTTTAAATTATCATCCTATTCACTGCCAAGAAATTGAAAATGCAGAGCTAGATAGAATCTAAGTAGAGTCTTCTGTTCTATATGCAAAGCTCTCACAGTCCAATCAGGCTATGAGATGCATATATCCTTGAAATGAGTCACCTAAATGAGCTGCACACAGCTCCTACAGAAACACAGAACATTTTTTTTCCCTGTAGCTTTTGGCACGGGAAAAACAATAGTGAAAATATGGATATTTAAATATTGTATCCTTTTAAACATACCATGCACAAAAGCATTCATATAATTCATAACAAAACCCAACAGCTGTGAAGCTCTTGCTATGAAGCGCTGATACTTCTTTCTTCTGTTACTAAGTGAAGTCCCTGCAAATTTCATAAATGCCAAGCAAACACAAACAGCCATATCCTACTGGAAAGAAAGGGAATAAGGAAAAATACTATGCATGAAAGCATACGACAGTTAAAAGCTCTACGGAAGGTGAAGCCCTTAAGACACAAAAGACAGCAGGAAAGATTTGAACAAAGTACATTTGTGCATCACTAATTTTGAGCTAAACCTGGACTTATAGAAAGGGATAAGCAACTCAGAATGCTGAACTATGTGGGAAAGTTACTTATTGGGCTTGAATCAGCTGCATGAGAACTAGAAGCAATGAACACGTGGAGGCAGGATGTTTTAACACTGGTCACCAGTAGATCAATTAGAAAACCACCGAAGACTGTCTTCTCTCTTCCTAAACTTTTAGGAATTACAAGGGTCACTTACTCTATTGCTTTCTCAGAGGAGCAGTAATGTAGCCTGCTGCACTGACAGTACGCTGAGGAAGCAAAACCACCACAGCACTTGCAGATGGGTTAAACTCAACTAAGAGTTTAAGAAACTAAGGGCAGAAACTACAACCCTAAATCTATTGCTACAATATATATTAAACAAGTAGAATAAATACATAGCACATTTTTACTTAGACACAACTGGCCGGGAAAGGTCTGCTCCAGACTATGGCTCACTTTCCCTGTCTGTTGTACTAGTAGAGCTTTTTGTGAGACCTTGCTGTAAAAGGGATCAATAAATTAGAATTAAAACCAGGACGAAAACAAAACCCATAAAAAAGCAAGAAAGTTCTAACAAGAACTATGGAAGAAACTATTTGTATTTTTCTATATTTTCACATATAATTTTCTATAATTTCTAGAAACCTGTTCTAGAAAATTTCTATTTCTGTTTGATTCTATTTAGGGTTGTTATTAACCTCCATTATTTACTACTCCTGTTTGAAAGATAGTGCAATAAATAACTATATAAGCAACAAGTGTTGCAAGAATACATTAAAACAATTATGCCAACCCCCCCCTTCAAATCCCACCAAATCTATAGCAGTGTAAAAAGTCCTTAAGATAAGTGTTTGTGGAGACTAATTCAAATAATTTCACTTTCAAGACAGACATGTAGCACCTTCTACATCCTGAGAAAGCAAAAGTTTAAGTTACAAATCCACAAATTTCCAAATTTATAGAAATGCAGAAGAAACTGAGAGAGTTGGGGTTGTTCAACCTGGAGGAGGCTTCAGGGAGATCTTAAAGCAGCCTCCCAGTACTTAAAGGGGCTACAGGAAAGCTGGGGAGGGACTCTCTTATTAGGGACTGTAGGGATAGGATGATGGGTAATGGTTTTAAACAGAAAGAGGACAGATTTACATTAGATAGAAGGAAGAAATTCTTCCCTGTGAGGGTGGTGAGGCCCTGGCACAGGCTGCCCAGAGAAGCTGTGGCTGCCCCCTCCCTGGCAGGGTTCAAGGCCAGGTTGGACGGGGCTGTGAGCAACCTGGGCTGGTGGAAGGTGTCCCTGCCTGTGGCAGAGGGGTGGGACTACGTGATCTTGAAGGTCCCTTGCAACCCAAACCATTCTATGATTCTATGTAGTTGGGGCTAATAAATATATATATATATATATATATATATATATATAAATCTAGCATTAAGACTGTTAATTAATTTAACGAATTGATTTACTATCTCAGGAAGCAGATGGACCAATGTTAGCAAGACATCAGAATTCTCCACATTTAAATACCTATGTATTGTCAGCCTGTCAGTAGTAGATACATTTTCTTTAAAACATCATCATACTGAATCCTAATATTTCTCAATCATACATTCAAAAAGGACATAGACTTCTCAATATATAAATTGCCTTTCTAACAGAGGGGACAGATACTCTTTATGGACCTTAAACTGAGTGCCAAAACCCCAAAGTCATTATGGCTTTGTCACATTATAAAAGCAGAAAATGAAAGAATCCATTCTGATGGAAGGTAAAAAAGTACTACATTCAAACTGCCTCTTCTCTTCTGTGTGATGCTGGCAAGTTTCTATTGTCAATGCAACTGTCAGTAGGGAAAAAATACACACTTAGCCTAAATGAATATTCTCCTTATCTCTGAAATAGCTTTACTAGAAGAATCAGCAGCTAGACAGGGAAGTTTTCTTACCAAATCTGTTCACACAGATGGGGTATGTCTGATGAAGAACCATAGTAGGTATGAATTTGGCAAACTTCTGAGGTGAAAAACTGAATATGCAACTGTTAATTCCTAAACCAATAAGGTTGTGGGGAAAAAAAAAAAAAAAAAAGCTAAAATGATGAGGTGCCTTGTAAAAAGCATGAATCAAATGTGTTCCTTATTTGCAGTATGAAGACAGCAACAGTATCCCTAAAAAAGTAAAAATGATCGCATAAGAAATGAAGCACTTCCAATTTGATGCATACTTCAAAGAGTTTGAAGGAAAAATCGTAAGTATTAATCAATCAAGTTATTGAATTTAAAAATAATTTCTAAATGTTTTCAATACTTAAGAGATTCCGAAGCTTGATTCCTTCAGCCTCAGGGTTTTTCTCCTTATGATTTCCGGTTGTAACTCAACTGTGAATTTTAAGATAAAGCAATCAACTGCTTTCTCAGTGAAACTAAATAAAAGCACAACACATCCTCTTTTTCAAGTTAAAAGATACTAATTTGCGTTTGTCATTTGTCCTGAACTGGGTCTATACCAATTGAGTCACAGAATCCTGTAGCTTTTTCCCAGTTCCAAGTTCTAGGTATCCTGTACGCTGCCAGCTCAAGTGAAAGGATGGATAGTCAGATTGCTGCTGATTTGACTCTCACCTAAAGAGCCCTCCTTAGTTTGCCTTCTGCTGTATTCTCCATTCTCAAAATGCAGAGGAAGCCTTGCACAACATTTTTGAATTTATTTAGCAAAGATTTAAAAAACAAATAAAACCCTCCTCATTTTACTGAACATCCATTACTCTCCCCAGTACTATCTAAAACAAGTTCTAAATCAATCCACAAACTAATTCAGATAGGTACTACTTTAAATGGGTAAGCACTCTACATGGCTTTTACCTAGAGTACTTGTTCTGCTCACTGTAAAGCACATAAGAGTTTTGCTGAATGTGCACACTAACACCAAGCTTCCAGAATATTCATAATACTGTACAAAAACAATAATTCAAAATAGTATTGACTAACAGTCTTCTGAATACCTCTGACTGTTCTAGCAATGAAAGCAACCATACAAAAATATAGTTATAATTAAGAAAGTTTCCCACAAGATTCATTTTTTTGGAATAAACTTAAATTATCCCGCTAAAGGGAAATTCCCATCACAAAGTTCCCATGTTAAGCCATAGATAATATAACATTTTAAATTCATTTCCATATTTCTCAGTGGTATTTAAATAATTTAAAAAATGATCCTCAGAGCCAATATTTTGTTAGATACGTTTTACCCCCAAGATGAAGCTTTACTTACAATTGCAGGCACAGTCCATAAAAAAAATAGGTAGAATAAATGCTCTAGAGTTTTGGGTTTTTTCTCTCATTGTAGTTACAGACATACTAAGAAATCCAGCTTTTACAGTTTTAAGTCACCTAGACAGTCAGTCAATTAAATAAAAACAGATCCTGTACATATTTACTAAGTCATATGATCCTTAAACTTTTGTGAGGCATTTATAGACAACAGCAACAAGAAATCATATTAAGTCATAAACCTCAACAGCTAAAACAGTAAGATATTTTGTGGTGACAAAATAAAATAAAAAATAAGTTCATAATTAGGCAATTTATTCCAAAGAAACCTTGCAATATTCTGCATTACATACTGATTAAAGAAGGAAGGGACATAAAGTCTTTTTTTTTTTAAAAAAAAAAAAAAAGCATCTGCTGGAGAGAAGAGCATGAAGCAGTACATCACATTCAAAGAACAAGACTCCCTACAAAGAACAATTATCCACGAGAAGCACAGTCTCGAATTACAAAAACCCTCCCAAATTATAGCAGCATGCAGTCTCCAGAACCACCAAAAGAGAGAGAAAAGAATAAAAGCATCTTAGCTGCATTATAGGGAGCCTTCAGAAAATAATCATACCACAAATTGACAAACAAATATAACCTTCTCTTTCCTAGTGTTTGTTGTTTTCTCCATACCTTGGGACATGGTACTTTTCCTGGTACCTGCAACAACTCTTGTACTTTAGGCTAGAAGAAGAGTTTATTGATGGTTACTCTTGCTGTACAAGTTAACTATTCCTACCAGACATTACAGTTTCTCTAACATAGAACCACATTTTGAAAGCTACATTTCCCTGAGACTGATTGGAAAGTAACAGAAAGGAGAGGGACAATAATAAGAATTACATAATAAAACCAGTACAATTACACCTGTTACCTAAAATTTCAGGTGTGAGCTACCTATCATGTTATCTTAATTTTTGATAGACAATTTGACAGATCTCCTCTCATACAATGTTTTTTTAATAATTATTTTTTAGTAAGAGAGAAATGATGCAAAGAAAAACAACAAACAAAAAATTGTGAAGGTGTTGATAGGAGGAGAAGCTACCTGGTTGGCAAGAACTTGTAAACAAGCACTTGAACAGGTTCTCTCAAAGCTCCATTATTTGTGGCTTCACTTAGTGATATCTAAGCTTCTACAGAAAACCTGAAAGCAAAACTTAAGTTGTTGATTACTTCCTGATTGAATACCATTACATATCATTGACACTTTAGAAATATTTTTTTTTAAAGGCAAAACACAGAAACAAGAATAAGAAACAAGCACAGACCAATAAAGTATATTCTTCAATATTTTCCCATGAAAACATGTATCAGAATTACGTCAGGCTTGACAGCCACATAGACATTAATTTTGTATCCTCTTCACAATAAAATAATGTTATTTTTTAAACAGGCTAAGTTATTTGTACAAGGTCCCACGTATGAAGAAGTCAATATAAACTGCTTTGAACTGCATGTATCTAGTCAGTTATTTCTTGAGGCTTCCAACAAATACATATGCATTCAAATGCTATGGTTTGCACACACATGCATGTGTGGACATCCATTTAAGGTCTGTATCTTATACAAGAATTATTAAAATGTGACTTATCTTTTGGAAGCTCTAAGATTTGCATACCACACACCAATTTATGAATTTGAACACAGTAATTTCTTCAGAAATTAACTGGTTTGTAGCACAGCATTAACTTTAAATTAGTTCCCCTTATACAACCATGTATGTGATAAACTACAAAAAGTCCTTTTGGAAGCAGGAAAGCATAAGTATATTCATGCAGTATTCTTTAATATTATATTATATTATCTATTTGCCTCTTAAAAATGTAAAATTATCTTGCTAGATAAGACAATTTCTTTTTTTCTGCTGTGTAATTCTGCTTTCACAAGTTGTGGCAACCAAACTCATTCAAACATTAGCTTCCTCAGTAAATGTATGTAAAATACATCGTGACATGTTTCTTTTCATAGACTATATGCTACTTACTGCGTTGAAAATGCAGAATTTGTTTTCAAAACATTTGCAAATCTGATGTAAAAAGTTAAAAATAAGGACTATTACATTCCCCTAAACCTATTTGTTAACATTATTAAAATTGCACCTAATATTGTACATTTTTATGATACTATGCTATTGCCATGATGTTATGTAAGTAGGCAGATCAGATTTGTACACAGAAATAGTATCTTTAATTAGACCAACAGTTATACATGGAAAATTAAAGAAGCACTGGGGAAACTAAACCCTTTGGGTATTTTCAATGAAGTCTATCTAGCATGTTACAGGTTTTAAAATGTGTGTTTCTATCTGAAGATCTTAGAAAAATTCTACAGGAAGGTAACAAAACTAAGGGGAGGGAGCCATAAGCAACAAGAACATAACCACAAGTACTATTAGCCACGAATTCAGCAATGTTTTCTTTTGAGTAGAGACTGAGCTGGAGTCAGGCTCATCTCTACACTTACAGGTCAAAGTCAATATAGATAACAAGTACAACAGAGGAAAAACAGCCCTGACAAACTAAGCTGCATTTGTTAACAAACTAAATTGGAAGTAACTGGAGATCAAACAGCACACAAAAATAACAGCAAACCAGGATGCAATGTGTTAAACAGGTTACAGAAAACCCTAGGTAAAACGTACCACTGGCAAATACAAAATATCAGACATGAAGGACAAGAGATTTGATTGAAGTATTCAAAATCACGAATAGAGTGTTAACCTGTGAACTGCAACATGGATAATTGGGCAAAGTACGAAAAAGGAATTAAAGAACAAAAAAAATTAGAAGCTGAAGCAGGTGAGAGCTGAAGCTCACCTCTCCCCAGACTGTGTGTGTGCAATGACCTTGCAGGGATGACGCTGCAGAGCAGGATGCTGAAGCCATTACAGTGAGCCCGTTATTAGCTCATGGGAAGGGAGAATGGACAGAGGATTACAGTAAGTCTGATGGACTTAAAACATTCAGAAGAAAAAGTTACTACTTAATGATGTCAAACAACTTTATTAATATTTATAGAAAATGTTCTGTCACATTAAAAACCAAATAGCCACAAAGATTATATACTCCTGCTCTGACCAGAGATTCTGATTCAGTCTTACCTATATAGTATATCAGAAATAAAGATTTAGGCATCTGACACAGCTGGGAAAACCACTGATCCTGATGATAACCACCAGGTCCAAATTAAATTTCAGCTCCAGCTCTACAACAGGCCCATAAAAGAGAACACAGGCTTGCAACAAAGCAGCCTGTTTAGGCCTGCTGTATAAGGTTGAAAACTCTAAGTTTGCCAGCTCCACAATCTTAGTGTAAAGAAGGCTAGAGAAGAAAATTGTCTTTATAACTACAAACTCAATTACAGCTGCTCGTGTTAGAAACTGGGTTAGCACAAACGCACCTGAAGGCAGTATGCATGGCCATAGCATAGGACAGTGCTGGTAAGAGAGATCTACTTCGTGTACAAGGAAAAGAACATAAATACATGTCCTTTGTTAAGGACCCACAAACCAGAAGAAACACTAAACTCAACAGGTAAACCACAAAATAATAAATTCTACCTTCTCATCTCATTTATAGGTGGACAATGTGGCACACAGCTGGGACATTTTGTTTGCAGTGTTCCTGATGAAACATATTTTCCTTGAAGGAACGTGTTACAGAAAAATGGGTAAGGCTGGTTTCTGGTATAGAAAGGTCACTTCATGCCTAACACAAGATAGGTATTGCTCATCATTCATCTGTCTGACCATGTAGTCAGGTCCTACTGCCAATTAAGGTCTTTGTGGCTTGAAACAAGCTGTTAAATACATACAGGCAAATGTAAGTAACAGTAATTTATCTAAGCAGCTAAACAATCCCAAACTTATTCCCATTAGATTTTGAAGTGGGAATTATTAGTTCCATAGCAAGAAGAGTAATTAAGTCTGTTTCACTCTTTTTCTGTCTGTTCTCATTGGATACTGTGTTTTGCCAAAGTGCAAAATCTCACAGACTCATCCCACAGTTAGGACATTTGTGGTTTCTGCATATGCAGTCCATGTACCAGCAAAGTCTTTCACCTCTAAGGAGCTAGGTCTACATCTCCAAAATTCCCACATGCACCCAATCTTAATACTCATGCAAAGTTTGGTTGGAATCAAGTCACTTGTTGATAAGCTGCTGAGAAGAGATTGGAGCACACCATGAGGCATTCAGAGACACCATTCTCTCTCAAGCCTTGTTTCCTTAAGGAACAAGTTCCTTAAAGTCATCAGCTGCTGCATTCATCACTTGACACACACAGTTCTGTCAAAATAGGTCTCTAAAACCCCTCCCCCTTAAAAACCTAAACCAACTAAACCCAACTCCAAACTAACAACTTAACTGTGAGATTGCAGCAAACTACTGGTGCCAGTAAGTGCTTAATCTTCTCTGATTGAGCAGTAAAGAGGCCCTCAATTCTAAATCAAGGAGCCACTCCCTCAACATCTGATTTCCCCAAGTTTGGAATATGCTCAGAGCCCACTAAAAATACACACTCCCCATATGGCCTCTCTCCATGAGGCATCCTGTCTGGGTAAGAATAAAACTTTCCGTGCTGCTGCAGCAAATGTAGTCCTCCATTGAAGAAGACCTTGCTATAAATCTTGTGAAAATAAAAGTACAGCATGACAGAAGAAACAGTATAGCTACACAGTAGTCCTTATTCACTTTCTTTATCTTATGTGGCTATATAAGCTAAAGAGTACAGTCCTCAAAAACAATCTCCAAGGTTAATTGGAAAGTGAATTGAATACAATACAGAGCACTGTATCCTTTTTTAGTTTTATTTTTCCCCTACGACAATAGAAATGGCATTTTTATCTTCTCTTTACATCTAATGAATACACCAGGACATTCCAAGAACAAAACAGACTACTGTTTTTCATAGCCTTATTTACTCAACTTTTGTTTATTCAGTTGAATATAGCTGGGGAGTTTGCATTCAGCATGACATATTTCCTGACGCTGGTACACAGGATACTCTAGGAGATATTAAGTGTTGAGATAAAGTAACTGCTTTCACTGCTTAAACATTCCTGTGCACTCATCATGTATAGCACATTTCAAAGGCACACACAGTGCACAAGCAGAAGCTTACAGAATAAAATCTTCAACTGAGTATTTTTACATATGTTGGAGAAACAGATTCTATTCTCTGTCAGAGTAAATCAAGATTTATACCATCTAAGAAATATGAGTAATACTAGCATTTACTGAATAGACAACTGAATTTTAGATACAAATTTAATAAAAGTAACACAAGACAGGTAATAACACAGGATAAACAAAAGCTATTTCTATTTCCTTTAGGCTTCTGCAACCAAGAGGTAGATTTCTAAGTGGTTGTAGACGCTCTGTGTTCTCTAGGATGTTATTGTTCAAAACTTAATCACCATTTATGATTTTTCCCCTCAGACATTTACAAGCATAAGGCAAATACATGCAGGTACAACCAGCTAGGAAATGACTTACATAAAAAAGCAGAAGCTAGTAAGCAAAGACATGTGGGGTCTGGAGGTTTGGATTAACTATTTTAACTAAAGGGCCTCAACATACTGTAGTTTTCATCATTCCTGTTATTCAAGCCCATTGTTTTTAAAGCCAACAATGCTTTATATGGGAAAGTCAACCTCAGTGTATACACAAATAGCTAATCAAGCCTATAGACAGCCAATATTTTTGGATGCTATCACTCGATCATTTAAGAAATTTGCCAAAATGCTGCTACTGCTGTACACATCCTTTGCCTGGCATAGCTTTCTCTCTCTCCTCCCTGACCCCCCCTGCCAATGGACACCAAGATTTGGTGCAATATTTTTACTGTTTTTCAACTCAGTGTTCTATTTCACAGCTAAAACCACAAAATTCCTTGCTGAACAAGAACATCCCTGAAAGATATTTTTGAGTAGCCATTCCTCCTTCTGTACTCTAGATAGTTGTTGGCATGTGTACCTAGTCAGTCCAAAATACTTGCCAAGCTGGTGCAATGGACCCTTTCCCACTGATGAAATTAAAAGAACAATTTAGGATACGCTACCTCTCCCCAAGAAGACACGTGATGCCTCTGCAAATTCTCCAGCTGACAGAGGCATCCTCTGTACAGCATCCAAATCTCATATGAATCACAGCCAAATAACAAGCATCACAACTTTCAACACTTCCGATACAGCAGAGAACATGATCCCACAGCAACTCTGCTCACAGCTCTGAATGTATACCAGCTTCCAGCCCTCAAAGTCCAGGCCTGCTTGCTGTCTCCAAAAGTAAGTCTACTGGCAGCTGAAGACTCCTTTAGAATGAGCTATCTGTGCAGAGTCATAAAACAAGAATTATTATATAAGAAGATTAAGCCCTAAAAGCAATCCTCTTGAAGTTCAAACAGAATCCCAATACCTACTCTAAGGTCACATATTAGATTATCTAGTACTCTGCATAGAAAATGCATCCTAATTTGACATTCCTTTGAACCAAGGAGGTGTCAAACAGGACTCCCCAGGAAGGGCTCATGTTGCAGTTGATGGCAGTTTGTCTCAAATTTGACAGAAACTTCCCTGGATAGATTTTTTTTTTTTCTGTAATACTCTAAAATTCAAGTCACTTTATATTCTCAGATACTTTTACATGCCTAAAAGCTACAAAGATTTTCCTTTCACATGTTGCAAGGGATCTACTAATCAGTAGAAGCATGAGGGTTTTTTAAATTTTGAAACTTTCACCGTACTTTGGAAGTTTTCCCTGTATAAATCCAGCAACATTCTGTTAAAGAGAATCAAAAAAGGCTTTAACCAGCCATATCCTTTAAAACACTTACTGTACACACAGAGAAAAGAAAGATAAATCTGGTATTAGTCAGGTCTTGCAGGACTTGAGAGAGAAAATAAGTTCTTGAAATGTTTGGTGGTAAGGGTGCAAATGCTCGCTCAGAACATTTCAATCAATGCAGTTTTCAACAGAAATGCCAAATGGGACAAACACTTCACCTCCTTTCATGGTTGCCACTGTTTCATATTTTTCCTGATGAATAAAATGAAACACATTTTGTTGTGTCCTACATCACTGTAAAGACCTGTCACTACATATACCCCAAAATATTAAATCTCCAAGAGAAATTTAAATTGTTTTGAGAGAACTACAGTGAGAAATCAGAGTCCAGTATCCAGATAGAAAAGGAACAACATTTCACCTAAAAGAAACAAAAGCAAACCCAGATACTAAATGTCTAACACCATAAGAGCGGACTCCTTCATAGTCAGAACCATGATTACTTGCAGCATCTGAAAGAGATGATTAAATGATCACTAAAAATATCATTAGAAGAAAGTGGAAAGATTTGGTTTTAAATCTTCTGTAATTAAAAGAAAACAGAGCCAGATGAAAACATACATCTCACTACTTGTTCATTTCAGATAGGTTCCTCAATTAGCATTTACTTCCAGTATCTGCTTCACTAATGAGCACAAGGATAGAGGTAAAACTTCATACTTTTTCCCTCAAATCTTTCATAAATATTGACCATTGATTAGCCCGCTCCAATGACTCCTTATTTCCAAAAGATACTCTGGCATTGAGTTTTTGTTTGATACTTCTTTTGAAAATACAGGGTAGATTCTGCCTCATTTCCTAATTTGTCAGTCATCACTCTATACCTCCATCTTTATTTGACTTACTTCTAAGTTGTCTCTCTTACACGGCATATGTTGCTATGTAAGACAATGTACTGACAGCATTTAATTTTTTATGTGTGCCTGCGTATGCCCAGCACTCTCATCTACTACGTTCTAATTTCTTTTATATATATATATAAAAACATATCTTAGACATTTTATGTAGCAAAACTACTAGTACCATCTTTCTTCAATTTTCACATGCCTTTTTTTTAAAGCCAATTGATTTATACACCTTCTTGATCACCTATACTGGTCTTTTACACACTACCAAGAAGCCCATAATATATAGTCTGATCAGACTTGATTACTGTCTGAATCAGGCACTGCACAGTTCGTTTATGATTAGTTTTTCTGCTGGATATTTCCTCATGAATTGCCATGCCCTACTTTATCATTTTTAAGCCCTTTTAACCTATCTCCTACCTACAGCTACATTTCTCCTCGGTAGAAATTCCAGTGCCTCCTGCTGTGTTGGATGTCATTTCAGTTCTGTAGCTTTGGTAATAAACCTTCAATGCAGTTTACTTAGACTGCCAACCTATGTTATCATGGACCAGCACTATGCTGAGACAGAGGCTCAATAAATGATACAGTTGTGGGATTCATTACAAAGTCAGATGAGCTCTTTGTCCTTTAAGTAGACAGGAGAAACTGACATTAAAATACAGTTCATTAAAAGTGAATTTGAGCCTCAGCATTCACTGTACCAAAACATCTGGAGACAGTCTAATTTATACTGGAGTGCCTTAGAAAATATTTGAGCTTATAACTAAGCACAAGGGATTTGGCAAGTAAAAGGCTGCTGGTTTTGTATCACTATATACTTGAGGAATATTTATTTTTATGAATGCCACAGTACATCCCATCAACTGAGAAACCATGGACCAAGTACCACGGACCATTTGTATTAAGAACCATTATTTCAGAAAATATGGCAAACGGCTTTGGCAAATTATCCAGGAAAACATGCAGTTAAGTATGTAAGCTCCTGTGTATTCTTGTATTTATTTTACACGTTTGTTACTTCTGTCTAGATATGAAAGTAAAAAGGCAAAGTTGGGGAAGAAGAGAAGCAGAAGACATGCCAAGGAACCCAGATGATAGCTAGATCATGGAAGTGCCTTTCCCTGTCTTTGTAGCACAATGATAAGGGGAGATATATTCTAAAAATAAAGTATCAGTTTAATGCTTTTGTCTTTTCTGAAACGATGATGCAATATTCTTTATGCAATATTCTTCATTCATCACCTTCATGTTTCATTATTATATGGTATGTTCTTGACTCATTAGGACTACAGTCAGATCTGACAAAGTAAAAGAAAAACTTTAAACACTTCAATAAACAGATCACAATGTAGGTCAAAGAACATTTTCAAGTTTTCAGAGTGCCCTGGAAACATCTAACATCTGTTTTCTTATTGCTTTTTCCTTTTCTTTAGGAGAAAACTTATTACTATGTTATAAAAAAATGCAAAGAAAAAAATGGGACCAAGACATATGCTAAAGACATGACAATGAAAATCAGTACACCAAGGCAGGTAGAAATACCACTGAAATTCACTGTTATGAGTTAATACATCAGAACTGTTTAGTCAAGTTGAGCACTCAAGTTGGGAACTGTCAGTGTTAGGCTAACGGTTGGACTAGATGATCTTCAAGGTCCTTTCCAACCTACTTGATTCTGTGAATCTGTGATTCAGTGGTATGTAGCTTCACGTTCTTTCTTTTGATCAGGAAAGGCACCATGAAAGCCAGGAGCATGAACACTTAGGTAGAATAGTTAGGACTGTGCACTGTCAACTAATTTCAGAAACCAAAGGAAAACACTTCAAAAATATAACAAAGCAAATAATAATATATAGCTATGCACTAGAAACATTAAAATCTTTAATTCCAACCTTGATATCCACTTAGGCTTGTTTAAATCATGAGACATTTCCCTGAGAACTTCTATTATAAATATTCTAATTTAATGCTCAATTATTTATTTTTAAATATATCCCTGTTAACATAAGTTTATATTACTGAAAAATGTAATGTGGGTTAACTTGATCAGGAATGGAGTGTCTTGGGGGTTTGGGGCATTTTGTTGTTTTAGGGTTTTTTTTAAAAAAGTGATCAACCCCTGTTATCTTTCATAACTCACTCTGTTTTCTCATAGCCGTTTAGCTAGAAAGTTATTTCCAAATATATTAACTATTAACAGTAGAGTTCAAATGCTTGAATACTACTAATCAAAAATTACAAAAATTTGCATATTACCTTTCTAGGCAGCACCACATTAGGAACATCTGAGCATCCTTAACTAGTAATTCCATCTATGATATTCTCAGTAATTATTTAGGGAGGGGAGAGAAAGATCATCATAAAAATAGCTTTAAAAGCTGTTTACATCTTTAAAATAAACTAACAGTGTAATGACAAGGGTCTGCCATTGACATCAGTTCTCTTTTCACTTTATCATCAAATGAAGAGAGGGAAAAAGAAATAGCCTCAGTTAGCTCATGCAGAGATACTGTTCAAGCAGAACTTTTAAAAATTCAACTCAAAGAAGCTGCGCTTTGTGTGAGAGTAGAATATGACCCTAAGGAAAAACTGCATTGAGTTATTTTAACCCGACAATTTCAATGGCAAGGTTTTGCATTTAGCAAATGATGGAGCACAAACCACACAAATTCACCGTGCTAATCACTTCACAGTTCAAATGTAACCCTTACACTTTTTACAACAGTATCAGCTGTTGTCAAGAAGCAACACCTATGTGAAAGCAAACAACATAATGCAATTAGTTAATTTTGGTAGATTTGCACAAGTGTTATCAAAGCACAGTTACTTCCAAGTATACCACCAAATTATAATGAAAAAAATGTCAATGAATTCCTGAATGTGCAAATATATTACCTTTTTGATAACACTTATTTCTATATCACTGAAAAAAAGAAAGAAGATAAATTGTTCAATATTGCTTCTTGAAGTGTCAGACAGAATGACTCCCTATTGATTTTCCTGCTGCTGTTCTGCTGAGGGTACAATTGAAAGACATGCAAGTACTTTACACTTTTCTAAGGTAAGTAAACATTTAGACACTGAAACACAGAACAAGGCCTTGGAGGTAAAGTAGCTGAAAAACACCGAACAAATTAAATCAGTAGCCTTAACACTGTCTACCTGACAATAAAGTATTTAATTGAAATTTGAACAACCACATGTGCACCAGGTACAGATGTGATCCATTATGAGTAGCATTAGGGATTTTGCACTATTGAAGTGAATTCCCTACTGTTTGAAAAACGACCAAACAACTTCTAATCCGTGGATGTTAATTTTTATATTGAAGCTATAGAAAGATACCCTCAAACAAGAAAAGGATCCCAGAAAATGTAAAAGAGCTTATAAACTCAGTACACAGCTATTTCCCCATTTTACAGAAAGAGAACTAAGGAAAAACAGGAAAAACTACAATGGATTTAGTCCTAAGTAGCATAAATGCTTCTCAGCTAGCTCTTACCTAACTTCAGTATTGACAGCAGAGTAATCACAGCAGTACGATTTGCAGTTCAGGTAAACTACTCCAGTATATACTTAAATGTCCTGGGCAGCTTTGTAGCCAGCACTGAGTTCTGGGCTATTCAGTGTGCCTGATCAAGTTTTATCTAACCTGGACAGCAGTGAAGACCTGTCCTACAACTTCTGGCTCTGCTATTCATTACAATTCATATACAGAAACAGAATTTCACTTATAACTGACAATTTCCTGTCCCATGCCTTGATCATTTCTGAAAGTACTGTTGTAAGCACTATTTCCTCTAAACATCAGTGAGACTGATAAAACATACCAAGTTGTTTAAATATCAAAAGCACCAAAAACTGTATTTTGGTTAAAATGCCTTTTTCAATGATACTTATTGCGTAAGCCTTAGAGCACAAATTTACTTTTTTTGAATTTACAAGTGTGACTTCACAGCTGTTGCTCTCAAATGCAGTCAATATTTGTATATTACTTTAATGAGTTGCTAGTAACCCAGACTCCTAAAGCACAGCTGTGCTTTTGGAATCAAACATGCAATTCCCATAGATTAGTTACCAGAACTGCATTGCTTCTTTTCCACCTCTTTTACTTTAAATTTCTGGCACGTCAAGTTAGAACTTAGGCATTTTTTTCCCTTCTCTTCACTCCACACTTTTCAAAGGAGTCCTGTATGAAGAGATGGTGTTTGGTGGCTCTACTGAGCAGCTGGGATACTTTGATATCTACTGGAGTCCAGCTGTGAATGTGGATTGAAAGGGTAAGTCAAAGCCCAGCAGACTATTATTTTTAAGATTTATACTATTTTTTTTCCAAGCTTCTTGGAAGGTCTGAGGCAAGCTTGTTTATCAGTGCATAGCTCCAGAGAAACAAGCCTTAGCAACACGTTAATGAGTCTTGACCACTACCTAATTTTCATGAGTTGGGGGACCAGTTTACACACATTCTCCTTAACTTCCACTCGCCTGTGTATGGAAAGGTTTCTGTTTAATCATTGATAACCAGTCATATAATGCATAGCCATTTCTAAATAGTTTTTATGTTTACAAGAAGTTCTGCTTTTTTTCCCTGCTTATATGAGAAATATTTCCCCTTCCTTGTTATACTGAGAGGCCAGTCATGAACTCAATCATTATGCTCAGTAGTACACAGCACAAAGCTCAAAGAGAGTATCACTTTCAGGCACGCACAGCAGGGGCAAATGGTTAATTCTGAAAAATAATTAAAGCTGTTTAGAAAATGGGAAGAAGGAATTCTCTCACAGTCTTTCCCAAAAACATACATATTTACTTAATAGAAATTGTCCAGGCACTTCTAAAAGACTAAATTTCTATTTTCACCAACAGACCAACTATCAAACACCTCATAGTGCAGAGTTAACGGTATCAATACTTGGCCCAGGATAAAGGATACAAATTCACACATATTCCTCAGGTCTTTCCTTGCTCTTCCCACCATCAGAGCAAAACCACAAAACCACAGATTGGCAGTTATGTTTTTCTGTCTCCAACTATAGTTTTGCTTAGACAATTCCTTCAAAGTAGTCAGAACTATATCAGAAGGAGAAAAACATTAAGCATGTAGTACAGAAATAAGGGCAAGAAAGCATAAGTTCTCAGAAACTGAAAATTTAGTTGTACACAAAAAAGAAAGATTTTCATGAGCGAAATTTCTCTTTTGTATCTAAATATTCGCTTCCAACTTACCTATATCTTTCTGCAGGTTTAAGATACAGCATATGTTTGATTTAGGCATTTTATAATTAAATTTTATTTCTTAATTCCCAGTTAAGATTCTGTCAAATGTAGAATTCAACGTCCTGTCTTTCACTGACACTGTTCCACACAACAACAAATAATATTTCAGTGGCTAGGTACACACAGAAGCAATTATAAGAAAACTATCATTGACCTGTGAAACAAATCATAGATTACTGCAGGCACTTTGGATAGCTAAAAAAGTTCTTTTGGATAACCAACAAAACTGCATACAAGGAACATTCCCTCTTCATCTACATTGGTTTCATACAGAAAAAGCAAGTTTTGGGAAAAGCAAACTCAGTCAATACTGAGTAACATTGGGAAAGGGATCCAAGCACATACTTAATTTTCTAGAAAGGCATTTTAACTTTTTTTGGTGACAGAAAAGAACATGTTATTCGTAATGTCGGTTCCCACTTCTTTAATCTGCATAGATAAATATGCATCAGGTTTCAGCACACCAAAAAAAGATCAAAAGGTGGGGGGAGGAGAGTGGAAGGGACAAAAAGATCTTTCAAAGGAATAAATAAAAGCCCATAGAGAAAGCTGGCTGCATTGTTTAAAATAGGCTGTTTGCCTGGCTAAGTCAAGGGAAAACTCGAATGTGTGGCATTTCCTGGAGTGAACACTCCCAATCAGATCTCCAGCAGCCAAAACTCAAGCTAAAAAAAGGAAATCATCCTCATTGCCAAAACCTGATCCTCACATAACAACAGTGTTTTTTAAAAAAACAGCCAACCTATCATGGTGATGACTTGTGGCCTTTAGGTGGCTGAGATTAAGCTACTGCTGTCAATTTATCCCTACATAAGTATTTATCCTTTTTTTTAGAGTAATGCATTTAAAAATCAAGCTTGAATGTGACATCAGAGCATCTTTGTAACTGTGAGGAGGGAAAGGAAAGTAATTAATTTTTTGGTACAGTTTCGTTTAATCCCATTTGCCCATATGAGAGGTACTTATACATACTTGTCTAACACAGTTATTCTTTTAAAAAAATAGGACGTTTTTTACCTTGATTCTCAAGCAGTGCAACTACTGTCTTATATTTAGTTTGGGGGGGGGGGGGGGAGAAGATAAATATTACTGGTAAAGTACGTGCATGATTTTTATGTTACATACATCATACAAAGTGTTCTTTTATAAATTACTTTCAAGATATGTCTTCTGCAAATTAATCCATAAATCTAAGGTCAGTACTATCTCCTATTATCAAAGAGTTAATTTAGTAATTTTCATGTAACATTTTATTCTTAACATGTTTTAGCACGTTTGGATTGGGTACTTCCATTCAGTCAGAAGAACCCTACACCACTAGATGTCACTATAAACAGAACATTGCGAATTACACGTTTCTGATACTGACTTTACAGAGCAGCCTGCTTTATTACCACCTTTTAAAAAATTAATTAAAGAAAAGGTATTTTAAAATCGTATTAACGCATTCGCTTAGTCGAAGATGAGTAATTGCCAAATTTTAAATATATATTGAATACCCAGTATTTGGATCTAAAGTTATGATGAGTGAAAACATTGACAGTATGAGTTGAAGGATGGTGATGATTACAAAAGTTACCACTATCTTATTAGCTGATAACGTCATTCATAGCCAGTCATCTTAGTATTATTTCCTAAGAAAGCATTGTAAGTATCTGTCTCATTACAGAGGAGAAGTAGCAGCCAGATTAATGTACATATGCTACAACATTAATTAGAGAATCAGATTTTGCAGAAGATTGATAATTTGATAGTGACAATTGTAGCTGCAATTAATTGAGTCTTTTCTCAAAATCTTCTGATGAGACAAAATGAAGAGAAATCACAAGGATGCCAAGATCCAGCTTGAGGTGGAAAGAAGGCAGGAATTATCTTCAGCAGAGACAAAACGCGTCTCAACAAAGCAGAATTTGCACTATGATTTTGCAATTATATTCCATTGTCTGCATTGGCTTCTAATGGAGGAAAAGAAAAATCAGGCCACATAAAAAAGAAGCTTGTTTTTAACACAGACAAACAAAGGTTCCAATCAGTAATATAAGCAATCAACAGTTAAAATGTCCTTAATAATAGGATAGTGGCAACAGAATAATGGCAGGAGAAAATAACTATTCAAATTACCCTGCTCAACTGACATTTAATAAATTCATATTTAAAAAATGACATTTAGAGAACTAGATGATAATGCAAATGAGGGCTATATTTATGAAGGGGTGAAAAATCAGCTTCTATTCTCAAGTATAAGAATATCCTGGGTTTTGGTACCTGGCAAAAATTACTGAAACTTGCTGATGGATAGTGATCTGGGGCAGTACTGCAATTATATACCATGCAATTAAATGCTATGGATTCTCCATCTGCCCTTACTACCACTGCAGAAATAACTTTCTAGCATTGGCACATTCTTGTTTATCGACATCACCCTCTTGACATGAGCTATCATTTTCCAAATATAAAATGGTGCAATAAGCCAAAATGAGCTGCTGTAATATAGACATTGGGACACTGCACTGTGCCAAACAAAGAGTTTGGCCACTAACTTCCCTATGATAAACTAAGTATGTGCATGTCTCAGTTCATTTATTAATGTATAATATACATTTCTATCCTGCCTAACAGTTTCCACTATAACAAGGATATTACAATTCTTTAAGAGCATTTTCATTGTCTGGAGCAGACTTCTGAGATTTAGCAGAGGCTTTCTGTGCTCCATTTTGCTTGGCCACAAAAACATATGAGGAGCAACAAAGATAAAACTTATTTTGGTTAGCATTCAAAATGCAGCACAGTGGTGGTACTGCCCTTGATCCACTCATCTGTCTTGATGTGAGGAATCCAAAGGAATTCCCTTGAGCCAGGTCATAGTTTTGTCTCCCACCACATTTCCCACATGAATATTTCTTTTGTCAAAAAAAAAAAAGTTTGGTGTTCACTTGCATTTCATTAGTACTAACAACAATTTTGTACTCCTGGAACTTTATTACTAAATGGGGCTAAATTTTATGGAGTCTGACAAAAGAGTTGAATATTCTAAATATTACATACTTGAATCTCAGGTTTAATAATATTGTCTCTCAAAACATCCGTTAAGTATTTGCCCTGGCTTGTAGAAGGTGCTGCCTTTGCAGACATAAAGTATTAGATCATTTATTTATTATATATTTTTTGACAGGGTAAAAGACAGAGATACCAGTTTTCTCCTGCTGCTTTAGAATGTAGTTAATGACTCTACCACATTACAGAACCATGATATACTACAAAAGGTTTAAACTCTTCTGCTGATATATGACATAAAGTTTAGTAAAAAAAGAACTGAAACCTTATTTGCGACAATGTCAAAGACGTGCAGGGTGGTGAGGAAGGAATTGGGTTAGACATTTCAGAGCAGTCTTAACTCTGTTCCCTTGTTTATGTGTTTTATTATGATTAATCAAGATTGCCCCATAGGACACCAGTCTCACTCAGTTATGAGATCAGAGAGTGCAATTATAGGGTTACAATTATGGGTAAGAAAGGTTTGGGAAAGGTATTATCTTTCTGTGAGAGGCAACAGGAAGAGATTTTGGAGGATGCATTAGGAGGGTATACAAAGAGAAAGTTCTCATTCTTAAAATTAAACTACATCAGATGTTTACTTATTCTCACACACGCACACACACACACACACACACACACACACACACATTTGTTTCTGACACAGCTAAAGATATGTAAATGACTGGTGTCTTTGCTTTTAAAGAGTCCATATCAAGTCTGACATCTATGCAGGACTGGAATGAAAATTCTTATCAGGCCCAGAAGACAGACACATGCTACACAACAGCTTCTTCATGCAGCTACCGTACCATTCACTAGGTGTAACAACAACAGATTTGGGTTGTTCTCCTTCAATTGTTTCTTCATAGCAATTCTTCTAAACACATAGCTTCACTAGTACATAGCTGACATACGGCCCATAATGAAGTCAAGACAGTTTATATGTCCTAGTTGAAGCCTCTCCCTAACACTTCCTCCTGTAGGTTACAGGCTTATTTGCAACTGTTCTGTTTGCCCTGTACATAGATCTATCACAAGCCTGCGTGACTTAAAATAGGAATAAAACATACTTTGTTTGCTTTGCATCCAGATACATTACAGGACTGTTTGGTATACAGCACAAAGTGAAATACTTAGTGGTTTGCTTGTTTGGAACAGTTGGATGAAAACAGTAAAGTTATAATAACGGTACCCATTCTGCAAGTATTTGAAGGAATATAATGATCAGCATCCAGTCTGCAAACAAGTAACATCTTATGTGAAGAGGTGAAATGGACCATTACCTTTTTCAACAAGCCAGAACAGACAGGTTCAGATGTGTAAGATGATCCCTGGAAAAAATGTTTATGAAAACCAATGATGCACAATGGACCTTGGGGGAAAGATGAGCCAGTTTCATTCTGGTTCTCAGAGAAATGGAGCCATTGAAGACAGCTGACACCTGAATCCACTGCCTGTTTGTACCCAGGCATCCTGTAACTCTGACACACTAGTGCACTCTTGCTTGCCACAGATGCACAGGGTACAACACAGAGGTAGAGCTGAAAAAGGCACTTTCCCCAAGATAGCTAGTATACCTGAAACACTAGCAAAACTTTGTTATACAAGGCCTCCTTCAAAATTCAGAAGGCTTCTCTTACTACCCCCCACACTAGCAATTTGGAATCAATTCCTCTCCTTTCTGATCATAGCTACTCCTTAAAACACTGTAGGAATGACCTTCAGTTACTACCCTCCAAGTATAGTTGCTTCCTTAGTAATAAACAGTGACAAGAAACTGAGCAAGAACTCCATCTACACAAATTAAAAGATGCATATGAATTATGGGATTCATGGGGCTATGATTATTAAGAATTAATATGGCTAGAGTCACTCTGAAAAGTGCAGAAATAAGGACTGAATTGTAGTGGAATCATAAAATATGTAATTGGCTTTACTTGTGTTTTTAAAACCAGTTGGGTTAAAAAACAAAACTAAAAGACTAAAAAAAGACAACCTCCCCCATCTTTATCTTAGTCAAAATTCTAGAAGATGCCTGGTAATGGGCTACTCCATCTCAGACTATGACATAGATGTCATTTTGCTATTCACCCCCACTCTAACTGAAAAGAAGAGCACTATTGCTCTTGCTGGTTTTGTTTTATAAAGAACAGATAGCTTTGTTCAGCACCAGTTAGTGTTGGGTAGTAAGTGACAGTGATTTCATCCAGTATTGGTTCAAAGACCTATAGCTCATTTTATGCTATATTTTTTTAGACAGTTTCCTAATTTATCTATTTAAAAACAAAAGCAACCTATGTTTTAGCTATAGACTTGAAGTATATTAAAGTACAAAGATGTTATCTACGGAGTCAAAGATTAACCTTAGGTTCTCCTCAGGGAATGGTTATTGTAATTATATCTTACACATTTTTTTTAAATTCTAAGCTTTGCATCATACTCAGCTTGCAAGTCTTCTCCTTGCACACTTGAAATTACATGCCTTTAATAGAAAAGCCAGTTCCAATTTGTCAGAACACAAATGTTAATTAGAACTTCAAAATGCATGTTTGAGTCTCAGATAAAAACCACCAATACATAAATCAAAACAAAGTAATCAATACAGCTGCTGTAATATTTGTGGCATTAATTTCAACATCTAGATAAAAATCCGAAATAAAAACATCTCAAAATGAAATAATCAACACTGATCATTTAAATCAAATTAAGAAGCTTTCAGAGTGTGTAAGACTCATGACTACAATTGATTAAGAGGGATACCATTTAACTGCACAAATGAACCCCAACCTGTTTGTTGGTGTTTAACTTCGTGATTTGTTATTCAACATATTAATAAATCAGTATTCAATGACCTTAAAACTCTTGGAATATCTTTATAAAGGACTAGAAAACACCTTAAAAACCTAGCACTTGAGAAGAAAGACAGTAAGAATTCAATCTGCACAAAGAACCAATGTTACAGCACACTTACTAGTTAAGTAATCTTTCTTAACTTTAGAAGTATCTTCTAGCTCTGCTCACTATCCCTTTCGGACTTATCAGAGGTAGACTTTCCAAAAGGCTGATGTTTTGCCTGTTCCAGTTCATGGTAAAAGAAACATTAAGTCTCTTTAGGATCATTCACTCCTTGATTCAGTGTTACAGTCATTCAAGACACATTAATATTCACTTAAGAAAGATCCATTTTGTCAGTATCTACAACTGGGAAAGAAAGGGTGAAGAACTTATTTCACTTGTAGAGAGTTGAAAGAAGAGGGCAAACCACACAGCTCAGAGCAGAGTCTTTCATCTCCAGATCAGTGACTTGTATCTAAACCGTATCAAAACGAAAAGTATCTTTTACTCTGCTGAATTACAATGCTACAGCATGTGAACAACAGGTGTTTACTAAGTGCTTCTACAAGTACTTGGAGATACTGAAGGGAGCTTTCCAACCATGCAAAGTTGTAAATGGAATCCTTAATTCAAAACTTGTCAGTACAATTTACCACAAACCTTTTGCTGAAGTTCCTCTTAAGAGGATGAAGCCTCATTTTTTTTCCTGTCATCACTCTGTCAACGTCTTTTGCCCTAGAAAATCCACTTGTTTCAGAAATGTCAGTCACAAAAATGGGCACCTTAAAGTTACTCATTCACTAACTTCCTATTTGTCCACCAAAGCATGCCATATGTTTTTTGATTGTTATATTCATCAAGGTATACTTAGAATCTCTAAATTACTTTTAGCAGACTTGAGTTCTATTTGTATATAGCATCAGCTCACACTTTTAATTAAATTTTGCCCACTTAAAGGTTTTAATCTTCAAACCTTTTAATCTGGGTACTCCTAGAAGTTACATGAGAAACCAAAGAGCAGTGGATCTACTTGCTAAAATTATTAAGGTATTAAACCTCAGAACAAGGAATAACTGTAACAGAAATCTCATATTCCCCTCTTCCTGACGAGTGTAAGGTTTACACCCATAAACTACAGTTTTCTTTACTCAATTCTATGAAATATATCATAGCATTATTTGAAGTTTTTGTTCCAATTTAATGAACTGCCAATGCTGTTACATTAATTTTACTCCTGAAACATAAGAACAATACAACAACAAGTCACCTACAGCTGTCAGAGGGCTGTGGCAAGTATCCCGGAGACTTAGAACAAAAATGATGTGCTTTGCTATTGATCTGATCAATATTTTTCAGGAAGCGACTCTTATGTTTGTGCATAGCCAATTTTATCACTTCCTGTAAATCTGCCTGATCACTTTATATAATTCATAATGCAACATTTTTCTATTTGGACATCATGCAAACACACAGAGACATAAAACACACATCTGCACCTCTGTTCTATGACGATTTTTAACCACCTAGAGCACCTGGGATGCAAAAGCATACAGACACCAGGCTGATGCGAAGCATCATGTGATGGCAGCCAAAGGACACTGTAGTTGTTGCACATTTGCCATGAGACAAGCCCTCACCCTTGCTCTGCTGGGAAGTTCACTGTATGTCTCAATAAACCTATAATCAACCTGGCTATAATAATTTACACAATGGAAAAAGATCAGTTATAGTAAAACAAACAAATCATTTGCTGATCACAAGATCAAGCTACTTCAGCACTAAATATCTGAACTGAGCTGGTAAGAAAACTGGAGTGCAAACCAACCCAAAAATGCTTCAATATTATTGCATCCCTGTAGCAGTAATAGACTAATAAATAACATGACAAGCTAAATTCAAGTTAATGGCCAAGTAATAATTTAGGGATTAATTACATATAAATTAAATATGCGAATGAAAAACTTTGTGACAAATTATATATTTAAGACTTTTAGGCAAGGCTCTGAACTTTTAAAGGTTCCTTATGTAATTCACACTAGGTCAGCTCAGCTCAAATATGCCAGTACAGACACTTAATTCAGTCTGCATAGCCCATGATCACAGTGCAAGAAGCAAAATGAACCAAAAATGAACTTTTTTTTCTTTCTGTCAGCATTCTTACTGTTACGTATTATACATGCCCTTTAGATTGATCTTTATTAGTTTAGATCAGTTAGCAATGTCAACTGACCTTTTGAACCTTCAGTAGGAAGAACACAGAAAAAAATACTGTGCCAGCCTGGCAATTTATTTGGTGCTTAATAATTATAGGTACACTGCTGAAGTATAAGGGTAATTCATAATGGTTTGTGGAGGATGTAATCACTAGCATACAATTAAAAAGTTGAAGGGACACTCTTCGGGAAGGCTCTGAAAATAATTTTTAAAAATTTAATAAACAAAGGAAACCTATTTACAAAGACAACTGACTGTGAACCTCACAAGTCTACAAAACCATAGGTAGCAAATTATCATCAATTATAAATGGCTCTTTGACATTATTCACTTATTCTTAGAGTGCAACACAGCTTCAAGGAAAATCATTACATATTCATTGCTTTAAAACAGTAAGGCAAGTAAAAAAGAAAACACAAAAGAATCCAGAATAAGTCAAATAACTCATGAACAAAATCAGATATAAATTCTGCTGTAAAGACTGAAGCTGCAATAGCTTCCAAAGCAAGCTTCAATGAACATGGCCGCATGCATGCAGCCACCTGACTTCTGCTCAGATTTTATCAAGTTGGCTTTAAATGAAGTTTGCCTCTGCACTACCTCAGGTAAACTCACATGAACTGGCCAGCAAATCAGGAGTGTCTCATCTGTGCTACGCAGACTGCAGTCACATACCTTAGAGTATACCTACACTTCCATGAACAAGGGATGCTATTACTAACTTAAACTGCACACACTAATAGTCTGATAGGGTTCCTTGGAAGTTCATGCCTTAGGTGTGGCATATACTGTGTCTGACTGTAATTTTTTTTTTTTTTTTGAGTAGTTGGTGTTTTGGTTCTGTTTCACTAATGGATTTTAAACTGTTCCATCCCTCTGCCCCAGCCCACTCTTCTCCCCACAGTGTCTTACCAAACTTGGATAAAAACATTATACATAATTGTTAAACCTTAGATTACAAAATACTATATAAAACTAATCATAGATATTTATAGTCTGCACAAACTTTGTTTGCTCATCCATGGCAAGCATTTAATAAAGCTAGTTCATCTGGAAAGAAGTTAAATTAAATAATCCAATATGAATGTGATGCATATTCAGAAAAATATGGTGTTCAGAACTAACAATAATGAATTTTAGGCCTTGGAAAAAAAACCCCAAAGACTGTAATCTGTTTCATTCTTCCCCCCATTTCATTCTTCCTACCACCAAGGAAAAAAAACATAAAAATTAAACGCTACTATTTTACCAGCTTAATACAATTATATTTTTAATAAATGGAAGTTCTGATAATTGTCCTTTCCTATTTAAGTGCAAGCTAAGATTCCACATCTTTCTGACAGGGAAAAGGGAGGGTGATAAATGAAATAACCTTGAAATTTCAGTCAGATAAACATAAAAGAAACAGAAACTTAAAGATCTTCATCATTTGGAGTGAAGTGCACATAATATCTTTTTATGCAGTTACGTTTATATGCTTATCTCCAATCAGTCTCTAGAGGTACTTGGAGACTTGTTAATGACTTGGGATTGGATGAACGCCCATGAGTAAATGGCCACTGAAGAGACAGAAGACCCTGAGAGCTGTACTGAACAAGAGCATGAGCAGAATAAAAGCCAGATACTGTTTCTGGGTTTTGCTTGGAAGAACATCTATGGAAGCCCTTCATTGCCCTCACCAAGCTCTACCTGGGAGAATCAGCCAAGCAGGAGGTGAACTCAGGCGATACAAACCCCGTATCTACTGGATCCCAGAGTCCATGCTCCTCCTCCTTGTATCAAGAAGCAAACTACAGTTCCAGCTCCATAACAAATGGGCAGAGACTATCAGTACTAACTCATGGGCTAAAATCTTCCAGGCTACACAGTCCCTGTTAGGAACCCCTCTGCTTGCAGTCACTAGTATCAGCTAAGACTAAACTATTTCTTCTGTAGACATGGAAACATCAAATAAGTAAATGATATTTGTCCTTACCTCTGTCAAATCCAGTCTGATTTTTAAAGTGTCCAATGATAGCAACATTCTGTAACTTTTTTTTAATACTTAATTGACAGTGTTCCATTCCAACCAAATATTAAAAAAAAAGTCTTAATCAACATTCCTAGTTTACCCTTCAGTAAGTTGGTTTCCCAAACTTCCCAGCTGCACTGGGTCTCACACAGACATTGATGTCCTGTAGCCCAGCAATATCTTACTGCCGATGTTAATAAAAGGTCGCAGGTATTGTGCTGAGTTTGCAAAGCCTCAGGATGCACCTGTCTGAATTATTTTTACTTGGTGTAGCTATAACAAATCTTCTAATGACCAAATGGCTGTAGTTATCTTCGTATGGTACAACTAACATTTGTACACAGATAATAGTAAAAAGTAGTAACTCTGTGTAGCATGGGACATTTACAGCCAGCACAGTGATACAGTGCAGAGAAATACAGACCCCGAAAGGCAGCGGAGACTGTGAGAAGTGGAGACGCAGGATACTGTGGTGTACAAGCATAAAATAAAGAGATAAGGACCAAGCTTTGCACTGGAGACCCAAAGGCTACAAATTCACCAGTGGCCAGTTAAATAAACACAAAACTGGACCTGGACAGAAATGTTTTTTGGGGTAAAAAAGAAAGGCTTTATAAAAATACAAAAAATCATGTGTAACATGGAGTTGCAGATGAAAGAAAAGCAAGGTGTAAAAGCATTTAGCAAACTTACAAGAAGGAATGCTTGTAAATGATAAAAGTGAGGAGGACAAAATTATGATCGTTTTCTTCCTAGTAAAGGGCTCAAAATGCTGACAACTTGACAGCCCATTCCCTGCCACAAGCACTCCAGACTGAAGCCATCAGCCTAAGGGCCCTGATGAGAACAGAAAGGGTGAGCACATCGCAAGAAAAAGAGGTACATAATAGGATGTGTGTGGTGTGGAACAATTTTAACTATATTACAGACACACTTCCTGTGTAGTACCACTAATTTTTTCTATTTTCTGTAACAATTAAATCCACATCACTAATAATAATCCTTTGATTTGACTGCTATGCTTTGAATATACTAACAATATTCTCTTGTCTTTACATGGAAGGTATGTTTCCTGTTTGCCTGTAACAAGAGTTGGACTGTAAGATCATGTGCTATCTGCACCCTCATGGATTTGTTTTGTTATTTTCACTCTTGGTGAAAATTCCTTAAGTTCAAAGAAATGTAAGGGTTTTCTTTAATATACTATATTAACAGAAAACCTCACTAATTATCAACCTGATCATATTTTCATTATACATATTCACAGAATCACCGATTCGTTTAGGTTGGAAAAGACCTTGTAGATCATCCAGTCCAACCATTAACCTCACACTGACAGTTCTCAACTCCACAAGATCCCTCAGCTCTGTGTCAACCCGTCTCTTAAACCCCTCCAGGGATGGGGACCTTACCACCTCCCTGGGCAGCCCATTCCAACGCCCAACAACCCCTTCTGGAAAGAAATGCTTCCTAATATCCAGTCTAAACCCATCCTGGTGCAACTTGAGGCCATTCCCTCTTGTCCTATTGCTTGTTACTTGGTTAAAGAGACTCATCCCCAGCTCTCTGCACCCTCCTTTCAGGCAGCTGTGGAGGGCGATGAGGTCTCCCCTCAGCCTCCTCTTCTCCAGACTAAACCCCCCCAGTTCCCTCAGCCGCTCCCCGTACGACCTGTGCTCCAGACCCTGCACCAGCTCCGTTGTCCTTCTCTGGACATGCTCGAGTCATTCAATGTCCTTTTTGTAGTGAGGGGCCCAAAACTGAACACAGGAATCGAGGTGCAGCCTCACCAGTGCCGAGTACAGGGGTAAGATCCCTTCCCTGTCCCTGCTGGCCACGCTAGTGCTGACACAAGCCAGGATGCCATTGGCCTTCTTGGCCACCTGGGAACACTGCTGGCTACTGTTCAGCCGGCTGTCAATCACCCCCCCAGGTCCCTCTCTGACTGGCAGCTCTCCAGCCACTCCTCCCCAAGCCTGTAGCGCTGCTGGGGGTTGTTGTGGCCCAAGGGCAGCCCCCGGCATTTGGCCTGATTGAAGCTCATGCAGTTGGCCTCAGCCCATGGCTCCAGCCTGTCCAGGTCTCTCTGCAGAGCCTCCCTGCCCTCGAGCAGATCAACACTCCCGCCCAACTTGGGGTCATCTGCAAACTGACTGAGGGTGCCCTCGATCCCCTCGTCCAGATCATCAATAAAGATGTTAAACAGGAGTGGCCCCAAAACTGAGCCCTGGGGGACACCACTCGTGACCGGCCGCCAACTGGATTTAACTCCCTTCACCACAACTCTTTGGGCCCGGCCATCCAGCCAGTTTTTTACCCTGTGAAGCGTGTGCCCACCCAAGCCATGAGCAGCCAGTCTCACCAGGAGAATGCTGTGGGAAACGGTGTCAAAGGCCTTACTGAAGTCAAGGTAAACAACATCCACAGCCTTTCCCTCATCCAATAAGCAGGTCGCTCTGTCATAGAAGGAGATCAGGTTTATCAAGCAGGACCTGCCTTTCATAAACCCATGATGACTGGGCCTGATCATCTGGATATTATCAATATCCTACATCTTAACAGAGCTCTTAAAAGGCATACTCTGCCACAAACACTCCTACTGCTCTATGCTATTTTTCATAGAACACTTTCTAACTTTTCATACACTCCCTTCTTTTTATAGTTTTAAAACAGGGCATACTTCTGCAGTCCCTGTGTCCTACTACAAAGATTCTCTGTTATACACTAGTATATCACGTAATTTTTAATTTAAGATCTTGTCATTCTTTGTAAGAGAGTGCAATTCATGATGACTTTAGTAGTAACATGAAAATTAAGAGTTAAGAGCAGGATGTGGAAATCTCAGTCATTCAGAGGAGCAGACATTTCGTGCCAGCAATCAGGGCATTCCAAGCTGAGAAAGTGACACTTTTCCTTCAAAGAAGCGAAAGGAAAGAGGATCATCACAACGCAAGAGATACCTCCACATTTTTGCAGGCAGGATTGGGGAATTAAAATGACAGGAATGATTCTATTTTTGATGGGTGCTCATGAGACTATCAACATACTTATACATACCAGAAGATGCTGAGATAGTTATACTAGCTATAGTTAGAAAAACAATGTCAACATTACTATGGATTTTCTTAATTTTTTTTTCTGCTTTCTCTTAACAACATATCTGCATTGGAACTTCTGTTCTTCAACATTTCTCTTTGGCTTCTTGTAACTGACAGTTTTTCAAGATAACAAATATCATTAATATTTTGCTTAATAGCACGTGTTCACCTTCTGAGTTTAAATTAATGTGATATCTATTCTACATATATACATGATGAATAAAACAATGCCACCTTATACTTACTGACAGATCTGAATTTTAGATCAGCTTGTCTCATTACATCTGTGGTACATCTGGGGCACCCTGTGTACTCTGACAGGTTTAGCTTCTGCTGCACAACATATCTCCCAGCCTGCCAGTGTTCAAATACGGGGCGCACACTCACTGCAGGTAGCTTGAAAATTATACTGGCATTTTTTCCCCTTTAATGTAACGCAGAGCATTTCTCTCTAACCTTAGTGTTATGATACCACGTACCTAATCAAATTAATTTTTAATGACAAAAGTGAGCTCTTTCCACCCCAAACAAACCTGTTCGCACATTTGGGTCTAAATGTAATGAGCCATGTCCCTGATAACGAAAGGCAATTAGAATGTGCAACACACACAGACTTTCAATACGGGTGGTGTATAATCATCTCTGGGTGTACCTACATTAGGACTCTATTTTGGGTCAGGAGTGTGGTTTGTTTTGGTTTTAATGCAAATTTCACAATTAAATCTGCTGTATTACATGAACCAAAGTCCAATAAGAGGACAGAGTGCACAAACAAGATGCCTTTCATCTGAAAGGAAGCTAGAAGATGTGCTTCAGATTTACACATAAATCCTTCCCATCCTGAATTGAGTGTTCCATTTAGAAAACCAGGCTAGAATTAGTGCAGAATATAATATCTGCAAAATATGTATTAGTGTAAATGCCATGTCCATGACAATTTCTTTTTCACTTCGGACCTTCACTTATTAGCCTGCACTGCCTCCTAACGTGGACTTTGTCACTGAGTATTGTCATGGCCTATAAAGATTGGTGGTTTTTTGTTTTGTTTTTTTTTTTTAAACACCAAAAAGAACATTCTAATTTGGGTTTACAGATCAGCATTATTTCTATGTCCTGGCAGAGGTCCAGGTGCAGAAGCATAGTCCAGTATTGAAACATGACAGGAGTTCCTGATCAGTCTTCATGTTAGAAAGAAGGTCCTGGTGTAGTCTTTGCACTACTAGTCTTGAAAAAAAAAACCCAAACCTGTTTTGTTTTCTCCCCTCCACTTCAGTCACCCCAGTTGTAAAAAACCAGTATCAGTTACTGTCATGCATAGATCATTACTTGATATTGGCAAAATGTGCTTTCAGCTAGGATGATGGAGAATTACTTAATATTTTCATGAAGTAATCCTTGTATCACTGACTTCAAATTGGCCATGAAATATTATAATTCTAGGCATCTGGATATTGTCAGAGCATATTTTCTAATTTAACTGCAATATTCAGCTCACATAATATATAATTTAATGATAGTGGAGTAGATAATCTTGAACTGTTCTTCATAAAGATAAAGAACACTTTTAAAGCTATTAATAGCATTAGCATTCGCTATGCATGCTAACAGATCATCTTTTTTATTTTTACTGCTAAAGTATAACCCTTCAGAAGAGGCACAAGTCAACTACATGAAAAGAGACCTAATACGCCAAAACTCAAGGCAGATTAAAGATCTGTCAGCTGACTTTCAGATTCATAGGTGTCACTCAGGAAATTTGTGCCTACATCAGACACCAAAGAGTACACAAGTGCAGTACAACAGGAATTACAGCTTTGCCCTGGCACATAGCATGACTAGAAGCATGCAAAGGCTCTGAAATTTTTAATGGATAACTGAGGCCCATTTGGTAAATTCAGCTCCTAGGTTCCCAAAATTCTTTTTAGCATTTTTCCTTGGCATCTCTGCTCTTTATGGTGATTTAATTAATCTTCAAATGCAAGCTATGGAAATCTTGTCTTTTTTTCCAGGCTATTACCATAGGAACTTTCTTCTTAGAACCTTTCATTAATTTTTTTTTTCCCCTCTACATTCCCAATTCTTAAAGAAAAAGCAGTTGGAAGCAAAAGAGAAAATGACAGGCAGGCAAATCATAAGAGAGACATAGGGTTGGTGAACATAACAGGAGTAAAGATACAGAAAAACTATTTAGTTTTGTCAATTAATAACATCAAATCCAACAGCTACAGAGCTTACTTATTTGGTTTTCTATAAACAGGATATGATCATTTTGAAGTGTCTAACAGACTTCATACTCTTGAGCAAGAGAAAACAGAATCTGTCTGTCCTGGTCTACACATCAAGAAATTAAAATGCATCTACATGGAAACATGCAAATAGATGTAATTGCACCTAGTTAATATGCTGAGCAGGTTCCTACAATGTTTTGCTGTCATATTAGTCAGATTAAAATTAAAACAAGCTGTCCATCTCTTTATCCCAGAAAAAAACATGCATCTAGTGGCAAAAACTTTAGAGTTTTGCATCTCTTAATATTATCCACTATCTAGATACCCATATTGCTTGACTAATTTTCAACCTTTTCTCAAATTTACAGCTTTGTAAGTGTATCACTCTGCCTACCCTATATTTAAAAAATAAGTAATCACATGCACATTTTATATATATCAGTATTCCTTTTCAGGCTCACAGACCTGAAAACCTTACCCCGTGGACATCAAAAATGGATAAGCTATTGTTATGTTATTAGAAAACAAATGCAAATAAGTCGCAATATACATTCCATTCTTTCTTCATTCAGTTATTATTCTGACAGAAGTTAGAAGAGAGCGAGCAAGAGGGAAACACCCTTTTCTTGTTCAGAAGATTTCTCTATCACTGAAGGATTTGAACATAAAAACGAAACAGCATTTGGCAAATTACACTATAAATAAAACAATGTTTATTAGAAGCTTGATAATTTTTAAGACCTGTTGGTCATCCTCAATATTTTAATGACAACGTGTATGTAGCATATTGGCTAAGAGTCAGATAGAAGTCTAATATCAACAGCTTTTCTATCAGAAAAGACAGCTTTTTCTTCAGTATTGTGCCATAATCTTACATAAGAACAAATATTTTAAATATCTGAAATACTAAAATATGTTTATAGGAAAAATATCCCATCAGAGCATGATGGATTTACAGACTGTAGGTCTTCCAGGCTTTGAAATGCTGTCTGACAAATGGAGGAACCTGGATGTAACATATGCTTTTTGGTATTTCTGGAAAAGCAGGGCAGGAAAGGATCCCATTTGAATGTACTATTTAGGAAAGCCTCCTTTAAACAGCACCCTGTAGCAAATTAGATGTTTGGTTTCCAAGGTTGGTTTCATTCTTTTTTTCTTTTTAAACAAACTTGTGATGGAATTAATGTTGTTTCGTAAATGTGAAAACGCAAGGACACAAGCTTAATTTTTTTGCTCAGGCATGCAATTATCAATAATACTGACAAAGCTTAAGTCATGAGGTCATGAAACTTGGCCACAAATACAATTGTCTCCAGAGGCATTAGTATATACTGGTCATATCCCAAAGCATCTCTGCATAGCCAGTAGAGCCATGCCAACTTTAAAGTAGAAGTGATATTCTTGTTATTGACAGTACTGAGGGCTACTTAGAGAAATAAAACACACACATAAAAGAGACACACAGAGCTAGACAACTCCTTAACTCCCTTCTAGCATAGATCTGAAATAACATGACAGCCTCCCCCTTCAGTAATATAGCAGGCATATGATTATTTGGCAGGAACAGGTAGAGATGTACAACTGCACCAAAATAGCACATTTGCATACAAATATGCAAACAAGATATACAGACCTGATAATGGCAATCTGCAAAACTGTATTTACTAGCATTGGTTTCTACTTCTGCCAGTTCTGTACCAAGTCATTAACATGGCAACTAAGTACATAACCGAAAGCAGCATTTTAAAACATTCATGCTTAGGCTACGGTACCTCATCTTTGCAGAAGTTGCCAAAACCTGCTCTGCCCCCACAGCATTTCCAATGGCCGCCCCATCAGCAAAAGGGCTCCCGGTGAGCACGAGCACAACACAGCCTCTGTCCCAGCCATGTCAAGCACCACTCCCTTGCTATCACCTCCCACTACAGCACACCATGGGCACGCCATGAGCACACCTCCTCAGGAGCAGAGCAAGACCACTCAGGAGACCACCAGTGCCAAAGACCTCCCGCTCCTCCCCACAGACATTTTACCTCAGGGCTGCCCCACCCTGGACACCCACCCCCCCCCCCCCCAAGCTCCCTTTTTCTCCCATGCCCTCACTTAAAAACTTCCCTGTAAAGAGCAAGAAATGGTTTCACTTACTTCCACACCACTCTCCCAACTTCTCTGTTTCCCCAGGCGCTCCCAGTGGGCGCAGCATCCCCAGCCGTAATGGTGGCCAGAGCTCAGCTGTGCTCGGTGCCCCTGGGAGGGCCCCTCCTGCCCCCGCCACGCACGGCCCTGCCACCCCTGCCCGCACGGCCCGAGCCTCTGGCCACCGCCGCTGAAAAAGATACAATCCTCCATGGCCACTGCAACGTTTAGTGGTACTGTGTTGTGACTGCTGCAAGTTAACATTAAATGCAACATTAAATGCAATTAATTTAGACATTAAACTCGACTCAAGGATTTTAAAGGTCTTTTCCAACCTAAAAAGTTCTGTGAGTTCCCTCAGCCAGCAGGTAGGATTCAGGCTACCATGGTTCTATAAGGAACCTTCTAGAAGGAGATGTCCAACAGCTGCCACTGAGCATATTAAACTCTGAAACATTCCACGAAGGCCAGTCTAGTGCCAGATGTAACATTTGCAAAGATTTAAATATAAATGCTTTTCTACTTCTCATCGAGATCACACATCACTCTTAGGCAGTAAGTGTGCTCTGAAGCAGAGGTGTAAGCATGCAAGCAGGCGGGCAAACTTGCTGCAGGTATGTATGAGCTGACCAATGACAGCAGAAATTTTCTAAATTTTGCTGTGTTAAAAAAAATTATAAAATTTAGCATATTGTTTGCCAGTTCTTGAAAATGGAAGAATAAATAAGAGAGCACTTATTTCTGAATAGCCGTAATTAAACTAGAGACTGCTGAAATAAATGGGGTGAAACACCATGCTATGAATGCTGAGTGTCATCCTCCGTCAGGAAATAGCCCAAATCACTGGGGGTCTAAAGTCAACTAAACTTCTAATAAATATCACAAACTAAAAGCTTCTTAAGTATGATAACTTTTTTGCTGCATACGTGAACTCAAAAGCATCTAAGGAAAGACTGAAGCATATGATACTTTAAAGGATGTTGTGAAGTTATGAAAAGAATAAAAGGTCATGACAACCAATGACTTAACAGACTGTGGGTGGAGAGGTGTTTGTGCTTATGATAATTAATTGGTAGTTTTAGAGAGCACAGTTCTTAATTAAGATGTAAATACGTGTTGATGAGCATTGTGATTTAATAATGATTAATGGCTTCATCATGTTACCATAAGAACATAAAGAATGGAGTTAGATCTTCCATTATTTAGCAGATACATTCCTAATTTTTCTCAATAATTTCATAGAAACACATAGTCTCTTTCTGTAAACATAAAGGCTGTGAACTTGAACATGAAGACTTTGCATGGATCACATACTTTGTGAGTGGCTGAAAATGGTGAGCAAGTTGTGGAGAGGAAAAACAAAGTGTTTCTGAGGGCTACAATGTGCATGAAGTTGCACTGAGATGGCATGTGTGTCATTTTGTTTTAATTCTCTTCAGAAGTTTACTATTTGTGCTGAAAGAAACCAGACTTCTGCAACAACAGAAACTCTTGTTTTGGTGGAGTTATTTTTAGAAAGGAGAACTAGCATACCTTAATGTTGCTGTGTTTTTGATTACGTAGACAAACATCATGCAGCTTCAAAGACAGTATGTTGGGTATATTCTCAAGTCTTCAGTGAAAGAGGCAGTGGAGCCTCCTGCTTTTATGGAGGTAAGTCAATACACACAGGTTCCTCAGTTGCAACAAATCTCCTATTCAGCTTATACACAATTCCTGACTGCAAGTTTGTTGGAAAGAGGAGAATTGGACACACAACTGAATTTTGCAAGAAAAATGTCTGATACAACGTAATTAATCTAACTCAAAGGACTGCTTTTTACACAACCAACAAGTGAGAAGGAAAAGGAGTGTTTTTCCCCTTCCCAAGTTAGCAGGAATTGATCTGCAGCCCTTTGCCCTATGATGTGACACTTAGAATTGTCTCCCATGATGCAGATCCTTCCTTCTCCCGTAGGAAAACTGGAGAATGAGATTTTTGGATTCTTTGGTAAAAGATGCTACTACTAATGAAATACAGGAATATTCATTCAGGTAACACTGGAATTATTCTCTAAAAGAAATAAGGATCCTGTAATTGTCACCATTACCAAGGATCAGGACCTGAAAAAAACAGAAAAACTGTATAGAGGACTATAAGTTACTTAAAATTCTGAACTGTAGCCAGATTGTATGTTATTTAGCTAGAAACTTCCACACGTATTCTTCCTACTGAAAATGGTCCAGATTTTCTGATGGGATCTTTGAACAAAGTTTGTGTCAATCTCAGGGATTTAAAACCAGCTTGAAGAGTATAATTTAAGCTTAACTATGGAGTTGCTAAGGTCTCTCTCTATAAATTTTACATAAATTTACTAGAATGGTGCCTGGTGGTTCACACAACAAGTTAAAGAACAGCTCTTACCCACACCTCACAACCACGATTGCTTATGACAAGACAATACAGTGGTGTCGGGGGGAAGACAAGGGTTTATTAAAACTTCCCTGCAGTATCTCATGGTAATTTATCCTGAGTAACACACAGCTTTTCATAGGAAAGCAGTATTTTAAACAATGATGCTTTGCAGTGTACGAGATGGGGAATAGAAAGGGAAAGAACATCTCAGAAGCCTGCAGTAAACAATTCTTGTTTGGCAATAGTTGTGCAAAAAATATATGAAAAAAGTGGCCAAACAAATCTTTGACTCTGTAATAAAAAGCTTACTTTACTCTTGGACCATTTGCAAAAGCTGTAGTGAAGATGATTAAAAAGGAGCAAAAAGGAAACTGTATTTGCATTCATTCTAGTAATAGAATATGAAATTAAAGCATGAAGGGATTAATGTTTTAAAGCTTGACTTGCAGTGATAAAGCTAAGGTATTAGAAGAGACAACATAACCGTTACAGGATAGACAAGCAAAGAAAAAGCAGCACATGCCTTAAAGATGAGCAAGGCAACCTAGAATGGAATTACAAAATGATTAATCAATACAAATGAGAAATTGTACAAGGAAAGAGAGCTTGGTGAGACTTCTTATGGGACTCAACACTGCAGCCGCTTAAAGATAATGAAAGGAGCACAGCAAAGCCAAAGAAATGCTTTCATTCAGTAGCAAAGTCATTTGTGAACAGTTTAAATTACCCTAATCACCTCCCCTCCAGCCGTCAGTATGCTCTGTCTCTTTAGTTATTTAAAAAAAAGAGTTTGGGGAAATGAGTTCTGCGAATCTAAGCTGCAAAATAATTATACACACACCGCTTTAGCATTTTAACAATGCAATCCCAAACATTTGTTCTCATTAGAATGCAAATCGACTCATTTAATAATCCCACATGAGAATTCCACCACACTCAGCTTTAAAAGCGCAGTGGTATTCAAAATATTATTAATAAATGCCAAATATGGAAAAGCCAGTTTGTTTTGCCAGCAGCTCGGGGTAGATAAAAGACATATAGAACATTTTTTCCAACCAAATTTGTTTAATTGAAATTTAACAGTGGGAATGGTCTGGGATAGACAAGGTGACAGTACCCTCTGCTTAACACAGATACACTTACATTCACTAAAGGCTGAGTACTACAGCCTGTCATACAAATCAGTGACATCAATTTGCTTCAAGTAGTCTAATTTCAGTAAGCTACTTCACTGTTAATAGTTTTAACCTCTGGTACAGGTTCAAAGCACTGTTCTGAATTGTGTCATTTCCGATTTATCAATCCAAGTGGTGGTGTCATATTTTCAGTACTGCTGCAGAATTTTGATAATTAGAGGACTGAAAAAACCCAAAGGCTTAGCAATACTATCATAATCAGACCTTTCTTATAATATTTATTATCCTATTCTTATCCTGGAATGCTATATGTTTCTATTGTTCAGTAAAGTAGAATACTTCATAACCATCACAAGGAGATCTAATTTAGAACAGAAATTAGATATATTCTCATTGAGTTCTCTAAATAATTAAGAAATCTGTAATGACCACGACAGACATAATTTAAAAAAATCTGACCCTGAAGCATCTGTTTTAATGAGTAACTCTCACACAAATATACATTAGAAGCAAGGAAGAGACAGCAATATTATTTTTTCCAGATTCTTGATACCAGTAAGAATTTCAAGTTAAATATACAGTGTACCATTCTTAGAGTGGGCATATACAAGTCTGCTAGATAAAAAGCAAAATGATCTCTCTGATATGCCTCTTCAAGACCATGATTCAGGGTTGATTCATGGTGATTTAGGGAACAATTTGATTTTTCTGAGAGGGACAAGTTCTGCCCCTTTACTCATTCAGAACAGCGTGATACATCTAACAATACATACCACAATGTCTGTCAGCAGGGACATGGGCAGAAGGTCATTACTGGATATGATTACTAGCAGCAATCAAAGCTGCTGGTTTCCTGCTCTGTTCCTCCAAATTTCACTGATACAGGTTCTGTTGCTTCCAGAAACTAACCTTGTGCACAAGAAAGATACTCACCTAGGGGTGAGCAGTGAGTAATCCAAAGAACATGCTTGGCATATTGTGTACACTCAGTACTGAATGCTTTTTCAGTACTGATTGGGGCAATGCAGCAGCTGCTGAAATATTAAAAGTCTTTTAAAGCTAATATAGTATGACAACAAAAACAAATTAAATATTGTAATATGACATGGAGTATAAATTGTCCTTGACACAAAGTTATAAATATCTGGAGAATCTTTATTTGCTTTGAAAATGTCAGCTTGTCAGGAATTTTCTTCTGACTATTAATTACTGCTACACTGATGCACATTTTGTCCACAATAAACATTTTAGAAGTCTCAGCTTTGGGTTATGCAACTATGTTGTTAAGTACCCACTTCTGAAAATTTTAAGACAAATTAAAAGGATTTCAGGTTTTCTTCCTCAGAATGCTGATATAGTACCCACTTCTTCCTGCTGCATAAAGCTCTGTATCACATGCTGATTGCTCAACTAGGTTACAGACACATACAAAATAATCCAGAGCATTCATCTACAAGGAGGCAATGCCAACTCTCTCTGTTAATCACAAAGTGTGTAATGAAGTTCACAGAACAGTGTTTAACTCATTCAGAGCCTCAGCTGAGGGAGACAAGGCAGTGTGATGAATGAGGACGTTATGCAATGAGCTGCATCTGTACCACACCTCCAAATTCATTATTCAGTCTTTCAACCACTAGATATTTCTGCTTCACATGAGTAAAAATATACTGTAATGTAATTAACTGAATATCCTAGAGACACATAACCCACAGATGGACTAATTTAGTTTACTGGCAACGTAATTGCCCAGTAGCAGTGAAGCAATTGATAATTATCCATTGTAAGCTACTGATAAGTACATCCTAATAGATTGGTTTCACTGATTTTTCCTGAGTATACAACCTCCTCCATTACATTTTCTGAGCACCTAAAACCTTTAGTGAATTTATATTCACAATACTCTTAGGATGTAAATGACACACTGAGGAAGAAATAAAGAAGTGAATCTATTCCAAAATGTTCTTATGCCAGCTGGGAACTGAAACATCACACACCTTCACTCTGTATGTTATTGTCTTATACAAGGAAGATGGGGGGTGGGGGTTTCTTGGAAGCACAGCACACTCAATTCCATCTGTGTGACAGAAAGACATGTGTTTAGACTCATGATAAAAATTGTCAGATTTTTCATTCTACTTTCTCCCATAATCAAGAATCTGAATATAGGCTTGCCTTCATGAAGTGCAGACAGTCAGAAGTTCAGTTTAAGCATGGATTCAGGCCTATGTTCAATATTATAGACAGTCAAATTGTCAACTACTTACAACTCTAACATGTAAAGTTCCTGAAACAAAACCATACTACACAAAATTATACCCAGGAGTTTTCACAACTGTCCTGAATCAGTTTTAGCTTAATTTTAAGTGGCAGTTTCCATTTATTTACAAAATCTGAGTTTGACCCTTCTGAAACTTCCTGAGGGAACAAGAATTTTCAGTTAGCTAATTCTGCTCTGCTCATATGGGCATAGGGAGTGGAGATGGACACCATGCATCTCTCCCACTGAGACCTGGCATACATGAGTGACACTCAGCAATGCTACACATCACAGAGTTTCCTGAACTAATAAGTAGAGGTACAGGACATTACAGGACATAGCAGCTCTGGCCTAGGAACAGCATAGCTATACTCACACAAAGCATAAGGCATGATGTGTTGGGGAAACAGCTGTACTTCTAGAATTGGGTTAAATATCTGCACAGCATGATATCCACTGCTTCTAGTTCTAAGGCTATCCTTGAGAGGAAGAAACATTCACAATGAACTGAATCATAAAAATGCACTCCTGAAGTTCATGGAAAAAGAGGAATATCAGCAGAGTAGTGTTTTTAATTAAAGATGCCTGCTTGCTTATGTTTTACATACTTTGTATAACACTTAGCCAGTCACACATGACAGTATACAATTATTCTAGGAAAACTTGCTTAGATTATATTTGCCTCATGCTTTCAACCATTCCAGACATGCAATTATTACACAGTTGTGTCTTGGAAATTATCAAAACAGTATAGTATTTGTAAAAGCGAGAGCAAGCCCACATACAAATTATCAAATTAAACTGTTGTGAAGTGCTCTTTTACATGACTAAAATTTTATTATAACATTATTCTGGAATATCTTGTTGTTTCACTGTTACACCTAGGTGAAAATCTCTCACTCACATTTTTATGCCCCAAGTATTACAGGTCCCTAGGTGTGTCAAAACAAGTTTTCATAACTTCAATTACTTGATCAATGTAGAAAGAAATTATGAAAGTCATCATTTTGGTAGCCTCAGAACTTTGTCCATCCCAGTTTCTTGGCTGCGTCCCATGCCTCACAATTTATCACAGTTTCATAAGAAAAGTGTTTTAAAATTGCACTGTATCTTTCCCCCTAATCATCTACAACAGGATTTACAAAAGTAGTTAGGTTTTGGTAATCTGAAATTATAATAGTGCTTTGTTGTGGCAGCATCCACAAATATGGCTTTACTGTGTCTATATCAACAAACAAAAGTCATGGCTTATGCTTGCATACAGCCAGTATCCACTGTCTTATCACTATCGCTGTCAACATTAAGGTCTGTAGTGGTAGAACTACTCATGCTCTGCAGTCATGAAAAGTAACATCTACTTGAGTCTTGAGCAGAATAATCTCTTTGTCACACTGCATTCACATGGTGGAGAGGAGGAGAAAAATCAAAGCAAAACAAATTCTGTTCCTTCACACACCTTTTTATTTGTCCCTTGAGTTAAATAATAAAAACTCCACACTGGTCAAATGATGCTACTGTACACTGCAAAGCTCTAAGTGCAGTTCAGCACTGTACTGAACCGGAGGAGCAAGGATTTCTCAAAGGCCTGTCATTTAAACTTCATTAAATGGAAAGAAGCACAACTGGTCTTTGACCCTGAGGAAGTCATTTACTCTGGGTTTTTTTTTTTTTTTGATAAGCAAAAAATCATACCTAATGGAAATACCAGGCTCAAACTACCATTTGTAACATCTCTTATTAATTTCCTAACATTGCACAATGAACATGGCATTTTAAAAACTAGAGAAAGATGCTGAGGCAGCTTACTATTTACTATTTCCAGCTGAAGTGCATTCGTGTAGATGAATTATACTGGAGTGTTCAATTCTAATATTTAACAGAACACAAACATTTTCAGCTGTTTATGCAGTCAATATATAATTTTTAATAGCAAAATGTTGCTTGCGTATTGCTGTAAGAAGAAAAAATAAAAGAGAAGAAAGGTTTCTTATCTGAAAAACTATATGTTGACATTCGCTACAGTTGCTCACTACTGAATTTCTGGGAGTAAGTTCTGCTGAGGAGCTTTCATTACAGGCTTTGAGTAGGGGAGTCCTTACTGAGCTTGGTCATTGACAGACTCCAAAGGAGTAAATTGCAAAGTGGTCTGAGATTCATTATTTAGAATCATAGAATATTTAAGACTGTGACATAAATCTATTCATCAGTATTCCCGATATGAACAATACCATCAGATTTTCATATGAGAACCTGCAAGAGTTACTGTGGTAGAAATATAAACAGGCCATGATTAAGGTAAGTTTTATCACTCTGACTTTTAAAGTGGCCATCCCATCCCACTTAGGATTTTTTCTAACATTTTTTCCTGTGTAAAGTATTTCTCAGTAAAATTGATACCAGTCATTTGGTATCACGATGCTTCCTAATACCCATCACAAAGGTCAAGGTTGCTCAAAGGTAGCAGGATAGGTGGTAATTGCCAATTTTAAAAAAGTTAGTATGTCCAAAAGAAGACAAATGATCTTAAAAGGATCGTACAGATCCTTTTCTTTGAGAAGCAGGACACAAACATCAGAAGATGTGCAGAACAATTTAAAATTATTAGACAGACATATACTTTTTTGCCAATTCTCACCTTTTCTTACAAAGAATTTTATCAGATATTATTAGGATATAAAATCCTCAGAAGAAAATGTAAAGCCATGTTTATGTATTCTGCATAGATCAAACACAATGAGCATAAATGTTAATATGTGATAGTAAAGACTAAAATGTGTATTAGTGCAGGAGAAAAATTCTGACTTTAAAAGACACTTTACAAACTAATTACAAAAATTCAATGTGAATTATAGATCTCATATTTAATATATCAGTCTCTGAAAGATATTATTATATATGTATAATTACAGGTTTGGGTTTTTTCTGGGTTCACTCTTGATTTTGTTCTTTATGATCACGTTGACATTTAACTGCATTGGATTTGCTTGAGTGGCTGCATAATGATTGATTCAGAATGCTTCATTGATAAAGAAGATATAAAAGAACATATGTCACCCTCCATGAACATATTTGTAATTTGTTTCAAAATGAGATGGATAACATTAATAACCCTGAGTTGAGTGCATGGATCTCCATGGTAAATATCAGCAGAACAAAACACGGAATGTCCTTACTGAAAGATCTACACAGACCACATTTCAGTAACATTAACAAATAAACAAATAAAAATCAAACTAACTATCTAAGACAGAAATTATGACAGAGTCCATAATTGCCTTTACCATACTTTATCATATTAGTTATTCCTGTTGTAGTCTGGTTAAATGTGTAGTTGTTGTTGGTTTTTTTCTTAAATATACATTTTATAAATCAGGAGGCTTATAGGGAACTTTAGGTAAAGCTAACAACCCATTTACAAATTCCTCGTCTCCAACAGCATTAAAATTCTGATGACTACTTCTTCTTAATTGTACACAGGCAGGACAATTTGCTCCAAGGTTTTATTACATTAATTTTGTATAACATTGTTATACATTATTAGATTCTTGCTAAAATATATACTGCTGAAGCATGAAGTAGAGAGCTCATACTAAAAACCATTCTACAGTCTACAGTACTGAGTGGTCTAAAAGGTTTAAAATATTGCTGTTATTTTTAAAATATTCATAACCACGTAACTTGGGAAAAAGAGAATGCCGAACATCAGTGCAGTGGCAGATCTTCTAAAAAGAACAGAAAAACTATTCTAACTTCAGAACTGCATCCAAATTCTTCCCTAACTAGTTTGAATAGGAAGGCTCATAATATATGCAGGTATAATTAAAGTTATCTTTATTCTTTTTTTGTGAAAAGATAACATTTGTAGAAATTTTGATGCTTCATAGTAAAATAGGAGATTACTTAGGAAATTGGAAAATGTATGGGAAAAAGCCCTGCTCTGTTAACTGAGGCATATCTGTTTGAACAAGCTTTTTAAATTCTGCATGCTTATTCTTAAGGATTCTTATGCCTATGCCACATAGTGGTCTGAGAGGGTGGTATTCAGATTTCACCTAGAGCTCTGAATCTTCATTCAGAATGATCCATCTTGTCTGATACTTTTACCTCTGCAGATCTGAGCACAGTTCCTTGGGTAGCCTAGGAAGCCTCAAAATATCCAGAAACTTCCTATTGCACTTCTCTTTAGCCAGGCAATTGGAAACACAAACTGTCACCCAACTATGGCTGTGGGAAGCACTGAAGGAGACAGGGAACAGTGAGGTAAGAGGAGCTGGGCAGTTGACCCAAGGAGTAATGGGACCCAGGCAGCCCAATTGACACTGTGGTTGAGGAGAGGACAGTCGATGCTATGCAGTTTGACTTCAGCAAGGCTTTTGACAAAGTGTCCCAGAGGCTCATTGCAGCCACACTGGTGAAATGTGGACTGGATAAATGGATGATAAGGTGGATGGAAAATTGGCTGGACTATCAGGCTGGAAGGGTCAGCTTTTGGTCAGTGGTAGAAAACACAACTAGTGGCCAGTGTCACTCAGATACTAGTGCCAACACTGTTTAATGTCCTTATTTACAACCTGGACAATACTTTCCGTCTGCTTTGGGAGCTTTTTATAGAATTGACTGAGGAAGTCTTATTGTTAAAAACACATAAAAGATGGAATTATATGATTGGTCTTCTTCTTTATATATACATTCTGTAGAATAAGTTAACTGATTATACTTTCTGTATCAAATATGACCACTTACGTCTTTCACTATCAAATAATAAATTATTATGGTTATTTAAAATGTCTCTAATGAGTACCTTCTGCTTGGAAATCCATGTCTTTATTCAAATGTTATCTATTACTACATGGAGACAGGCTGGTATTTAGAACTGGTTTTGTCAGAATATGCTCAATCATCACTTTTGCAAGACAAATGCAAAAATAGGAAGTTTTTTCACTAAAATGTATAATATACTAGGAAAATGAAAAGGTTCAGTGCAGATTAGTGGGTTTCATTAATACAGTTATATATACATTCAGAATAAATGCCTAATTCAAGGACCTGATACATACTGCTGACTCATCCACCTTATTCACAAAACTATAAAACAAACCAATGATAAATATGTTCCTGGAATGACTATTGCTGTAATGAACCAATGCAGATAAAACCTTTAAGATACTTCAAATCAATGGAGAATCAAAAGCAACATTTCAAAAAATTTACTTGGTGAAAATGTTGCCAATGGAACTCATATGCTGACAGGTGTACATACCTATTAACTCCAAAACCTAGAAATATTTCAGAGGAAAGGTATAATTGTTCATTAAAGCTCGATGTGTGTTGGAAGACAGAAATGTCACAGTTCAAAGTCCAATTCAATCTAAAGGAATTATTTCAGATATTTCCTGTAACTCAAATAATAACTAGTTAATTCTTTGGGGAAGTTGCGTTATTTTTCTTTGGGAGAAAACAAAGCATCTTCAAGGGAAAGGCAGGAGTCTGGAACACTCCCGGAGAGAATGTGTACAGGCACATGATTGCTCTGTGTGTATGCTCTTCCCTGACTGCTGCCGTTGGCCACTATCAGAGAGTCAGGTACAGACACAAGTCACAGGTACCAGATACTTGGCTGTACAGACATTTGTTCTAATTCTGCATAGCCTCTTCTAAAGTTATGTTTAATTTTCTGTGTATGTAGAAGCAAAGCACATAAAAGAATAATCTGTGGTTTGCATGATTTTGTAAAGATAAACATGAAGGCCCTACAATTTATCAGTGGAGGAACTGGAGATTTATGATATAGTAAACATAATGATCTATGTAATGAGGACCTTTTCAGCTGTTTACATGATATCTAAACACAAACAACACCCACCAGAAATTTGAGTGTATCCTGAACAGAATGGAGAAAAGTGACAAAATGGAAGTATAATAAATACAAATTTCAGCAAACAAGAATTACTGGATCTACTTTTTAAGTAGGCCACATGTGCATGTGGAAGGGGGAAAGATTAGGAGAAAATAAAGGAACTGAATTATTTTTGACCGGATCAAAGATAGAATTATTTTCCTGAAAGTATGCAGGGAGACACTCTGACAAAGAAAGATACTCTGGCCGTGATTCTTCAGAACTGAGTCTTCCCATGGGCAGGGAAAGATAAGTTTTAGAAGAAAGCTAGAAAATGTGTTCTCATGGTTTCTGAGATACTTTTTCTTTAAAAAAAAAACCCAAACAAAAAAAAAAAAAACAAAACCAAACACCAAAAACAAACAAACAAACAAACAAAAAAAAACCCCAAAAAAAGACCCCAAACCAATTCTGTTTTGAAAAGACTGTTTGGTAACCAATTCCCATTACTGTCATTGCCCAGAGGGAAAAGAACATCAGTGTTTCATCTAAAATCAAAATAGATTAGGTAATCTAAGGTATAGGATACAAGTCCATTGACAGCCTACTGATGAATAGTGCTCTGAGACCTGACTGATAAATGGGAGAGGGAAACCACCTGCAGCTTCCTGCCAATGCGCAAACACCTGCTCAGGCGATGGAAAGAAATTAGATCAGGGCTCACCCCAATGATAGGTATGTCATTAAAGATTCAGTGCTACCACCAGACTTTCATAAAACAGCAAGTATTTAAGTAACATATTGTCATTTATTCTCACAAAGAATTTTTTGGAAGAATACCAGAAATAAAGGCATAGAGTCTGGAAAATATGCCAGGAAAAAAAAAAAAAAAAAGCAATTTTCCATAGACTCTTAACAAAAGATATTCATTATTCTTAAACTAATCTATTGTAGAAAGGACCAGAATAATTGTTCAACTCCTTCTTCAAACTGAGAGAAAGGTTCATTAATTTTTTATGTCAGTGAATGCAGAAAACTTGACTAATTATGTATTATTTACTTGTCATATTTTTAAATAGCTTTCTGTAGGCTTCCTCTGAAAGATTATGATGTACTACCCACCATTATTATCACTGCTAACACAGAGGTTAAATGCCCTTTCTTCCAAATAGACAGAACAATAAAGGGCAGAGGAAAGGGCATTACTTCCCTTTAATATGGTTTTGACTTCTCAGTATTGTTGCATAACTGATTTTTCTAGTAAGATGAACCAATGATTCTAACAGGAATAAAGTATTCAACTTCTGCATTTCCATTCTTTTGTCCTGATGTCTGTAATAATTACTAAATTAATTTATATGTCTTGCTTATTGAATAATAGTTTGATATTTTTTCTTCAAGATAAAAACATTCAGAATGCAACCATTCAAAACAGACTTTCCACAACATGCTTTAATACAGACTTTACAATAAATCCTCAACTAATTCCAATCATGCTTTTACAATTCTATTTATTGTCACTTCTGCACCTGAAATGTCACTTCATATAGTAGGACAGTGTAGGGTAGAGCACTGATTTAGATTTTCCCTCAAACTCATTTTAGTTGTTTTGTGAGGGGAATAAAACAACAGAAACTGAAATAAATTAAGAGATCTGAACCAAAATTTATGGACAGCAAACGCTCAAACATTCTGGGAATTGTGTGTTTAGGAAGGGAGGGATACATCGGAAGAGAATTCTATCTAGACCTGGTGCCATGTCACATGGAAGTCTCCCTTGACTCCTAAACTGTTGTACTTTTACTGCAAAAGAATCGCAATTCAGCCTCTGAATCCTTGCTAGTCACCAGAAAAAGCAGTGAAGTCTACCTGCTATTTGCCTTGTAGTAATTTTTGTCTCCATATTAGCTCAGTCACACACTTGCCTTTTCTAACTGCATTATTCTGTGCACTTTTGTTGGAAGTAAAATAGCAGCAGTCTCTGTCCCAAACAAGTCAGTTCATGTGAACAGAAGCAAAGGGCATCTGATGTCTGACTTCCCTGAAGGAGTTAGCAGAAACAGTTCCCATATGCCTTGTAATCAGAACGTAAATTCCATAGCAAGCAGTCTTAATGTTAAACAATTAATTTAACAAGGCAATCAGTTCCAAGATGAACAAAGTTTTGGGGAGGATCTGCAAGCAGGTTTGGAATCTGTATCTGCAATCTGCAATCCAAGACTTTGGATTCTGCTTCCAATTGTGCCACCCCCATGGAAGTGGATAAGTAAAATCATAGGTTTAAAAATGGACTGCCAGTTCTCGAGGTCTCTGAATATATCATCTCTAAAAATTAATTTGCAAGTGTCAGCTCTGGAATAAAACACACTGTCATTGGTATGGAAAAGTAGTAAATAAAATTATGGGATAAGAAATGGAGATTATAAACTTATTTCAGTGAAGTATCTGAAAAGACATAGAAAATTCTATTGGAGTAATATTTGAAGAGATAAAAGGCATTAGTTCTCACAGGGTAGAAAGTACTTATGAGAATGTAGACGGTGGAGGTCAGGAGAGCTGACAGCCACTACAGGCTGTTAACGCTATTTATTAAGACACTTGACTAATGGTTTCCCATGACACAATATTGAGCAAGCATTATATTCAAGAGGGAAAAAGATATTGTCCACCAAAGTCACTGAGAAAGATATTAATCACTTCACTAGACTTTGATTCAGGTCTTAATTCAGCAGATATATGGCTAGTTTTCATCTACATGTTTTGCAGTACGCTGAAGACATAAGAAAAGCCTTTAATATCTTTTTGAAATCAAACATTGATACAATGTCAGCTTCTCATTTTCATGACCTTCAATTTATTATTGTGTATATGACCAACCTATAATGAATTTCACAACTGTTGATACTGTACATCTACATTTAAAAGTTTTTAATTATTTAACATAACTTCAAGTATATCTAATAAACAAATCTCTGTCTCCATAAAATGGGAAAAAAAGAAGCATAACTGGGTTTAGTTTTTTAAATAGAGAGGAGACATTCTGCCAGTGTGATTATTTACTCTTTACTTAAAAATACCACTTACCCTGCTGGATTTATATGAGTGTCTCGCAATAGCAGAAATTGTATTTCCTTTTATTAGAGCATAAGGTACTCAACCACCATAAAGCTTATTGTCAAACTAGTGCTGGCTCTGCACAAAATGATTTCTAATGTTCCTCATTTTATTATGTTAAATGAATTCTCTAGTGGAATTATTGTGCAGTGGATCATGGGGGTAATACGCTAATTGTTACTTGTTTTAATTGCTTAACTATGAAGTGTCACTGATTTATAAGTAATGAAGAAGCTGAGATGAAGTCATAAAATACTAAATGCCCATAAGATCAAGTAGCGTACTTCTGCAATGAGGAAGACTATTTCACAATGGCAAAACCACTGTATTTTCAGCCTCTAAGTAGTAAGCTAAAGATAGAAGGAAAGCATTTTGGCTCCTTTCTTCAGCATAGCTCCTTTTCAAGCAATGGAAAATGCACGTTCACTTTAGTAAAATAACTGGTACTGCGTTAACAGTACATATTTCATACACTGGATACAAAAAGGATGACATGAACATTAGTATGTATGAACTGTATCAAAATATTTTTGTATAGCTTTACGCAGTCAGTGGACCTAAACCAGTCAGCATTCAATCAGTTGCACCCGTTTTGAACTGGAATACAGTTTTAAGAAGTGATTTATATTAGCGTGATCAAGTAGAATTTAGCTTTGCATCATACAGAATTAAGCATTATTATTCATTGGTACTGTTTATAATGAAGCTGTCATACAGTGTATGCTTTTCCTTGATCCAAAATATATAGCTATGAAAATCTGATGGAAATCTATAATTCTCTATTGCATTGGTCCACAGAGATGGATGAGAGAAAAGCTGTTTTGTTTCTTGACTTAATATTTTAAGCAAGGTTTTAGATTTCAAAGACTTGATATAAATAAAACTGTGTGAATTTCCAAACTATATTTTAAAAATATTAGTGGATTTATGCTCTATAACTCCACTAAACTAGGACAAAAATTCTCAGCATCAGACCAAGTTGATAAAATATGTCTTTTTAACTTGCTCATCCCCAATGCAAACTGTAAACATCCAGGAGGCGCAAACTTTGATTCTAGTCCACAAGCTCCAGGAACACAGGGAAAAAAAAAATAAATTAAACTTTCATCCCAACTAATCTGAATGCCAATACTTAAAGGCTTAATAGTATCTGATTTTCAGAACTCAAATTTCTGAAATATCATCTGAATATCTTTTTACACAGACTTTCTGGAAAAAGAATATGTTGATAATCTGTTCTAAGATTTCTCCAGTGTAAAAAATTGAGAATCCTCTTAGTTTTCTTTAAACAAAATTTCTTAAGGGTTAATGTATTGTGACACATGGTTAGAAAATTTGATATTTTTTCCTCCTGGAATTTGCCAGTATTTCAACATTTCTATCTCTTTGCAAGGAAAGAATTTATTAAAAAACACAGAAGAGAGGGAGAATGTCCCAGATAGTATGAACTTTAGGACATTTATCAATTGAAGAGCGGGTATTCTGAGTTGCTCTTCTAGAATTTAGAGAAGTAATCAAATATTTCTGAGCAAGAAACAGACCTAAAAGATGATGGCTACAGAGGAAGAGGTTAATCATGAATGTAGCTCCTCACTCTCAAGCCAAGTGTCAGAAATATCTAGCTCTACTTCCTTTGTCTTCCTTTTTGTCTCTTGCATTTTAAATAAATATTCCACCCCGAACTTAAAGGTTTACCAAAAATAACAGATTTGTATGAAAAGTTTCACTTTTGATTGCTTTTTTTCAAAGAAACAAACATTCATGAAAAATTCCTCTCTATTTTCTCATCTTTATGAAAATCCAATTAGCAGTCAATCAACAAGAAAGCAACAAGTTGCAGAATTTCAGATGGAGTTACAAACTCCACTGTGTGCTCTTTAGTCACACACCCTACTTTGCATTTATACACCAAGCTGAAGATATCAGCGACCAAACTCAAGTGTCATGATTTTCTCATAAACTTATGAAAATTTCAGTTTTCTAATCAAAGGGTTTTCATCCAAAATGTATGTTCAAATTACCAGTAACATATACTAATAACTATGTCTATACCAAATGCATGTGAATACAGAGGAATTGCTCTGCTGAAATTATTATAATTTTACAAATGCAATATTGATTGTTATAAAAGAAATACTATCATTATCACTACAAATTATTACATTTTTCCAAAGGAAACTATCATCACATTTTCAATTTCTACTCAAGTCTCGCTAAGAGCTCACTAGCTGGTTATAAAATGATACTTCTTAATTTTGAAAACATTTATTTAGTATCTTAAAATCATAGGGCCTTGCTAAATACATGACTCGTTCATTATATATATTCATTTGAAACAAACACTGAAGTCTTTGAACATCTGTGCTGCTGTCATTAACTATATTTATTGTGGACACACTGACAGACCAAAAATTGTAACCCCCTGTGCAATTTCTGGCCTGAGCAATTTACAGTCTAAAATGTTTGGCCAATGGAAAAAAAAACCAGTAGTAGAAGCATAGTCGAAACTTCAGTCCTTTTGTGCTTACAGAGTATATGGAAACGAAACCTCTCCCATTCACTGTACTAACTCATTAAATTTTGTCCATAGGTGTGGACATTCACCATTATCCCCACATCCCAGCACAGAGAAAACACCCAGCTTTTAGCATTCCTCTACACATACACAAAACCCAAAAAACCCTTATGATGAAAAGATACAGAACTTCACTCAACAGTAACAAGTAAACCGGAGCCAATATTTTATATTGTTATGAAATAAAACTTTATGTTCTTTGATCAAGTAAAAAAATATACATAGAAACTTGTTTGCCTCAATAAACAAGATCTTATTGTTTGAAAAACAAGCTCTTTTTGCATTCTTTCCATTGCTTCTGTTCTGTTTCTGTTGAAAACTGTGTTAGGATATCACTGAGTGTGTCAAAGTGAAGATTGCCCCTCTCCCGGGGCACACAGTGAAATTTAAGATCATAACAGGACATAAAATGCCAGTGTGTTTTTTTTTTTTTTTTTAGTTTAGGAAGATAATTTTTCCATTGCACAATCACTAATACGTTCAAAGATATAACAATGCACATGTCCAGAGCAATGTGAGTATTACACTGCATCTGAATGGCTGTTTACCTTCTATTATAGTGCTGGAGAGGAAATTGACCTATACATGGTTTTTATTGGCTTGGGATATCTATCTACTATCTGAAATTACTTGTATTTCCACATCCATTATGTCAATTGGATGTGGAAATTATAGTCTCAGGTTTCTTGTGGCATCTGCACACTAATGTTGATAGCATGTGGACTCTACACCCCTTGGAAATAATTGTATGAGATCACTCACACCATTACATTCGATGCATTAGGTCTATTACATATTCACAGCGATCTCTGTCCTCACTACTGTAAGCTATATTCTTGATAGTGCTGGTATCAAGGAGAGAAAGTCACCTCTTATTTAATAATAATAAATGTGATATTTCAGGGTAAAAGCAGTTCCTGAGGAAAATCAACTTCTTGATCATAGCAGATTTGCTGATCTCACCCTACACAAGTTGGGCATGTTTTCTCTCTTCCATAATAACAAACATCAAGAGGGAAATACACTTATTGATCATCTAGTAAAGTTGTTTGTGCTTTCTTCCGCCAGCAGAAAGTCATACTTACATATTAATTATGAAACAGTGCATAGAAATAACAGGCTCCTTCTGGGTCAAATGAAGAGAGAAGTTCTGCTTTAAGAAATGTGCTAGCAAAACCCATCACATATTGGAAGTGAGCTGCAGTTTAGTGTTTTTCAGGTTTATCATATTACAAAGAGATCACAGTAGCAGGAAATAAGCTAAATACTTGAAATAGGAGTGTAACTATGCATCTGTGTACATAACTACTCAGATTTCACAGGAAAATTCTAATAGTTGCTGGTAAAACATGGCAATCTCATGCCTAGCCTTTTAATAACCAGGTAGTGAAGTTAAAGCTGTATTTTTGGCAAAGAAGTTGTAAAACAACACACCTTTTTTTTTTTTCCACACAAAATATCATTTACCTTTTCAGAATTTCCTGGTTTCTGCTTCTTCCTGTAAAGCTTAACACCACAAGCACTTCTTAAGGCTGCTGTGATTTAATGCAAACACATATAAACAAGTATGTTTCCTGTTACTTTGGTGCCTTAGTTCAAAGTAAGTGGTATAAGCATTTTTGGAACTTTGGAGAGGCAGATAATTAGGACACTTAATATGTGCTCAGCTACTCCCACAGATGAATGTGGATTTATCTGAGGATAATTGCTTCATTCATCAGTTTCAAAGATGAAAGCAATGTGCCACAATAGGTAGCAAAGTTGGTGTGGGTAGTTCTTCAAACAACACTGTCATTACCAGGAGGTGGAAAGACAAATACTTGAGTAAAAATTATTTTCAGAATTAAGAATACCTGAATTTGGACACATCTGATAACTGACCATTGTTCAATGCAAGAAGATCAACTATGCAAGTAGATGAGCTATTATATTTTAGAAAAACAATCTATAATTTTCAAATCTAGACTTTCCAAGTCCTAAAAAATGATATTATTATGATTTCCTGCTAGGAAAACAATTTCCCACATTGGAAAATTTAAGGAGGTACTGCCTTTGGCTAGATGTTTTGCATTATATAGACTGCAGTGATAACAGGTTTACAGTTTTCAAGGCCTTTTTAAATAACGCAAGTGCCAGAAATTCCAGATTTTAGGATGAGGTGTGGAATATGGGAACAGTTTACTTTTGGCTTTATTTCCATGTTATTCTCATACAATTTCATTTCTCTCTGATTTGCTGAGTGCAAAGCAGATGTGTCAGAACAGAGGGAAGAGACCAGTTCCTCTAGTGTTTTGGTTACCAGAAGGATTCTGAGATGGAAATATTTCTGTTTTATGTATGCTTCCATTTTGAATTTTTAAAACAGTATAGATTTCAGATCATCCTAAATACATATAAAATAAATAATACAGATGCCTAACATAGACATGTTCCCCTTTGCTCTCAAAACTATATACCATGAAGAGTAAATATTATCACTATTTTACACATAAAGGTCAATTACAAGGTAATGAGAAAACTCACTTAAGATCACAAGACATCACCAAACCCATTTTATTAGCCACTAATCTCAATTCAGAGACAATAAAATCAAAGTTGAACAACAACAACAAAAAAACCCAAAACACCACAAAACCACAATCAATGATCACTGGTTATAATCATACCATCTCAAAGATCAGAAGGACTGCATGGAGCTTTTGCTGCAATTCTAAAACTCAGGCCAAAAATATCTACTGATAGTGGTTAGCATAACAGTGAGTCTTAACTGGAAGGATTTATGGATTTTGGAAAAAAAAAACAACCAACAACCAAGAATGTATCTAAATCACGCTCCTTTTCAAGAGTCACATTGCATTTCAAATGAAGACAAAAAGGAGCAAAATGTAGTTTGCTTCAGAGTAAAGGCTGAGAGGGAGCTTGCAAACTGAGACCAATGCCAAGATAGTTTGCATATCATTTCTTTCCCAAGCTTTACAGAAAAAAAAGGAAGTAATTTCCCCCAGAGAGTGTTTTTATTTAGCATTATTTTTTGAGTGTCATGTTAAGGGGAAAACATCACAGAAACCGTAAGAAATTATTGATGAAGCTGCATTATTTCCTCGCCATATGTTATTAAGTGAAAAAACATTGGTGGAATATGTCTTTACAAGAAAGATTTTGAAAGACTCAGGAGCTTTGTCAAACTAGTATAATCCTCTTAGATGTGCCAACACTGAAATAAACTTTATTGCTTCTGGAATTAAGAAGTATAAAGCTGAATGGGGAAAAAATCATTAAATGGTTTGATTTTCTGTGTTCTTTTTCCCCTCAATCTCAAATGTTCTTATTCAGAGGAACTCTTATTTTGTTTCCCAGATTTTAAGTACCAGCCATCTGTATTATCCACAGTATTTGTGGATAGATAAATATGAACAGTGTTTATATGAACATCTTAGAAGACATGCATTTGCAATTTCAGCTGTTGGAAAATATTAGTTGAACATGTTAAGCATGATAATATGAATTCAAAGTAGATGTCAGCTACCATCATGTGCCGTCATCTAAAGAGGAACCCAAAATTACAGTCTAATGAGAATAATGACTAGGTTAAATCTGTGCCAATGCCCACTCTTATCATCATTTCATCTGTTTGTCACATCCTCTTTCAAAAAACAGAGCAGCACTAGTTACATTTTGTACTAGATATTCTGACCTAAATGTGTACGATATTACTTAGACCTTTCAAGAATTTGGCAAGGCTATTCCACTTTTACTGAGTGTTAGCTGTTAATATGGGCACAGACAAAAGGGAAAAAGGGATGGATGGTAAACAACAGAAAACATTACAGGAAACATCTTCTGTCACATTTCACAGAAAATATTGGATAAAAATTCAACTACTTTTTAGTGAGGGACTGTTACAAAAACGGAAAATAGAACACAAACAATCCATTGCAATGACAAAGATTTAATTTTTTTAAAAAGAGGAAGGTTAATTATAAATGAACATTCCCTATGGATATCTCAGGAGATATGTCTCAGTCTATTTGCTATTGACAGGTGGTAGTGTAAATTAAATGTGGTATTATGAATTCAAATTGGATTTCAACTGCTCATCATCCATACCGTGGCTTTAGAATATACTGAGATGATTATAGTCTAAAAGCCATAATGAAAATGGGTATCTTTTGTGCCATTTTCTAGTCCCTCTTCTTTTTTTTTTTTTTTTTTTTTTTAAGAGGACAGATTTGTGATGTTTATATAATATTTATCATCTCAGAAATTTATTATTCTGGATTGTATACATGTGTTACTTTTGATTAAGTGAAGTAATAAACACAACCTCCGTGGAACAAGTATAAAAATATAGCATTTGGGGGGATTTGGGTATTTAAACACGGACGAGTGTCTAATCCAGAGGTCTAGTTTTCAGTCATAAGGAACAGAAATGTTGACACAATGTTATAGTGTGGGTTACCAGTCTCAAAATACCTGTAAGACTCTTGGGGGGAAATAAAAAAAAAAAAGTGTATCCTCCAAACACAGTCTCATTCAGATAGGCTAATAATCACAAGCCAAATGCAAACAAACATGACACTAAATACCCCATTCCCTCTTTCTCAATTCCATTTTTAGCTTTTTGTCCTTCCAGTTTGTAACTTGGTTCAGAATTATGTAATTTATAAATATATTTTTATGCCAGTATACACAAGCAGCAACACAGGCCCAGAAATGTCCCTGCTAACAATGCAGAAAGGGCACAGAAAAAAAATTGCTTTCTTTTAACAGTGAAAAAGAGAAGCTACTGTAAGAAAGAGGGAAAATATTAACACTAAACTTCTCTCTCATGCTCACTATGGAACATTTTTCCCTTATCCTTTTGCTTATCTCCTCGCCTCCTGGTACTGGCTCAAAGGAGCTGTACAAAATCTCACCATAACAATACAGCTGGGAAAGAAGCATCTGCAAAATGCGCTAGGATCACAGTACTGGAAAAACAGCAGTCGTTTTAGAGATACACAGATACAGCAGAAGCAAAGGTTCATAGAGATCCATTCTTTCAGAAGGATCGAAAAATATTAAAAACCAAGTATTCCATGGATCTAAATCATCCTGATAACTCTGATGTAAGTGTTGCTATACATCAAGTTAAGCATACTGTTTATACATGCACATAGAGCTCCTACTAGGATTATAAAACCAACCATGCCAACATTAGGAAAATCCTCAAACAATTCAGCTATGTAATCTCCTAGAATGTGTCTGTGCTACAATCTTCTCTGAGTGTAAAGGACAGAGAGATAGTGCTAATTAATACCAACAGCTGTGGTGATTTTACAGGCATAGAAGCAACAGTTTGTTATAATGAGCCTCCATCACATATTAAACTTAAAATAGAAGGCTCCAACTACCAAAACATTCACTGATATAAGCTTTAATTTTTTGACTAGGAATATATTATTAGCATTTCATAGGACTATACAGATTAACTTAATCTGTCATTTGAAGTCCATTTTCAAATATCTTCATTAAACAAAGCAAGTGAAAAGTATCTGATTCAAAATAAACAATATTAATTTTTTAAAAAAGCACATCCCCATAGATTCTTCAAAAGAACAAGGTATTTTTCTTTACTGTTGTTAATAAAGTGCGATTATTTATGACATTTGGAATGATTAAACAATAATTGCAAGAATAAAAAGGAATGTTCAACCTTTCTGAAGATGGAAAGGATTTATGTATCTTTATAATATCCCCCTAATTTTGTTAATATATTCCTCATACCATCTGGTCTGACTCACTCAAAATGTAACAAAGTAGATCACAATTAAAACATTATAAATCTAACACAACTTTAGACTGAACACTTTAGATTATACCATCATTGTTAAAAGCTGGGCTGTCAGTAAAGTGACAGATGATTCCACAGAAGCTAATTCAGCAGATACTTTACAATGCTCTCTTTGTTAAAAGCATCTGTATATTGATTTCCATATTTGTATTTTAAGACAATGGCATGCCTAGAAAAAAAGAGCTCAATGTACAAATGAGGCATGGAGTGTCTGTCACTTGTCAGATCTGGACTGAAGTCTGAAGACATAAAAATGTCAGGAAATAAAATATTTTACATCTGCAGTGAATAACGAACCAGACAATTATTACTCAATTTCTTCGGGAAAAAAATGGCAGAAAGTGGGGGAAAAAACCAATATTTGGCTTAGTTTTTATAAGTCTTCTCTCTTTCCTTTTAAATTTGAAAATAGCAGCATCATTTTGAGATGTACACGTCTTCCTTCCCATTAAATTTTACTATAATTTTTTAATGCATTTTTCAGTATCAATTTAATTTCTGTCAAAAACAGCTTCCCCAGTTCTACAAATGGGCCTTACATTATGAAAGTCCATGACCAGGTCAACAGATGAAGGAGAGACATATTAATTGTATTTATCTCTCTTTGGTCAAAAGTGGCTCAGGTCGCACTGACAGAACCAGATTCAATTTGTAAAATCTCTTTCCTGTTGATTCAAATTAAAGTAAGTAAAACTAGATTGACAATAATAATTACCATTATTTCTCCTGAACATCTATATATAGATAGGATGTGAAAATATATTGATAAAAACATTTACTTTTAGTTCATCCCAGCCAGAAAACTAGGTCATTTTTCAACAAAATGGACAGAAATCAGCAACTTGCAAATCATAATAGCCTTGGGAAAATGAGGGGACTTACTTATATGATGATTGATCCCCCAAAGAGAGAAGAATTCTCCCAAACACAGGTAGATGTGGCTAGTCTCATAGTGAAAATGTATTGTGTGCTTCCCCAAATTCCTCCTGATTAAGAAATGTCTTTAATTTTGAAGCAGTAAATATCACAAGCTAACTAAATAAAAATATCACTTGGAATAACTTTAAATATCATGCCTTAAAATACTTATATACACCTTTAAAAATAATGAGATGTAAAGAGTGTTCTTCAATAATTATCATAACACAAGGACCAAATGCTACCCTTGTATACCAGACACAGCAAGCCTGGTCTCTTTTCCTTTTATTTATACATTATTTTCTACTCTTCATCTTCACTAGCCTTTAGTCCCTAAGGTTTGCGAGAAAAAGAAAATCCTTTAAAAATAAGAAATAAAAAACATTGATGCATTGGTACCAGATTTGTATTTGCGCAGTGCACAGAACAGTCTCTCCTGGGTGTGAATGCAATCCATTAAGAATCTGTATGACATAATATGATAATATTTCTATTAAATCTTTTTTCTTTCCTTATCCTTCAAAACACAGGAAAAAGGAGAAAGTGAAACTACAGACTGACATAATATATTGTCAGTGGCATCCATTTTAGTGCCTCAGGCGCTTCCCCAGTCTAACTTTTACTGTACTTGGGCTTTAATGGAAGAACATATTTGCATGTCATCACAACCCATCAGATAATCAGTACTCTACTAGCCCCGCTAATAAAAGTAAGAAATAGGGTTCTCTTTTATACAAGCATCAGTTAATTTATCCTATTTAAAGTACCATAGTTTTGAATTAGATGTAATTGAAAACCTGCAAAACAGGGTGAAATGGAGTTTTAGCTGACAAAGTAAATAATGAGAGATAAAGTGATGCATGTTACCAAATACCATCTATCTAGATTGCCACCAGTTAAGCAAATGTCAAGGTATTGATCTGTTCATACAATAGTTCAGGAGGGCCTAGACTTGATTTTCCTATGGCTCTCAAGAAATTCAGATGCAGCTCTCATGCCAGGGCTATATCCTATATCTGAAAGAGGACTGTGCTGACATGGAGGCCGTGGGTTTTATCAGGAGGCCTGGCTACTGCAAACAAGACACAAGACAACAGGAATTTCTTTGAGAAACTTCATGGACTCATCTGCATGCTGAAAAAGGACATCTAGCACCCCTGGAAGAGGATCATCACCTCAGTGATCTATTCCCAGAGCCATTCACCACTTGCCATCGTTCTCTCTGGTGTAATACATGTATGGGAGGATTTTTTTTACTTTAGGAAGCTTTTGGCATTTGTCCACTTTAGCAAGGAAATTTGGCCACCTCTGCATTAGGTAGTAACTGCTTTTATGCGCTGAATGCAGCTCCCCAGGCAGCCTGCCCCAGCACCAGCATGGGCCAGCAGGTAGGGCAGCTTTTCTTTGTGGGAAGTTTCTGCAGATCCACTTCATATGTCACACTTAGAGTTCAGAAATCATTCTTAAAAAATTTTTGCTGTGCAGCTACTAATTATTTGGTTTGGGGAGCCTGGATAAAAAGCATATATCTGATGTATCTGTGACTCAAAATAGTTTATGCAGTGCTGTAACACTAAAAAAGAGCCAAATCCAAAATACTAGCATCATTTTACTTTGAATATCTGCTCAGCCCTTTGCAAGTTGCATTTTAGTATCTCGGGCAGGCACCACTTGATTTGTGAAGAGAATTTAGAAGCATAGGAGATATGCTAATTTCCCAGCTTATTATCCTGCCTGACTTCCCCTTTATTTTTTTCTTTTCTTCCTGTCATGAACTGAGAAGGTCCCAGATGGAATTTCTAAATGAAAGCATTTGTGTCCACTGCTCCCTACAGAAAAATGTTAAGGGAGAAAGTCTGTGTGAGTACAAAGATTGGGTGAGGAGTTAAAGGGAGAACAAAAAGTATCAGTGGGAATATAGATGAAAACAGGCAGGAACCAAGAAGAACAAAGACTACTCATGAAAGAATTAATATTAACTGCCCTCCTATACATATATGCCATTTTAACCGAATATGGAGCTCAAACTACTTTTTACCCACTTCCTACTGAAATAGCCAAACCTGGTTCCCAGTTTTTTATTAAAAAGTAGATCAATAACTCTGTCACAAGTAACAATCTGAACATTTTTCGGTTACATTTGTTTACAATGTGGTGATAAATTTATTTCTCATAGAAAAATATATTCATCTGCTTCGCATACTTCTCACTTTTAACTGCAACATGAAGAGAGTGCCCTCAGTGGCACCGGGAGAGGGGGGTGTGCTGGCAGGGTGAACCCGCTCGGCTGCCTCCAGCAGGGCTGCCCCGTGCCCCGAGCCCAGCGCAGAGGCCACGTCTCCCACCTCAGGCCTGCCAGGGCATGGGACACCCACAGCAGCCCTGCCCTTTCAGTTCCACCTTCTTGCAGTTTATTGCTGAAAACTTCAGTCCTACTTATAAACATCACCACTGTAATTTTATTACAAACACTTAGTGTAGCAAAGTGCATTAGGATAATATTTTGCTTTTAGCTAACTTGTTACTTGTAATGACTCTAACGGGCAATAAAATCTGTTATTAATGTTTAGCTTGGTTTAATCAACACTAGACCACAGTAAAGAAACAGAATTGCTGATCCAATGGTTTAGAAACAGATTTTTTGCCTCACTGTCATGTTTTTAGATCCTGTTTGCTAGTGATTCATAGCTGCATGTTCCCTGGCCTATATTAAAAGAGAGCGAGATGACTAACTACTTCAGAATCATAAAAGTAATTGGAAGACTACTTTGTAGCTTCAAGGGAAAGGTAATAAAATGGATTCTGAAAGACTCTTTCACTGGAGGGATAGTGGTAGGGCTTTGTGTAGCAAACTTGCATGGAGCAATGGAAAAATCACACCTTTCTTCTTTAGACAGCCACCCTGTCACCTTTTAGCCAAACTAATGTAAATGAAGAAAACGAGCACTGTTCTTTAACTGAATAGCATATGAAGTAACAGTGTGGAAACAAATGAGATGAAACACATCATCTACAGCTCACTGTAATCACCTACAGAGCTGAAGCAGATGAATGAGGAACATCCATACAGATTTTACTGCCACTAGTATCTTACTTTTTTCCTCCGCAGCAGTTGCAGAGAACACATAATTACATGTAGTGATTTGCATTAGAGAGTAAATGTGCATTCCTTTCGTTATTCATTCACAGGTTAGATTACCTTTGTGTATCAAGACATACATAAAAATGTAATCATTTCATTGTCAGGAGCCTAAAGCTAACGTTAATTACAGTTTGAAACTTCGATTATTAATGCATCTTTACCTATTGAACTGTGAAATAAGCAATAGTAGTTGGAATACACCAATTAAATTAGCTTTTGAGACTGGAATTCATAAATAGGATACTATCTTGTATTTACAGTTAAAATTGTAACACAGCATGCAAGAGCTGCAGGGTTCTGTATTCAAAACAACAATACACCTTAATATTCATACAAAGAAGGAAAAATACTGGCCTTTTCCCATAAACCTATTGCTAAATTATAAATATACTGCAAGCTTTATGTTCTGTGGAAGCAGTTGCTGTATTTATTCTATTCAGACAACTATTACAAAAATCAAGCTCACCTTTCTCATAAATCTTGTATTCATGTACACATCCACAACCCTTATAAAAGCAAATGCATTCTATAGACAGAACCAAGAAAATATTAAATACTGGTATTAAAGAACAATAATTCAGTGAAATAATAAATTTTTTTTGTTAGCTAATAACTTTTTTGTCCATTTCCTAACTTTGTTCATTTCACTTCGTTGAGTTGTAAAGTCAACAGTAAAAAAAGGTATCACCTAATAAGTTAATACCTTAAATACTTGGAGAAGAAAATGTATATATAATTTACAGGAAAGCAGTAATGTTTTGATCATTTTTTAATTCTTTAAAGACAGAGAAAAATTAAAATTACTTATAAAAATAAAACATTAAAGAACAACAGATTTCAAATTCTGTAGAACATAAAATATTCTTTTCAATTGTGACAGTTATTAGACTCCTAAACTTTTACTATCTTCAGTTCTATACTAGGGTAGAACTTTGTTCTAATATCTTTTGCTCCTTGAAAATTCTCTCACTTGATAATTTTACTGAGTTCGTTGATTCCCTTCTTGATCATTGATAATGATAAATACCATTACTTTTACAGATAATTTCAGTCTTTCATCAGTTTTCATCTTTCCTTTCCTAGCATCCCTGTTTTTCTTCAAATCACTTTCCTTCCAATATGAGGCATCTAGGAAAGGCAATGTGACTGTTGAAATGCTGCACTGAAACATACACTTTTTGTGATCACTGGAAGATCTTCCTCATCCTTAATATAATTAAGAAACCACCATACTGTAAAAATGGTGGGATTTTTGACATATGCTTTGAACAAGTCCTCACCTAGGGAAATGTACTTGATAACTGAATCATAATTTTGTTCATGTTTTGTATTATGTTGCACACGTTTGTTACAATTGGAATTGCCAAATTATTATTAATGTGAATTAAATTTCTACTGAAGAGAAATTGGTAAAATGTCACTCCTGAAATAAAGAGATTTAGAGATTTTTTTTTTTAAATTATATGCTGCCAAAAGCAAATTTGACTTTCCTGTCTTGATATAATTGAAAGCTCTGAACTCTTCACTTCAGTACACCATCAACAGCCCTTGACAAAGCACTGCTTGTTTAAATTAACCAATCTGCCATCAAAACCAGCAACAATTTTTGGATATTTGTCTATACATGAGTCCATACATGAATCATATGCAAATAATATGGAAACTTACAAATCTTCACTATGCACATTTTAATTTTTTAAAAAAAGCAGAAACATTTTTGTGCAATAAATTATTATTAGTTACAGACAACTTTAGTTACAGGTACTGACAGATTGAAAGAAAAAGTCTGCACAGAGTGATCTAATAAATTAGATATGAACAAGAAGCATGAAATGACAACCTAAAATTAGTATCATAAAAGGAAAATGTTCTTCAAATTTTAAAGCAGATCATAAGCCTAAATTTAAATAAAGAATATATTTTTTAGTGCTTCTTAGAAAACTCACTCCTCTGAAAGCAACACCAGAAACCTTGTTATTCGTAAGGGACCAAAAAGTGGGGATGAGTGAACAGTAATTAAGTAGAAATTCAGAGGATTTTCAACACCTTTCTGAAGGCATGAGTACACTGGAGAAAAACATTTAGAGAGTGAAAATAGTGTGGAAATAATTTAAATCCTACAGAAGACAATATTTAATCCAGCATAAAGTTAGTGACATGCACAGGTGATACTTTATCTCAAAAATGCCCTGATACAAAAATAACCAATCAAAAAAATTTTAAATACTTTTAACTTGAATTTACTGCTACTGTGGTTTTGGTGCACTTTCTTGTCGACCCCCAGGGTTTCTGCTGATGACAAGAGAAAGACAGAAGTGCTTATGGGCGATCCAAAACAGAGCTGTGGTGATAGACAGTGGTTTAGAAGGAATCAATAGATTAGTGGACAAACTAATTGGTTACTTTGTCAGCATGCTGGGGATGTTAGGGGAAAACTGCTATTAGAGTGTCTGGGGGGAATCTAGGGTAGAGCTGGGAACTGGCAGGTCTGACAAAGATCACTCATTTTGCCCTCATAGATACTGCTGCCCTGTGTCATCTCAAACAGCTGAAATTCAGGATGCTGAGATAACAGGATAGATAAAAATCTCAAAGAATACTAATACTTTGACACAAGCCAGCTTTTTTTAAAAGAACATGCAAAGTCCTGTAATGGGACAGGGAAAATTCTTCAAGGAGACAGATTTGTTGTTTACTTTCCCTCGGAGTTTTAAGTCCCCTGAGTTCCTTCCTCAGGGCCACAATGTCAGTGGCTCTGACATGTTCTTACTGCCTTCCCCACAATTTTATGTTTCACCTGTATCCTTCATGTAGACACCTCTCCTGAAATAACAAAGCCTCAGTGCTCATACAGTTCATGTTCTGAGTGGCCCTGGGCTGAGCCTAAATTTAGGCTAATACCTTAAAAGCTTTTTCATAGTGCCTTGCAAGGTGCTCAGACAGGGGATCACAACCCTTCTCCTCAGCTCCATTCACACCTTTCTGACCCATTTCAGTGGGACGAAATCAAAATCATAGCATTACTACCTGAGTCTCTTTGCAGTGCAGATGTGTTTGGAAATTCCCTAGTCAGAATTACAAAGTGCTTTGTGGAGACAGTTTGCCTCTTGCTGAGATGAAGAAATAGCAAGCATAGCTTTGGAGCTTGCAGGTTTTGTCTTTTTTCTACTCTCTAGGCTGAAGGAGTCCTGCAAGCCAGCTGGAGAGCTCCTACGGCAGCCTGGTGAAGATGCTATTTCACTTGCTCCACTGTAGCTGCATCCGACCATTCAGTGCTCCTGACCAAAATCAGGGACACTTAGACACTGAAGAAACAAGTAGGTCAGAGTGATCCCACTGTGGCAAATACAGAAGCCAAGCCACAAATGTTAGGGTTTCTTTAGAATAGTGTGATGGCAGAGATGACCATGATGGTCTGCACTGTGCTTCACAAGTGTAGAAAGTGGATTACCTCCAGGCCCATCGTACCCTCTTTTGTGTAGGAGGTCCATGTTTACTCCTCCTAAGCAAGTCAACAGCTCTACATATTATCTAGAATAGAAAGTCACTTAGGGACTTCTGAGTCTTCTGTACATTCACTTCAACTACACCAAAAATCAAGACAAGAATTGATAACCTTAGATCCAAATGTAATTCTGTCAGAGGCTTGCTTGGATGCCCTAAGTGCAGCATTTCTGGAAGCTTTTCAAACATCTATCACTTCTGTTGTGTCATTGTATGATGCTAAGAGTGAGACATTTAAATGTGACGGGAAAGGAGCAGTTTGGAGTCTTAAACTATCAGCCTCCTCTGCTGTTGTGTTAAGGGAACTTAATGCTACCATGACTCTTTAGCAGCAAAGCAAAATTTGTCTTCAAATAGTTCTTAACAAGAACAGATTGAAAAATCTCATTTGAGAACACATAAGGAAGTGCACAATCATTAAATTACAGGGCTCCACTAGCCTTGCAGTGCTCTGGTAACTACACAAACATCCTGCCATTTACTCTGTCATTTGAAATATTGCCAAAACCTCTGGAGATACAATCCTGTAATTCACAGTTTCTTGTATTTATTCTGTAAATCCAACAGATTATATATTTCAACTACATTGAACCATACTGCAGAATTCATCCAGAGAGACTGTGACTGAAACAGGCTTCAGTTAATTTCAAAAAATCTGCTCGAAAATTCATCTCACTGAATGCTTGCACTGTTCTTTCTGTATTTGTTCTGACTCACTATTAACTCATCTTTGCAAAGAAAAACACACAGAAGCAATAAGATATTTCAAGATACTAGATTCTGATGGAATATCTAAAATGACAATAATCTTGAGAGGGAAATTTCAGTAAAATTCATCTCATTACCAATCTGACACTGTATTTCACACAACACACTACCTTTATGCTAGGAAGGTTTCTGTTCTTTGCAATTTTTGGTGGGACCATACTGAATTAACTTTGTAGTTTTAAATTAACATAAAATTTAAAGGAAAATTAAATTATTTTTAATTATTTGATCTTGTAAATTTATCACAATATTCAGTAGATCAGAGGTTTTGTACATTCTTATTTACTGTAAAGCAGTTGGAAACTCAGTTTACCACAGTGATTCAAATTTATTATTTTTAATAAAATTATATAATAAAAATAATAAATTATCAAATTTATTATTTTTCAAATATATTATTTTTAGAAGGGTGTGCTAGGCATAATGAGTCACATAGGTGCTCAAATAGTTGCTTAGCAGATGACATACCAAACCTATATACTCGAAGGGTTTGGGTTATTGGTTATATTGGTTTTAATTCATGATATGTCAAATTTTTTTCTAGGATCTTTATTGACTTTGTGAATCTTCCTCCTTGAGTACAGAAAGAAACTTGCTCTGAAATTGTAGATGTTAATTTGTAAAAAGAACACTTACTTACACACCTTTCCCAAAATGTCTATTAATAGATATTTATACAAATGTGCATGAGGAGAAAGAAAAGGGAGATTAAGAATTCAATAGTATCAGTAAGTGCCTATAAAAACATTTTCTACAACACTTATACACTATGCTGTTTTTTAAGAATTATCAGTCAAAATAAACCATTGAGATTGACCCTCAAGTAAAAGAAGCATCAAATAAATTTTATTCTCTGTTATTTTGCCAATATTGCTATGACAGTTCAAAATTAGAAATGAATATTTAGAGATATTTAGTAGAGAGAAAGCTATACAGGGTCCACACAGAGCCTTAGCAATAGTGTGCTATTGCACAAAAAGCTCTTGACTTGGTAGAGTCATAGCTTTACCATTATTAGGACTTATTTCTTCACAAATAGATCTGCAGATAAAATCATATTGCTTCTGGTAATGCTAATATTGCTGAACATACTCTTTGCTCCTTGTATTAAGGGGAAAGACAACGTAAACCTGTCATCTAGAAACAGATTTAAGGAAAAGACTGATTTTTCAAACTGTGGAAGAATAATAAAGTTCCTTATTTAAAACAAACAAACAAACAAAAAAACCTGCAAAAAAGACCCACATAAACACACATATTCACATCAGATTATATCCCAGTAATGAAGCTGCACCAAGAAAGGATCAAATTTCATCACAGATTCATTTTTGAACCTAGAAGAACCTTCTTACTGACAGAACTCACACGTTTCAGTCATTGAAAAATCCCACCAGAAAAAACCCATAAACCTTTAAAGAAACAGATAAATATTTTTCACTCCTCTCCTATACTGATCCAGCTCAGGTTAAATATATCTTGATGTGAAGATGTTATCTATTCTTAGATTTTGAACTAACTTTGAAAATAATTTCTTTTCCGCCTCATGAATCACGGGTACGGCTATAGCCCTGACTGAACACAAAAACTTACAGTCACTGATTTCCATGTACAGTGATTTCAAGTTGTAAAATCTTGAATACAGAGCTGCTAAGATGTGTCCTTAGGTTTAGGAAGCATGATCACTCAGGTTAAATCTTTAAAACTTTGCCACACCTGAGGTGCATTTAAACCTCATTTCCTCCAGGTCTCTTTCTCAACCACATCCTTCTTTTCCTCTTAAATCCCAACTTATTTTCTCTTCAAGTCTCAATCAATTTTATGATCCTTCTCATCTTTGTCACCTGCTCAGAGCGAGTTCTTTTCATTCCATACTATCTCCTTTGGCAAGTTTTATTTCTTCTGCCAACGACTTTGTTAAGTCTGGCAGTTCCCTCCTTTGAGCCAATCATGCTGATTTGAGTAAAGCTACAGTGGAAGAAACAAACTTTTCATACCTTTATGAAAGTCTAGTTTTAAAGGCAGTCAATGATCATGAGAGTAAAGTCAAGCTTTAAAACACCTTTTCTTGGAAAGTGGATATTCAAAAGAACTAACAAATCTCACGAGGTCAGGCTTAAGTAGCAGGATGTATGTGCTGCACAGAACTCTTGGTTTGGAAAACCAATTACAGATTAACTCAAAAAATTAACCAGAACATTACTGTTTTCTATTTCTAAAGATCTTTAAAACCCTACACAGAAATTTATATGGTGTTTCAGTATTTATTTGATGACCTGAAAGCATAATGCATCTCCCAGAGGACTGTACGGATTTCAGTAGATTTTCAGTTGAGCATTTGTGAATCATGCTTATGCTTTGATGATGCAGGTCAGTGTCATTCACTCACTTTTCTAAGTGCTGAAGTGATTCATTAAATTTTGGAAAAAGAAGGAAACACTCTAAGGGCAGCTTTTACAGCAGCAGGCAATGCTAGCTATTTCACGGCATATGTTATCTCCATTCACTGCTGAATAACTCAGTCACAATCCAGAGCCATTACACTCTTAACAACCTGCTATTAAGTGTAGCAACAAGGTATCTCAGAAAGACTCAGTACTGTCTGAAGTCATGACCAATTTTTTTAAATTACAATTAAGATGGAAAGAAGTTACCAACAACAGAAATGGCTCATCAGAAAAACTGATGTTTGTCTCTCCATTTTGGGCAGAATTTTAACCAATAAATATGAACTTAATCTTATATAAAGTAGCCTGTCAAGGAAACAAAGACACATTACTGAGCTCTAATGTCTTCACCAAGCCTAGTCTGAGTCAACCCATTGATATTTTCAGGAGACGATGGATAGATTCTCTCAGCAGCTTTGAAGTTGTCTGGATGTCAGAAAACTTGTGGCCAGCTGCTATATTGAATTTTCATACGGGTCAGATTGCAGCAGCCCAGAGTGGAAAGGTGCAGAGAGGAATAACGTAAGAGTAAAGCTTTGGGACTGGGTGGTGGTTTTCTTTATATACCTTCTCTTGCGTGCACAATATGAGCTAGCACTCACAGACCGTTTGAGCTCAGGAAGGTTCACAAAGTATGAAGGACAAAAGTTAGGAAAGTCAAGGCTTGTTTCCTACCTGTGTTTTCAGAAAATACAATTATGTGTATTAAAGACATTAATATGAATTTTGTTATATGGCAGAAGATTACTATCTATTTAAAAGACATGTTTCGATTAGTAGCCATTACGCATGACCACAGACCTGAAATAGATTTCTTTCACTACTAGACTCTGCTTCAAAAAAGAATGTTTAAAATGGAGATAAAAGATTAAAATTATTAGAATCACTTGATGTCCCATAACCTGACCTTTCAATCTGCTCAAATTATGAAAAAGAAAAGCAAGACATAATTTCTTAAGTTAAACTCACCCAGACAAGAAGGCAGCTGGTAGGAGAGAACTCTTCAATTTAGAAAACAAAGTAGAAATTCTAACTTTAAATTTCAGGTGGAAGATGATCCAGCTGTCACTTAGAAGTAACCAGAATAAGCTGAATGTCTTAAGCAGAAAAACAACCAACACAACAAAAAAGCTCCTGTAATTCAGCTACATGCTATAATTCTGCTGCTTTACTCAGTGATGTTCTTCCTTTGTATATATGAGTATGTACACCCTGGTGACAATGGCTCACTAAAGTCTAAAATACCTATGCTTCAGAGACAGCTTTTCAGATACAATATCAAGGCAGGATATGGATACCATTTTGTCATAGTCTTATTCAATCACCAGTGTTGTAATGTCACAAGCTTTTAATTATCTAAAGGATTGTTTGTAAATTCTCACTATCCACATACATAGAATCACAGAATGGTTTGGGTTGGAAGGGACCTTAAAGATCACCCAGTTCCACCCCCCTGCCACGGGCAGGGACACCTTCCACCAGCCCAGGTTGCTCACAGCCCCGTCCAACCTGGCCTTGAACCCTGCCAGGGAGGGGGCAGCCACAGCTTCTCTGGGCAACCTGTGCCAGGGCCTCACCACCCTCACAGGAAAGAATTTATTCCTTCTATCTAATCTAAATCTACCCTCTTTCAGTTTAAAATGTCTACCCCTTGTCCTATCACTACATGCTCTCTCCAGCTTTCCTGTAGGCCCACTATAGGTACATCTAACTCTCTCGTGAATACTACTAAATCCTTGGCTTCAAGGTCAACTTCTTTACAAAACCGTTTCTTCTTTTTAACTCTTACTAGAATGTGTTAGCTGAATATTGGTCCTATTAGGAAGCAATATCTTCACGACAGAAAGTAAAATGCCAGGGTTCTAAATTTTAGTGATAATTAAAAAATCACATTAAACTATTAAGGACGGCCATGACTTAGCATCAAGTGACTTTAGAATCTGTTTTTAAATTTCAGCATAAACTCAGGACATTCTTCCATAGTTCAAGATTTAGCTTTCTTCAGTTACGTACACAACCATCTTGATATCCACAAATGATAAATGGGTCTAAAACATATATTAAAAAATGGAATTCTATTCAAATTGCCCAGTCTTTTCTCTAAAAGCCACTGAATTTCAGTACAAGTGATAAAATCTTAAGTGAGTACCATCAATTAGATGAAGTTATAACAAAAAACCCTGTATCATAATTAATCTGAGCAGTGCAAACCATTGAGAATGAAGCCTCCAATGGGAAAATGGTGCTGGGAGAGATTTCTAGCAGAAACTAGACAAAACACTCTCAATTCTTTTACCTGAAAACAGGTCTTACATGCCCATTTTAATTTATAGTAAAACTCTTCTAGCTTCTCCACCTTCCTCCTTCATGACCCCCAAATTGGTGTAACCCCTGCAAATGAGAGTGCACATATAGCAAACTGAATTGGACACACTTCTGACTATGAAAGATAAAATCTTCAAGGAAAGAGATCAAGTATTGCTTTCTTTGAGCTCTGTGTTACACTGCTTCTGTAGGAGAACGACTCCGAAGAAGGGATGCAGCTGTTTGAATATTAGGGGGCATAATGAATAGATTCTATTCCATTTGTAAACCACACTGGATCTCTGATAGGAAATAAAACCAAAAAGTGGAAATCTTCTCAGAGTACTGATGTGGCCCCAGAAGATTTCCTTCCTCATATTTGTTGCTTTGGGTTATGTCAGTTTGTTTTATAGCTGCAGTAATTTTAAATGCATTTTCCTCTCCTGTGAGATGCACTCTTTCAACTTTCCTTGAGGGAAGCTTGAGGCACTGATTTATGGTCAGATATGTGTGAACATATCTGACCATAAAACACACCATACTTTAGTATTTACTGCGAGAAGAAAGACAATATTCCAGATTCAGTGTCTGAGTTATATTAGCCCTCTTGCTGTATGCAGGTACCATAACATTCTGTAAAAATACAATAGGCTCTGGTTTAATTATTTCTAGAGGTTTTGCAAATATAGCATGTCAGCCTTCATTAATGGTGAAAGGGATACATGTAATATCCTGATTTTACTTATAAAGGAATCTTGTCTGGAATTTTCAACCCATCCCTTCATAAGAGATGGAGTCTAGAAGCATTTGAAATTTCCATTATCAGATTTAAACAGACAGTTTTCTTCTCCCTATAGTGTATAGAAATTGGATAATAGTGTTAAAGAGTCAGAAATGTGTAGAAGAGGGAATCATCCATGCAGTAAATTCCAAATTTGTGCTTTCTACAGTTTTGAATTAGAAACAAACAGAATTAGAAGTGCAGGCAGCCCACCTGTCAGGCTGCCTCAGTGCTCAGGTCATGGGCTTCTGCAGTTGTGAAAGAACTGGATGGCAGACATAGCAGGGACCTGCCAGGCCTGTGTGCTCCTGGCCGCGTTGGTAGCCTTCCTGGCTAGGTGGTGAGGCTGGGCTGGCAGAGCATCATGCTGACTGGAGGGCGGATGAAGAGTCAGGTATGTACATGAACACCTGTTCAGATGGACTGTGCCTACAATTTGTCCTTATCCAAATAAAGCATCCATGCAACACACACCACGGTTTCAACAAGTCAGTGTTCAGAGGTGATTTCCACATAGATCTCTAGACATACCTCATAGAGATCTCCTTATATTCCTCAGCAAAGTTCACTAAAAAAACATAGCAGCTAAAAGTGTCAGCATGGCATTGCCTCATGGTACATGCACATGAGAAATATTATTTGGATCAAAGCTGAGTTGCTGCAGAAACTTCTGAGACAACACAAAATCTCAGTAATATCTAAACCTCCACCCTAATTTAAACTTGAGGAAGAAAGAATGCAAGAGACAGCTTTATTATAAGCAGAGATTAGTTTCTTTTTAAAGCAGGCTTGTTACTCCACTGATATTCTTTCTTCTCACAAACATAGGGCATGCACTAGAAAAACATCACTTTTTGCCCTGTCGGTAAAAGTTTATAAGAAAAAATGGGTGAAAAGAAATCCATCTCATGATTACTTGGCATTTGCTATGTGACCATGGATCAAGTGACTGCCATTCTTTGTCAGGGGAAGTATATAAGTAAATTATTTTCTTCAAATTCTGTTTGTTATTTATTAACATTTGAATTACCAAGAAATACAGGCTCATTCATGCAACATGACTAGAAGGAATGAAAAATTGCACTGCCTGTGTAATTATTTACCCAGATTTCAAATACTGAACCCTAGATGGGCTGTATAATCTATACTTGTAACTTCTAAAAATAATAAGCCAATAATGCAGTACGATAGCTTGAATCTTATGAAAAAAGTATATAAAAATAACCCAACAAACAACAAAAACCCATAACTTTTTTAGCTATTAAAAAGATCCCAATAATGTTTGTAATATCAGCTGTATAAAAACTCACAGGCAATAAAGCTTTTCACAGAATCAAGCACCAGACTCTTAGCAGAACAATCTAAAAGAGCAATCCCTGCCCGTTTCCATCACAGGATTATAAAGCCAGTACCTCTGATTACAATACCTAAAAGAAAGAGGTAATCTGTCCAGCACACCAAATTCAATCTCTCTAATAATCTAGAAGTTTTCAGTTCTGTTGTATTCTTTTGAAAAGCTTTATTGAAAATGTATCTAATAGAAAGTGTTCACAAATATCATTTTCCTCCTGCAGAACTGCTTTCCAAATGAGCTGTAGTTCTGCTTTCATTGCCAGTAGTTGGTCTGTCAGGTGGCAACAGTCATAGATGTTAGCAATGGCAAGTGCTGCTTCTAACACAAAGACAGACAAAATATTTTCCTCAATGACTGCAGGTAGTTAGAAAATTGTCACCTGACTGCAGCAGTATGGCCGTGTCTAGACTCAGGGTTCATTTTTAGGCTTCTTGCTTAGAAAAGGCTCTTTCTGTAGAAATCAGTCTACAGAATATTCCCCCTTTATTTTGTTCCTGGCATCATTGAGGGACATGAGAAAGAAAAAAGAAATGTAAACTATAAAAAGGTCCAAAAGTTATTGGAGAATACCATACAGACAACAAAAGGTATGTCTTGTCTGTGATCTTAAGGCCAAATCCTGACCAAACATACAGGTATAGGCATGTTCCCTGATTCCTCTTAAGTGTACAGGTATTATCAGTGAGAAGAACTACAGCCAACAGCTGAAATTTGGAATAAGACTGCGTACTTCATGCAGAATAAATATTGACCAGATTCCTACCACTTAACTTTGCATGTGCATTTAACTGCCCTGCTAGCTTCATGTGCTGAGAAATAATCAGCTACAATTCAAACCTCTCCTTAAGTACAGCCAGGGTGTCTGAGAGCTAATTTTGGCACCAATGTTAAGGGATGATTCAACAGCAATCTTATGAAAAAAAAAAAAAAAAGGAGGGGGGGGAAGAGGGAAAGAAGCTGAGAAGCTGGAGAGGAACCATTTAGAAATTAACTTAGTATAAAATAAATTATTTATAAAAGAAATACCTACACAGCTACTGAAGTCATGGAGACACAGTAAGATGGTAATTTGAACAGGTGTGATGGGTTGTCATTTCTTTGCTCCCCTCAGCACATGTAAGTCCTGGCAATGCCTACACACTTGCACAACAAATTCCTGATCCTCCTGAATTTATCAGGCATACAATCAACAAATGTGCATACAAAGTTATTATTTCTATTTGTATAAAAACTGACCTATTCAGGAGAGAAGACATCAGAATTCCACAGCACAATCTGGGGAGGTTGGAAAGTGAAGTCAAACTTCAAATAGTTCAGCCTAAGCAGAACGTAGGTTCTGTGCTCTTGTCTGAAGACATGTGTAACAACTGCAGCACTCCTGACTCTAACAGATATAAAATCGATTTTTATTAGCAAATGCCTGCTTTGGTGACCAGTGGAAATTAGGTTTAGAGCTTCTGAAATTAATATTTGACCCAAACAGCCACCCAGTTTGGCCAGACTTGTTCAGGTAACAATTTCTTCTCTGAAGAGCAGTTCCCACAATATGCCTTGCTTAGCACACAGCAGCTTATTCCCTTTTCTTATGTTACATATAATAAGGTATGGGATTCACCATGTCTGAGCTTTTACGTGTACAAGTGCCTCATAATCTGAATGCTTTGGATACCTAAAACACATTTAGTCAAATCTAGACATCAGGCTGACATATATGCAATTGCCTGGTTTGTTTAACCTCTAATCCATTAATGAAAAAACCTCTTAATATTTTGAATTGCACCTTCCTCATTCCTCCACTGCTACAGTGATTTCTTAACCATGAAGTTGACAGGATTTTATAGAATACTTGACTGAGGTATTTTTGCATGTTTATTCAGCTCCTCCATTATGTTAACAAGAGCCATGTAAAACAAGTAGAAACAGTCTGTATCACTTATGCAAGAAGCCATTATGGAAGCTAGCGCTTGGGCTGACATGGAAAGCTACATTAAGAAGATACCCAGGTAGTGACATTAATAAACAGGGTTTTTTGAATTGTTCATTACCTTTTAAATGAATCTTCAAGAAAAAAGTTGCCCCTTAAATTTCAGATTGAAGAAAATACCAAGGGAGCCTTTTCTGCTCATTTGAAGTCTGAAGGCTATTGTACCCATTTTTTAAACCTGATCAAAATTCAGTCTGCTGTTTGTTACTAAATTATGTATCTCTGAAGCATAAATGTGTTAGCTTTAGAAAGTTACAAATTAGTGTATTTCCATACAGCTTGGGAGAATATAATTTTAACTACTTTTTTTTGGATAGGAAAAATATTGCTTGCATTGTAACACAGGGGAGCTGTCAGTATACATGGCCAGACAGTTTCTTTGGCACTAAGATTCTAAGACTGTTAAATGCAAATTACCAACAATTATTAACAGTATTTCAGGTAATGTCTGATTTTATTTTTTATAAAAATATAGATTTTTCACTGAATTGTCTTTATGAAGACATTTGATTTTAATGTAGCATCTTTCTGTTTTACAGGAAACTACTTTGACCCAGGCTATTGTTTTGCTGTATATCTGCTTGATTCTATAAAACTATAAAATCTTTGCATCTATAATAGAATATTTTCTTACTGGTTTATCTTATAGTGACAATTTGGTTACACTGCCTAAACTGTTCAAGCAGAACTCATGACTTCTGAAAGTGCCATCAATAAAAGAAATAAGGGCCAACTGGTCCTGTGATTGGGGAATGTTGCCATGGATTTCAGTGGCTTTAGGATCAGGACATATAGCAGGAGATAAGAATCAAACTAATTAAAATAGATGACATGTCTGAAAAAAAATAATAAAAGAAAGACAGCCAAAGGAACTAAAGGGAAAAAGAAGGAATTAGATAGGAACAAGGAGTTAAATCACGAAAAGAATAAAAGCCAGAGAAGGAAGAAAACTGTGTAATAATTGCATTAGGTTAGAAAAAAATATTTGAAAAAGGAAAGAACAGTAACAGTAAAAAAGTATGGATTAAAAGACAATTCTCCTCCTTGAGTGTATATTTTATTAGGCCAAACAAGAAAATGCCTGGACATACCACAGAAGTTTTAATTTTAGCTTTCAGTGCTGTGAAAGAAAATAATGACTTCAAACTAGAGAAAGAGAAGGAAAATTAGAGACTAGACCACAGCTTTTATGTCACTGATGACTACAATATTAGAATCCATCCCATTTTTGACACCTGCAGTATGACTTTACTCACAGCCTTCTTGTGTCATAGCTATTGGTGTGGAGGCTGGATATGTTTTTCCTTTTTATCTACAGGATATAAAAGAGTAATATGATTTAAGCAATTAGTAGCTGCTTAGATAGAGAAATGCTGATGATCAGAACTCATAGTTTTAACAATGAATCTACTGATCTAGCAAACAAAAGACTTTCTTGAACAAGAGATATCCTGAAAATCTGAAGGATGAGGAAAAACTACGAATACCTTTGTATTTATCCTTTTCTGTCCATGGAACATAAGTAGGCTAGTAAGTATGATGGCTGATTTTTACTTCTGACATGACAATTGCAGCTCTATTCAAAACATAAGAACAACAACAACAAAATCGATGACAAGGATATTTTTGTTCCTTTTTGTTTTAAGAACTCTTTTGTGTCACAACTTCAGCTTCTTTGAAACCATTTCCTAGTGAAACCTATTTAAAACTGCAATCAGTCTGTCTTTGCAGACTTTCATCTTGCTAGCAAGACAGGCAGAGTGACCTTGCATCTTCTTTTCTGCTAGAATATTATTTAATTTTGAAAAGTGAAACAGGTAGAGCCTTGCTTCTCACTTCTTTCACCTATTTTTTAAGCAATTTGATGCTTTTAAGCAATTTCTAAGCTTTCACTTGGTAGTGTTGCAGGGAAATGCTTAAGTGTAGCATTTGAAATACATTTTTTTGTTACAAATGGCACCAATGCCATGTCACATTTTCTTGCTGGTCCAAAGTCTACAGCAGTTATGAGGAAGGCGGCAGTTCACATGGGTTCTATCTCCATGGTAACTTGTTTACAAGGACTGAAATACATGCTGAAAATTCAAGGTTAGCTTTCTCTTTGTTCCTGTTTTGATGTTTTTGGCAATATAAATAATGTGGGCATAATCCTGGATTCAAACAGCTCCATGGCAGACTGAGTCGAAACAGAACTTTACACAGAATGTGTTTTCATCACCTCCATTAGAAAAAGAGAATTCAAAAGGCAGCTTAATCAGACCCTCTTCCTTTCATACTCCAGAACAACCATCCTCATTCTGCATTTCAGCTTTACATCCTGAGGAATGAGACTGTCTAAAGATTTATATTTTTCTGAGGTGATAATTCAGTGTATATGTGTGTCAATGTTGCATCCATATCACAGCCTAAAGAACATGCTTTGTCAAAATCATTTCAGCAGTAGAAATGAACAGGCACCTTTTCAGAACTTAAACTAAATCATATGATGGGAGTCTTTTGTGTTCTAAAAATCAAATGTAATAAGAGTAGCACACCGCAGTTTTGTAACGTCTCATAACAAGGCTCTCGTAAATGTTTTAGGAAGATCCTTCATCCCTCACTCAGAGAAAACAATGATTGCAAGAGTACCCCCTGGAAAAAACAGTAAGGACTGACCTTACTATCTCAGCATTTAATGAAATGTTTGAAAGAAACATCTTTTTAAAAAGTTTAAATGTACTGAGCTATTTTTTCTTCTTAGCAGATTAAATATAAAGAAGATAATTTATGTATTAATAAGACACCCCATAGTTTCGGCTTATCCAACTTGCAGCAAATAGCTTAGATTTTTACTCAGCACCTAAACAGCTCCCAAACAGAAGTTAAAAAAAAATCAGTTGAAAATGCATCTACCTCTTTTAATGGCACTGAACGCAACATGCCTTATTACAATAAAAGGTTTGAGGGACCTTTGCCAAAGTTCCTTTGCAGTGCCTTTTTTTTGTAAAGTCACCTTACATCTCCTTCCTATTAATTAAAACTGAAGATTCTTATCACTCCCTTTTTGTTAGAACAGAAAGACTATAAAAATGGACAGATAAAATTCACCTTTTGAACAAGGCAGTTATTTTATAGCTGCTCGATCTGATATACAGTGCCTAGTCTTGATGTACTCATTAGACAAACAGTTAAGAGATGCCAAGCTGGTGGATAGATCAAATTCTGCAGGATTTGGGACTAAAGCTACTGGAACAGGAAAAGTATTACAAATGCAGCCAGTACATTAGGATCTCTATCTGAAACAGAATACTCTGTGTGTTCACAACTACACATGCAGAGCTCAACTCTGGCTGTGGAAATGAAAAAGACAGATTTTCATTGAGTTTCGGGTTTGAGAAAAGCAAAAAGCCCTTAGAACCATTATTGTCCAGTTTTAGCATAAACTAGGAAAAGTTTTGTTAGTACCACAAATGTTCTTAGTTTATATTAATAAAAATACTTACATCACTTTTCTAAGCAAAACAAATGCATTTGGGAAAGCACAGTATGGAAACATCTGTGTTTTGCTAGTACAAAATAATACAAATTGTAAAAATAAATGTGGGAAAAAATTGTGATTTTTTTCTGTGATTTGTTCTTACTAAAGTTTCCTATCACCTTTTGACCAAGTTTACCTAATGAAATACCTTGTAATTGTACTAGATCAATGTTTTTATTAAATCAGCATCCATTAGCTGTTGAACAGATATTTAATGGATAAGTAGGACACTTCACTTTTTCCTGGCTGGCACTTCTAAATGAAAAGCTTAAGTTTTTGCTCTGTAAAGGAATTCTTATAATGTGTATTTAAGGTGCAACTCTTGTTCCCATTGCAATATGTCTTGAAACATTGCTTGTAGTACAGTTCTAAATTGACAGAATCTGTCAGGTACCGCTGCCATCCCAAGTACACGATCTGCACGCAGTGTGACTTGCCACTTGGTCTAGCAAGAATGAGTTGGACAGGTATTTTATAGCAACAATGTAAGTATAAAACCAAACATATTTTCATCCTTCCTTTTCCAATTTCTTCATAACTTTAATTAAGCTCAACAAGAGTTGGATAACTTAGACATTGTTTGCTAATGAAAGACTTTAAAATTAAGCACTTTTTCCATATTCATATTCACTATTCTGCATGGTATGGCTGAAATGTGAGAAAAAGTGCTGCAGAATTTCTTCATCTGCTAAAAGTTGCTGTCCCCTGGTTGTATATTAGTTTTGTATTGCAAAGAAATCATAAGATTCAAAGCTTTTTAGTTGAAGTGCAAACAAAACAGTGAAAGAAAATAGCTTTTGGTCCCCTGATGCAGTGCCTGACAGCTGACTCTGCATAGCACAATGAACAAGACATGCATCGCTTGAGAAGAGACAGAAAATGTCAGTTGGGGCTATTCATATAGTGAATAGGATGTGATAACCTTTAAATACATATAAACAATGTGTCCTCACATACTGTGCTTTGCTGTTCTCTTCAGAAAGATATTGTCCAACAGTTCTACATATGGTACAGGAACTAGTATGCCTGCCCATTGGAAGTTAATGATTTTTTTCAAATATAGAAATAAAGCTTTCTAAAGATCTAGTTAGTTATAATGACAAGGGGATGTAGTCACAAATATGGTTATTTTTTGGTCCCGATAAATATAATTCTAATCTAAATCAACAATGATCTTAAGCTACAGCAGGAAATTCCAATAGGTATGCACAAACCACTGTCATTGCACAGCCCCCCCATTAACAGAGGAAAACCAATCCCATAATCTCCAGTTGATTTACAAGGTTAATGAGTGAAAAAATTTCCAGGGAAACATTCTGGATTTGGCCCTGAAACTTTGCCTGGGGTTAGAAACCCATCAGTCATGTTATCTGTATCTGGAATATTTACAGTCACTTATAAAGGAGCTGTAATAGAATCTGTGTATGTAGCAATCCCCTACTAATGACCATGAAAATCTTCTGTGCTTATCACTGCTTAATAAAGCTGTGACTAATTTAGCATTTCTAGATTATTATTATTTTAGTCCTTAGATGTATATAGATACTGATTTTGAGAAAATCCACATTTTTTGTACCTTCAGATAACATGCTAGTGCCTTCTGTAGGATAAATCCTTCTGACTCCCATCAATCATTTGTTATGCCTGGGGAAGATTACAATGTGTGTTCATTTCTAGCATAATCATTTGGAAGAGCTACATAAGGTCGGGGGTACTGAAGTTTGAGAAAAACTATTTTAAATAGTTGCAGCTAAAAAAAGTCTACAAAGATGACTAAGTGACAGTATTTACTCTGGGAAAAATAGGGTAAAGTGATTGATTTACAGAAAATAGGGTAGAACTTTAGTGCTTAAGAATATAGTAATGTAAAATTCTGGATATACACATACATATTCAAATAAAGTAATGATAAGATTAAAAGTAGCTAAAATTAAATCACTGGAATGAAAACAAACAATATTTGGAGTCTATTGAATCTGTTGATTAATATTGGTTCATTGACACATGAATCCACCAAAGCTAGGGATAAGTCACAAGGTGAGCTGATTAACTGCTCATTACATTTACATTTATTTTGCATAATTTCAAAGATTTGATGCAAAAATAAAGGAAGGAAAAAGGAATCTTGGTCATCAAGTCCAATTCCAGACATCCACATTACATAAGATCATTCACAAATATTTCAAGGTTCACCACAAAACTAGTCTGCTTATCTGATGGTCAGAAATCTAATTTCTGACTTGCTTTCCTTTAAGTCTGATGATAACTATTTGCACCTATGCTGTCGTCATCCTTCTGCTTAAATAGTTCTTTCCCATTCACTGTGTTTATTCCTTCAATACATTTACAGATGTACACATTTACAGAAATCACTCTCCATCTCAGCCCCCTTATGTTACTTGAAGCAAGCCAAGTTTAGCCAGTTTGCTGTGGTACCATAAGCTTCCCGCCCCTCAGGTCATTCTAATAACCCACCTTGTATATCTGACAGTCCCCCTGCCCTCTGACTGCAAGTTAATTACTGCCTGTAATTGTTGCAGTATTCCAGACCTCTGAGCACCTTCTAGTAACTGCTTTCTTTCTGCCTCTTTTCCTGAAGAATGAAATCGAAAATATTAACTGTCTCTTATAAAATGTGACATATCTATTCCCGTAATGGTGATGAATGAAGTTGTACATGATTGCTTTTTTGGTTTGGCGACTAAGCCAAAATATATAAGAAAATCAAAGCAGAAATACTTCCTGCCCAAGTTTGTTGCTACAGTGTGGAATAATTTGTTTTCTTCCAAAACAGCAGAAGGAAGTAGTCCATGCCTTTTTGCCCAGTAAACTAATCTTTGCTAACATCACCAGAGTTTAATTCTCTTCCTTGCTTTGACACCTATGGCTGCATCCCAAAAGAGCGTCCCGATAGCCACATTTCTGGAAGGGGTAAACACTATCTTCATCTGAGAGAGGTACATGGGAGAGCTGCATGACTGAACTGTTATGCCTTTTTTTTTTTGTGGTGCATGACAATATTGACTACTCAGGTCACCTCCCTACCATCGAAACCAGCCTTTGTAATTTGGGATGGCAGGTTGTCTCTCATTCCTTGAGAGATTCTCTCCTCCTGAGAAACCTGTTCTACCTGATGTGGAATACTTACACTTTCACTGCACCAGCAGGAGGGAGGGAGATTGTATCCTAAAAATTTCACCAAGCTTAGATTAAAATTCAGGTTCATTCCCTGACTGAGTCATAGACTGTGAATGTTGCCTTTGAAAAGATAAAAAACACAGGTTTGCTTTTGCAAATTTACACATAAGTCTTGACCAATCATGTGTATATTTAAAAACTAATAATAATAATTAATTTATACACACACATATATATGTACCAACACATGTAAATTTTTGCTTCTGGTGGGCAACTATCTCAAGCATACATAACTCTTGAAAGGCTTATCAATGCAATTATTTCTAAGTAGTGACAGATTCACACATCTGACATACTTTTGCACTCGAGTGAAGCGCAAGGTTTCCCTTTCACCTTGTAAAACAAGAAATTTAAACCACTCTTCAAACAATCTAATTATTTCTGATTGAGGAAAGAGTCTAACAGTAATTTTTTTTCATCTGAAAAGGAAGAATGACAACACCTTTCTTATTTAAATAAGCTTTTACCAAAGTTGACAATTTTAAGTAACTTAAATAAGGCAATTGAATCCTTACTTGCAAGAGGGAGACATGGCATACAACACTTAAGCTGGGCTAAGACTTTCAAACCTATCTCAGACTTCCTTGTGTACAGGATTAAGAAATACAGTTGACATACAGCCTGATGATTCAAGGGAACTGTATAGATCAAGTCTTTCCAACATTCTGGCAATTACACCTTTATTTTAGAAAACTGTCAGTGTTTCACAAATCACTAGATTCAGCACTTGACTTTCCTTGCCCAAACCCTGGCCTCTAACTTCCTGAGGCTGCCACCATCTCCTTCTTTTTATCTCTTCAGCTCCTTCTACCTGCTCCCAGGCTGGATCTATCACCACGGCAGGAATGGCAGCGTGGTTTTGTAAATTATTTAAGTCACGCAGCCTCCAAAAGCATTGGTCCTGCTGTCACGTGTTCCCTCCCTCTCTGTACTAGCACTCAAAAAATGGCTCTGAAACTAGCTGGGTGAGAGAACTTACAGGGATCAAAACTAATTTTTCAGTGGGTGGGTTAGCTTTCAGCCTTATTAACATGCTGATCCACCTGAGCAGCTGCATGAGCAAGTCTGCCAGTACAGCACAACTGGCAGGAAAGCCGGGCTAGGCAAGTGCCCTTTAAGTGGGTGTGCACAGACTAGCTCTAAGGGTTGCAAAACTGCACCCTGGACTAAGAAGGTTTGACTTGCTCTGGTCAGCTTTGCCTCCCCCATGCTTTCAGTGCCAGCCCCGCTACCCCCAGATTCAGCCTGGCTCTGACTGGATTTGCTGGAGGCCCATGCCTTCCACTGAGGCACTGCAGAGAGGTGGCCCTCAGTCCCACTTTTGCTTTGCATTAAAATCAACAAACGAACCAAAGCCACCTCCTGTTCCCTCTCCAAGGGCACAAGAGGCAGCAGAGCTCCTGGGCACAGCTGTGAGGGCTATACCATTCCTAGCCATGACAAGAACAAGGACCAAACACATGACGACCTTCCCCTCAGCTCATGCATTTTGTTATGTTTGTGTACACATAGATATACGTATGCTTAATTCTCTTCTATAGAAATATATTCACACACATCTAAAGATGGAAAATAAACAAATTTAAATAGTTACCCAAATGTTTTTTTTAAGAGTTTAGGGTATGGAAGGATAATAAATTGCCAAGATTTCTATTAAAATACCACATAATCTGCTCTGTTCAGTCTGTTTTTTTACAGATTTGAAGATGGCACCCAATATAACCCTTGATTTTCAGTATTCAATGTCCTGTCTTGCTCCCATTCAAGTCAGTGGGAGTTTTGCTGTTATCTCCAGAAGAACAGGGGTGAGCATGTGGTTAGTATGGCATTTGCACAATATTAAAATAACCTCTCACAATTGGAATACTTTGCCATAGCTAATTAAATATATGAATGACTTGTTTGAACAATTTTCTGTTTGCATTCTGGATCGTAGCCATACAATCTGCTGATGGTGCCAGGGTTATCTCTGCTTCTGCTTAGACTTTCTCTGGTTTGTTCTGCTTACTGTGGTTTGTTAAGCATATGTTCTTGTGAGTGTTTCTAACCCCAACCTCCAGTTTTTTTCGTACTTATATAAACTGAAAGTGACAAGCCATTTGTTTACTGTGGTTCTAAATTAATTAGGATTCTCTAAGGCGTATTTCATACTGTTTGCTGTGGATCCAGTTTACTGAGTGCTGTAGTAGCACTTTGCACCTTACACACCTCATTTTTTAAAGGATCTCAGAATATTTACTTATAGAAAGTAATTATGTTCTAAAAGATGGAGATACAGAAGCACAGAGAGATGAGGTATTAATGCACAGCAATTCAGTGACACAACTAAGAATAGAAGCTTAAATGTCTATATTCATAACTGATGAGTACTTAACTACAGTGATGATGCCACACACTTACTCTCATGCCCCAAGCACATTTTCTTGCTACAGCAGAGATTCTTCCAGATCAATGAGATGTAAAGTAGAAGATACTGAGATTCTTACTTTATTCATTCTTTTATTTCAACCTCAGCTCAATAGCATTTGCTGTTGTATTAACATGATTTGTACAGGAGAACACAATACAAGATCTATTTTGCAATGGTTAGATCTGTACGACCCTGAACTCCAATGATTAAACTGTTAAGTCTGCTGGACTCACACTCAGATATATAATACTATTATTCACCTTCAAAAAATGTCATTTGATAAAGGGAGCTTTAGAATATCTAAGCATCTAATTCTCTTTTTTTTTTTCAGTTAACTACACAGTCAAGTATACTAAAAAAGTCAATAAGCATAAGTAATAATAAAAGCATTCCTAATTACTAGTACTCAATAAAATAAGAATTTTGCTAATTTGCTGTGATTAACAGTTCCAGGAAAACACCAGACAGTAGCAGTGACAAACAGCAAACCTGTCTCGTAGACAGGAAAATTATGAAAGACCTTGACAGCACTAATATTACTAAGAGCTGATGCCTTACCACTCCTACTGAGCAATCCAAGCAACGTGGCGGTTGAAAATCTAACATTAGCAGTAACTGCCACCTCATTGTATAGAACAAGTTAAAGCCTAACTTGTGGAACATCTAGAATAACACTTACAAACAATTCTTCCAAAAGCTTTTCCAAGTCCTAAAGCTACGCTGCTGCCATTCTTATGGTGATTCAAACAGAAATCCTCATACCTTTCAATACTGTATTGGACCCTCTAGAGATACATACTGTATCAGGCACAAAGGAAATATCGGTTAAAATATTTAACCAACTTCTTTCCTTAACTCTTCTAAGAGAATGCCTCTCTCTGGCATCTGCTGTCCTTACACCACTTTCAAAAAGTATAGCAGCATCGTTTTGGAATGTGTAGTGTCCTTGGTTTACATCTTTGCACAGCCTGTCTCAAAATTCTGACAGGAACCAGAGACAGATATATTCTTGTAAACTATGAGTACATCTCTAAACTTTTTCCAATTTCATCACACGTTAATTTACAATCAATTGCAGAGATGCAATTCTTATTAATCTCTTTTGAAACATCATGGTTTGTTTGCTCTTCTTTTCTTTTACCACCTGCTACTAACTACTAGGTCACACTGTGTTTGCATGGCAAGTTCTTGGTAGCAGGGGAGCTATAGGGGTGCTTTCTGCGAGAAGCTGTCAGAAGCTCCCCCCATGTCCAACAGAGCCAATGCCAGTCCGCTCCAACATAGACCTGCCACTGGCCAAGGCTGAGCCGATCAGTGACACTGGTAGCACCTCTGGAATAACATGTTTCAGAAGGGAAAAAAACCCCTTCACAATTGCAGCCAGGAGAGAGGAGTAGGAAAATGTGAGAGAAACAACCATGCACCAAGGTCAGTAAAGAAGTAGGCGGAGGAGGTGCTCCAGGCACCAGAGCAGAGGTTCCCCTGCAGCCCATTGTGAGGCCCATGGTGAGAGGGCAGGGCTGTGTCCCTGCACCCAGGAAGGTCACCGGTGGAGCAGATGCCACCTGCAGCCTGTGGGTAACCCCATGCTGGAGCAGGGAGATGTGCTCAAAGGAGGTTGTGACCCTGTGGGAAGCCCACGCTGGAGCAGGCTCCTGGCAGGACCTGTAGCCCCGTGGAGAGAAGAGCCCGCGCTGGAGCAGGTTTGCTGGCAGGACTGGGACCCCATGGGTGACCCACGCTGGAGCAGTCTGTGCCTGAAGGACTGCACCCTGTGGAAGGGACCCACGCTGGAGCAGTTTGAGGAGGACTGTCTCCTGTGAGGGACCCTACACTGGAGCAGGGCAAGAGTGTGAGGCATCCTGCCCCTATGGAGGAAGCAGTGGCAGAAACAATGGGTGATGAACTGATTGCAACCCCCATCCCTGCCCCCTGCGCTGCTCCAAGTGAGGAGGTAGAGAAAATTGTGAGTAAAGTTGAGCCTGTGAAGAAGGGAGGGGTGGGGGGAAGGTGTTTTAAGATTTGGTTTTATTTCTCATTATCCTACTCTGATTTAATTGGTAATAGCTAAAATTAATTTCTACAGAAGTTGAGTCTGTTTTTCACATGATAATTGCTGAGTGATCTCTCCCTGTCCTTATCTCAACCCATGAGCCTTTTGTTACATTTTCTCTCCCCTGTCCAGCTCTATAGGGGGAGTGACAGAGTGGCTTTGGTGGACATCTGCTGTCCTGCCAGGGTCAACCCTCCACACACTGTTACTAAGTACTAAATCATTATATGCATGCAAACAGGAGATAAATATAGTATAAATGCACACTTCAAATAGGTATTATAAATAAAAAAGTCTGATTAAGTACTAACCCCCCACTTTAAAAAAAAAACAACCAACATTCTAGTTTTAAACTCACTTTTATTTGCTTTCTTTATACAAGAATGGTCCTATCTCTAGACTTAAGTTATTTGCTCAATACAGACACAAGGCACAGCACCTGTTAATAAAGAATATATCTCTTTTTCTTCTCCATGGATTAGGCTGCAGTAAGAACATATTTACATTCTTCCCCTAGACTTGACTTACCTGATTCCAGTCAAAGGCTTGATTCAAACACAGAAATCAGCTTATAAATCAAACCCAGATTCATCAGAAACAAATTCTAAGTTGTGTGTTATTATAGTAGAGATTCTGTTGTAAGGTAGATCTAAAATGGTCAAGAACCGTGGGAAGGGATTCTTTATCCAGGAGAAGTAGCTAGAGAATAATTTTCTAGAAAGTAACAGTCTACTTGTCTTCTGTAAATTGTGGAAAACCTTCTCTTTAGGAAACACTTTCTGCCATGATCGCTTATAATGCAAACACTCTTACTACTACCCAATCACTATCAAACCCCACCCCATAAGCAGACATTTGATTTCAAAGAGGAAAAAATAATAGGGCTCCATACACTCTCCTACAAATTATGCTAGTAACACAGATTAGATTGTAGAAGACAGTTGTAACACAGAAACACACAGAAAACATTGAATTTGGCTTAAAATCTATGCAATATCTAGTACAAATGTCACAAGGCTAAGCTTAGATAAGTCTTCCCAAGAAAGCATTTTCCTTTAAAAACAACTGCACAAAATTCTGTGTCATATCAGCCAGTTGTCCATGCAGGTCAGTATTCCGACTCTTACTCTGAACTGTGCTAGTTGTTGAGGAGAAGAAAATACTCAACAGAGCATAGAGAAACCCTCCCCAGCTTCCAGTAAGCACTGAGCTCAAATGTTTTCAAAACAAGAAAAAGCACTTAAACTGATATAGATACAATGCAGAAATTCTTCTCTTGGAAAAAACCTATTTGTCCAAAACAAATGCCCATGGAAAGGATGATTCTGAGAAAATTGCACAGAGAAAAATAATTCTAAAAAAAAGAGCATTTTGGGAAAGTGATCTTTTAGGTCTTTTAGGAACATGTGGACCTATTTTTCAGAATTTCTTCACCTCCACTTTTTAACAACAATTAGGGAAAAATCAGTCATAGAATTGAATGATCTCCGGGAATTTACTTTCAAGTAAAATTTCACATATTGTACTGCTGTTTTGGAATGGAGGAAGTGTAATTAAGTCACAGAAAAAAAATAACATCTGGGTTTTGTCCTACTTGAAGTATAGGAGATGTTAACTGTACTTTTTTAGCTGTTCAAACCACAGTTAACATCACTTATGTCTATAAACTTGCTATATTTTTAATCTTTTTTAAATGGAAAAATTCTATGAATAAAATAGTATCATTTGGATATTACTCCTAATGTCCTTATCAATGACCTAAGGAAAAGAAACAACACCTAACGGACATCCAGACTCTTGCAGTGAAACCTACACGTAGGTACTCTGATTAAGATGCTATTCCATTAGTCATTTTGGAGAGGAAGTCTCTTCATAGTACTTTCAAAAATCAGTGTCAAAAGCCATTCATCAAGTTTCCTCTTTTAGTTTACTTACTTATCCTCAACTTTGTGTACACAATTACTATTACTGTCAGAGTGGACATGAGCTTCTGCAGCAATAGGTGGCTTCTTGACACTGTTTCTTTTCTTTGTTCCAATTACTACCTATGTAATAATAGTTGTCCTGTCTTATTTCTATATTGCCTTATTCTGTATGCTCAGTAACATCGAATGCCTCCATCTTGCATTTTTTTCTCTCTCCAAAAAACCCATCACTCTACTATACCTGGTCCCACACAGAATCAATATAATGCCTGTTTGATCCTGAATGCTGCAGACAACTGGAAATGATGACGACTCAGCTGTTGACAAGAGCAAACCAAATTACTGGTTTACTTTTGAAGAAACGTGTGCCAAGCCACTCAACTGTGATGGCATGTAAGCCCCAGCAGGTGAGTGCTAATGACATTTTTCACTACAGCGCAAATTAAAAGTAAGCTGTGAATTGTAACTCTCCTTTTACAGCCCTTCAGAGTTGAAGCTGTTAAGATTCTTATTTCATAATTAGGTTCCAAAGATCTGAATAGCATTAGTGATGCAGCAGTTGTTGTTAGAACTTTTCATTCAGTGCAAATCAAAGGAGAACAGCAGTATCAGGGAAGGTGCCTAGCTTACATGAAGTTGTATTTTACAGTTTTTAAAAAATTATGAGCAAGCATGAAAGGGTATCAAAATGTCCTTTGCCTGTGACCACAATCTAAGGAAGACATCAGAAGATGTGTCTTTACGGTAGGAAGGTTTGAAAGAGTACAGTTTGTGGGTTTAGGTTTTTATTTTTTGGTCCAGGCTACATGGAAGAAAAAAGGAGAAACCCCATCCAATAGACTACTTGAAAGAGAAACCATGCAAGACATATCTAGATAAGGAAGCAATACTTTTGATTGGCTATATCAATTAAACAGACTTCCAGACTTTTGGGAAAATCCATTTCTACTGATCTCAGTGAGGAAATATACCAAAGTGTTTATTTGCTGAGATTTAATTTGATTTCTGAGACTTCAAAAACTTTTTTTTCAATCAAAACTTCTTTTTTTTTTTTTCTTCAGTAATAACAGTCTTTAGTTTCATACTATTCTGTTAAACTTTAATCAGCCAGCTTGAAGTTTTCCACAATAGTTGAAATTTGGTAGGCTGACTGTCATCAAAAACAATCAGCCTCTTCAGAAATGAAAGAAATACATTAAATAGTGTTTCATTAATAAAAATAAAATAAATTCAGAACCCTGTATTTTGTTAAAGAGAACAGACATGTAAAAAATCTGCCTTTTGAATTCAGACTGAAAATAACATCAGATAGGGCCAAATTACAGATCTTGTGAGAATATTACTTTAACATACTACTCAGGGGGTTGCTTCACAGATATCACCCATGAGGTTTCCATCATCCCTGGGCAGTCTTGCTGCCTCTGTATGTTCTCAAAAATGTCATCACTGCCCATGCACCATCCATACAGGGATGAAGCCAGTCTTTCTCTAGGGCTGCCAGCAGCCAGATCTGAGATTCTGCCTTTCTTCTGTGCTCTCAGTCTGGTGGTAAAACAGTATCAAGCCTTGATTGAAACTATCTAGTCTGCTTTTTCCAAGATGTTCATACTCTTCCTCATCTTTCCATTTGTGCTCAATGACTTACCTCCTGGATTTTCAGACCTCCTCCGTTCATAGAAGCTGGCTGATTAGCTTAAGACAGCAGTTTATCAGAATGGTCAGTATCCTGCGTTTTCAAAACCCAACTTCTGATGAATGGATTTGGTCTTTCAAAACTGGATGGATCTACTCTACAAATCAGATCCAAGTATTTCAAGCCAGGCAGACAAAAAAATAAGCAAAGGGAAACAGAAAATTTATGGACAGTTGGGGATAATTTGATTTTAAGTTAATTAACAATAGACAGGAACTCCATATTTCAGCCCTGATCCAAGAAGCCATTTTCTTGTTGTGTGCTACTCCCTATCTTAATTTCTTCACCATTCAACTTTTGCGATACCTCAGACTAGTATTCTACTGATAAGAATCATTGTCATTGCAGATTGGATTAATACTAGAAATGGGTTCAAAAAATCATCATCAGACAGTTTCTAATTACATTGCAGTTACACACAAGGCAGTTTAAATAATATTTCACATGTATTTCCTAACTTTGAAGTTTTTACAATCTAGTAATAACCTTTCAGTATTTCTGTGTGTAAGGGTGCTCTTAAGTCTAAGATTTTCTAAACTAGTTAATGTTTCATTCCCAGAGAAGACTGGTGCAATCTTTACTGGTTTTGAAGCTTGCTATAAGGCATACATAAAATATTTGTCTGGCATTCATCTGCTATCTGTCAGCATCCACTTGTTTTCTAACACAGTTCATTTTCTACCACTTGATAGGAATACAAAGGAGACAAGCAGAGAGTATATGTTTATGTACTGACGGAGGACAGAAAAAGAGTAAAAGACCTATTCACAATTATGCCAAGCTTCACTTAAGATAGCAAGTGAGAACCTTGCTCAGAATCTGATGACAGCATTCTCTGTTATGGCAACTTTTAAGTAAAGACAGTTCCATAGGCCAAAGACTTCCAGCACATAAAGGTATCTGGAGTATGCCATATCTAATGATTAATTACAACAGTGGTGTTGTTTTCACCATTAATGAAACTTTAAAGGTACTTTAGAAGCAGAAGTCTTCCTTCACGAGAAGAAAAGTGCTTGTGTGACCCAGCACCAAGACATAAGAATGTTTTTTTTTTAAATAAATCAACCTTCCCAGAGCTGGGTAGAAGTACTGATTGGTTATTCAGAATTAAGAGTGGTAGAGATTTTATTGTTACAACTATACTTGCTAGTTTCTGACTATTTATTTTTGCATCTTTTCAAACATTCACTGTAATTCCAATCTCTTTTCACTTTGCAGCATACTTATTGAGCTGGATACTTCTTGTATTGAAGTGTGAAAATAAGAACACGTCCCTTTCTTTAGGAAGGTAAACTAAGATGAAAAAACTCAGCTATGCTAAATTTCAAAATTTAAAATTTGATAGCAGGGAAGTTTATGCATCCAAATAATCTAGATGTTTTTAGAATACTACCCTTGTAAACTTAATTTGAAGATTTTGCCTTTTTATATACACAGGGATAAAAGAGGCTTTTGAACCACACATATTCAGGTCAAATGGCAGGACTCTCTTAACTATACTGTTTGGATTCTCTGTGAATTCCTCATGGACAAAAGAAAGAGCAAATGAACCAGCAATGTCACCAACAGAGTCCAACAGACTGCAAGATATACCTCTATACTTCCTAATAAGGTTTGAAACATCATTCTTGATAACTGCAGACACTGAAATATTCATGAGTAAAAAGAACTTAATATGCACGAAATAATTTACCAACCAGCCAAGATAATGAACAGTATAGTAGAAACCATCTATCTACAACCTACCAGGGGGAACAGGCATTGTGCTCCAATTCTAACCAGCACAGAAATTTTTATTAAATATATCGACAAATTAGATCACGCTTGCATGCAACAAAATAAGGTACGTGAAGCAACACATGTTTATCATACTTTGAGAGTATCAGTTGTGGGAATTAAGAATCCAAGTCAGATACTAGAAGAACATTTTTTTGCAGTGGAATTGATTAAATAGCTCTAAAAGCCTTCCCAGACAAATATCTTTGAGGAATAACTGATCTGTTATGAAGCAGGAGTATGACCTCTTGAGGATCTTTCAAACCTCATCCAAAGGTTTCAAACCATGAAAAGGAAATACTAAAGCATTCAGGATGGCCACAGCAAAATAAGTTTTCTACTCATCAAAACTGTATTCATGCAATTAATAATTAAGTTCTCTAAAAGCAAATAAGTCTAACTACACTTCTCAGCTTATAAAACAAAAATTTTATTAGCAGCTTTATTATCATTTTCCATCTGTAAATTTATAGAATTTATAGAATGTTAAGAAGTTGTTTCATTTAAAGTAAGTGGTAAGGGCTGAGGAATACTTAACAGATCATACACTTAGAAAACACTGTTCATAACTATTTTTTTAAAACAAAATTGCTGTAATTTTAATAATTGTTATAAAACTTGAACTGTGCCAGTTGGAAAGCTGTCTCTAGTATCAATTAATATTTGCTGAGTCTTAAGACCATTTTGTTATGTTTTTAACTTGTCAAGCTAGATGCCATTGCTTAACACAAGCTTTCCATAATTAAAAGGGTACAAATAATCTTTAAAAACCACCTGCTCAGAACTCAAATAGCAACAGTTTTGCTCAGTTATTGTCTTTACTGGTCTCAGAAAAGATTAGCATTCCACAATACAATGCTCTTCTCCTATTTACAAACTCTACAAGGATAAAACATAAGGGGAACAGTCACTCTCTAAATACACACACTGTACATAAAACTTCTGGCAGGCATTAGTGATATTGCATATGATATCTCTGCCTCTGCTAAACATGGACAGTAACACACAGTATTTGTAGGCATGAATTACGTATTGCAAAGTAGATTGGGAACTCATTCTCAGGCTTCTGAAGTCCAGGTATTCACTTGATCTGTTTTCTATTCTCTTCAGTGTAGTGTCCCCTCACTTTGAAGATTCACCTGGTTACTAAAGCATAGGTTATGAAGCATCGATTTCCAGCACCCCAGGCCCCCATAGCGTGTAGCCCCAACTCCCAGCACGAGCTATGGAAATCCATCAGGAATTCTGACACTGGTTCAGACTCACCAGCCTGGCTATGCTTACCACTCCTGAAAGCTAAGCAAAGTGGTACTTCGTACAGTTGCAGTTATTACTTTAGGAAAGTTTGAGACTGGGACCCACCACTTCTCCATTACTCCAAGCACTGAGCACACAAATGTGCCTTTTTTCTTCCTTTCTTTCACAGGTGTCAGCTACTTCATTAAACAAGTTTAACTGAGTCTTTAGGCTGAATGTACTACTCAGACCTCTGATTCATTTGCTGTGTTTATATCCCAAGTGGAGAAATCTTAACCAACTGCTTATCTTACCTACTGGGAAAATATAAAAAAATTTATAAAAATAAAGGGGGGTTGAGACAGAAATTTTTGAGATCTTGCATGTCTAAATGCAGAGTTATCCAGTTGTACAGAGGTAGAAATTTTGTTTTGCAGAAATTGTTGCATTAATTGAAAATACTTTCTCACTATTGGTATGTCTTGAATGCTTTTCAAAACCAATAGAAGAAAAAACATAGACATGTGATGTTTATAGCAAAATATCACCTTACCAAAATAGTCTATCAAAAAAACCTAATAATATGGAAGCATTGGTGCAGACATACAAATCTTACACAACAGATTTTTTTATCACTGGTGATCAAGAAGTTGGCTAGTACTCCAAAGCACAATCACAAGGCATTGCATATTGCCTGCTATTTCTAATGTCAATATGTCACATGCTTTTGCAAAAGACTCGTAGATAAAATGACCATATTTTTGGTCATTTAAAACTGCACACATGTTGTCAGAAATAACAACTGCCCAGTCTATTTGCAGATTGGCAGGGACCCAGGGCTTGCCATTTTGCAAATCATAATTGATTCTTTTGGCAGACCTCTAGCTATGCCACTACGCTGTCAGTGCAGTGAGGACAGAGCTCTGACTTCTTTATTATTCTTGAAAAAAAACCCACCACCAAAATTAAAGGTTAATAAAACTATGACCAAATAAGCTTCAAAGTATGCTATTGTAGGAAAAACAGCAACCAAAATAAAGAATTCCTATACAATGTAATCCAAACATGTCAGGCCAGTATAAGACAGTGTGGTTTTATCAGCCTCCTTATCCTGGTGGTCAGCACCACTACTACCCCTGAGATGCTCTGCAAAATTCAGAGCAGCTTGACACTTCTACAAACTAAAGGAGTTTGCTATTCTAGAAAACTCTGAGGAACATATACCTTCATGTGTTATGTTTTCCTCTTCAGTTAAGCGAAATGAAAATAAAGGGTACTGTTAGAGAAGGTTCATCTAGCATACAATACAAAAATAGGTGTTCTAAAAGGAAGATTAAAAAAAAATAAATCAGATTTAGTTGCTCCCCCTAATTGTAGGTCTCTTGTTAGCAGTGTCCTTCATAGAGGCACTTGCAAATGGAAAAGTTCATTTTGCCACAAAGATCCTCTTGTTTCAAAATATGTATCTGTTTATAGAGTCCTGAAGTACACAGATAAAATTATTAGAAATCAGACTATTAATCTCTTTTTCTCACTGCTAAAAAATCCTGCTCAGGTTAGTTGAGTGTGTGATCTCATTAGCCATGCCACCACAAACTTCTGAAGTAAAAAGTCAGCACATCAAATTCACATCAGTCTAATTTGTAGTGTGTAAAAATACTAGGTTTTGTTGGCCTTCTGTTGTTTGAGTCTTTAGTACTTGCATTTCCCATTATTCTATATAGTTGGAATTACCAGAAACTTTGAGAAAATCACAGGATTCTTATATGCAGAGACTGGGCTTTTAAGAACAACCCAAGTGCCATGAGATGCAGTGTTGAAAACTGGCATAGCTTACTAGATCCCACCCAATATATCTGGAGATTCTGATTACAGCTTCATTCAGACATTCAGAGATTCACTTTACTATTCCATTTTTAATTTACTGATCAAATTTTCTTACACATATTTTGAATGCACTCCACCCAGTTCCTCATAATTTTATCCTTTGACTAGAAGGGAAATAAATACTGTCATGAAATCAGTATTTCATCTGATCATCATATTCAAAGGTATAAGTCATAAAAAATACTCATTAACAATCCTAGCAAAAAAATAAAATCTATTTACAATGTAATATCATCAAATCACTTCCTCAAGAATTGTAGCATTTCCAATAAAACTACATATACAGATACTTACAATAATTATCAATGATCAAACCCTCAAGCTATTTCACCAATCTCAGTTAATGCAAAATGGATTAGAGCAACTACTACATGAAATAGAGCATAAATAGTTAGTTAAATCCTCCTAATGCAAGTATTCACACCGGAAAAATTAATGAGAAGCCTGATAAAATATTTTAAACCTGCAGGAGCTCCCTTTTTTATTTTCAGCAACAAAAAGTACATATATGATCCCAGGCTGTATTTTCTTTGGCATAATCCATCATAAAAAGAATTAGAAATTATTATAAGAAAACAGAGTATGGTGTCATAGAGGGAAATACATTGGTTTATTGCCTAAGCAGTAAAAAGAAATAAATTTAACCATATAGATGGTTTGGATCACTCAGTTGAAATCAGGCACAACAGTGCCTGCAGACCAGCGTACGCATAGGCTGTTTTGGGAGTACTGGGCCAAAGTTCAGTGTCGTTCTGGCTGACACTGCTGTCCTAGGTCTCTTTTCTTAACACTGTGATTATAAACAAAACACTCTTAGCATACAAAGTGTCAGACACAACAGCAGTTCACCCACACCCTTGGGTTGGATTGTAGACAATACTGTTACTAGGGCCAAGATAAAATGAACAGACACAGGAATGACACTCATGATTAGCCATTCAAACCTCTGTTGTGTCAGATTTCATTTTATGTGTTCCTGATAAAGGACACAATCTTAACACTTTATGTGGATCATTGTGCACCAATATTTGTGCAATTAATTCTACCAAGACAAGCCAACAGTTCAAATCTATAAATATTTACTTCTCACCTCATTGACTTTCTATTTATTCTTTTGGTGTTACCATAAGGGAAGTTTTAACAGTCCTTTTCACTGCCTTTGCCTGAACAGCTTTACTCATCATGCTGTACCAAGGTTGAAAGAGCATCACAATGTATCTTGGAGAAGTCTTCTAAGGATAATAAATGCCTTTTCATTGACTTGAATAGCCTAAGCCCCAAGTGTATAACAAGCACATTCCTCTCTCTCAACTACTGCCCTTAACAGCTGATTCCTGGAATAAAAAAAAAGCCTACAATAAAATAAATTTTTCACAAGTGGTTTGGGCCAGATTTTAAAGACAGTGGGATTGTCCAGCACCTTGAAAATATTCCTTGGTCCTGGACAAGATAAACTGAAATCTAATTACTCCTAAACACTTTATGCCACATCCAAGACTGCATACTACAAATTCACATTCCTTGTTAGCATGTATTATAAGGAGAAATTACTGACAGCTAACTATCCTTTGCTCAAAACACAAAGATTAAGTGTTCTGTTCTGCTGAATGAGAAAAAAATATGTCAACTGTCAGTGAAACATTATAAAAACAAAACAATTACATGTAATAAAAGTACATCTATACACATACTGGTGTGTTGGGCATGTCCCTTCCTTGAGCAATAGGAATTAATCTTAATAACTTTTGTACTAATAGGCTTTTGAATGCTAAGAAGGGATGAAAAAGACAGACATTTCTGCTTGAACTATTGCGGAACTGTTACTGAATGGTGTTCGGGCAATGTCTTCACCACAGATGAAGTATAGATATACTATAAAAGTCAGATAAGAATGTTTCTTTTTGTCTGATTATCCATAGTATCATTAATCTTATATTCAACTCTTCAAGAGGTAATGTTAGAAATATGAAACCAGCGCTGGGTGTGGAAATCCTGCTAAAGAACACTGCAAAGGAGAAAAACACACTAACAGAGAAATACAAGAAAAGAAATACGAACACTGCCTTTGGAGCAAATACCCTTTTAATGGTTATATAAATGTAGGACAACATTTTTGGACATGATGAATTTTGCCATCTTTTCCCACTAATGCTCTTATTGTAGTTAAAAGGTACAAATCTTGTCCTAAGTGCACTGATTCTTTTAGAGAGAAGTAGGAAGCCATGCCAATAACAACATCTGCTTAATAGAAAGGTCTAAGCTGAAGTTTGAGTATTTATTGCATGGAAAAAGCATCATTTTGAAATTGTTTCCAGCTTTTAACTGGCAGTTTTTTCTTTTCAGCGTTGAACTCCTTTTATTTTGTCGTTTTAAAGGGCTCCAAATGGTCGCTGTTCTATTATGACTCACAAGGGAAAAGTGTATGTTTGAATTATGAAGCACAGTGATTCTCTGGAGAACTGTATGTGTATTACGGGAGGTTTTTTCACTGATTGATTGAAAACTATTGTTTCTGAGCTGCTGATTACAGGAGATGTCAATTTACAGACCCACTAAAAGGTCTGCCACAAAATTATACATTGCATTTAAAATAAGCCCACACTAAGTACTTTTATAAATTAGCATCAATATAATATTACAGACTGGTTATATTGACAGTGAAAATTGTATTTATGAAGATTTAAAGAAAAAAGTATAGTGACTGTGTCAAGCTAAAAGGAAACAATTCCATTTCTTCATCAAATGAGGAACTGAAATATTCCCTTGTTCCTACATTCTGATCTTGACCTGTAACACTGAAATCCTTTGTACTGAGAAGTAGAGTTTCAATACAAAAAGCAAAAATATCTACCATATGTGCATTTATTCTCTCAGAGCACAACCAAGACTGCAGCTTACATTATACATTAAAATTCATGTAGCCTCACTCTGATCCTTGTAATTCTCTATAACCTGGAAAAAGAGAAATCTGCATATACAAATAAATAGATACCCTATTTTCTAAGGTAAATGCGGTAGCTAAAACTGGCTAATATCTTTAGTATCTTCAAATACACTTTTTAACTTAAAGTTTAGCCAGAAATACAAATAAGCCACAGTAGAAATAACCTTTTAACTTTATCAAAAGCATAGAAAAATGTACTGACACTATGTCTTCCCATGTGGTCAGTCTATAAAAAAATCCTTTAGTCTCTGTTTTTCAGTATCTTGTTACTTTAAATGATCTCATCCTTACTAACAAATGGATGTGTTTTTGGACTAATGCTTTTAGCAACAAATACCCTGCACACAGTATTCACCTTGTCATACATGCGGGAGGTTGGCAGCAGATAAAAACTCAAGACTAAATGCCTTGTGACCACTTTTCACATTTTGTTAAAATGTTCTGATACAGCACTGTTAGAAAAGAGAACAGTGACATAATACTTCCAGTGCTTTAGCTCATGGAGTTTAAATTATGCCCTTGTTCAGCTTAGATAATGCAAAACAGAAAGGTCAACTGCACAAAAAATAAGAAAAAAATTTGTAGACCTGAGAAAGGATAGGAAATGACATTCCTTGATTTCAAGAAAAGATCAGAACGTTCAAACCATCCTTTGAGTTATATATTTGCTAGTTTAATTGAACAAAAAGGGGGCAAAAGAATGGTGAATGAATAGCTTGGGCAACTGGTAATGGGTTAAACCTGCCCTTCACCTGCAGAAATCACTGTTTAATGAAGTATGTAGCGTAGTTTCTCACAGACTTTAGAGAAAACAGAGAATATGCAAAGGGAAGGTGTGCCAGGACAGGAAAACTTCTTCATTGGAAATGTAAGCAAAATTTAAAGAACTCTGTTTAAGTTTCACTGTACGTTAGAAAATAAATAGAAAAGCATGTTAAATGCTAAGTTTGCAAAGAAATATTTGGATTAAAGCTATCAAACGAGAGATGTCATTTTATGACTAATTAACTTCTCTGACTACAGCTGGTTTATCAGAGAACAAAGGAAAGCACTGTTAGAAATAGAATGAAAATCCAAAGTTTAGCCATCTTTGATGCATACTGTGTTTAGCTGGCAGTGCTAATCCCAGGGGTCACTGTAGTATCTCTACATCATACTCACAATTTCATCTTCTGAGATCTCACACATGGACAGCTCAGAAGTTTGTACACACTTGATGCTGATGTGTTACTGTCACCTATACTAAAAGATGAAAATGAGACCCGGATAATTATAGGTATATTTCTTTCATCACAACAATATGCAAATCCTTTATAAGAAAAAAGAATAAAAGCATAGAAGTAGAAAATGGATTAAAATACTACATGGATTTGCAAAGCATGGATTTGCCAGTCTTCTAGTGGTAGAATAAAGTAATTTTTTTGAAATAAGATAACCAGATTTTCATGATGGAAATGGAGTCAATCCAATCTTTCTGTAATTCAAAGAGAGATCTGATATTATGTCTCTTGGGAAATAATAAGGTACTGTGCAGAAAATAGACACTGGCATAAGAACTGCAACAGAAGTAAGAATGTGTAGAGGAAAGAGACAAATAAACAGCAGTTTGTACAGAAAGGAGAGCTAAGCAGTTGGAGGTTGCTAGTATAATTTAGTATTAAAAAGAATACACTGTATAATAATACATTATAATAATAGTAGAGAGAGTCCATACTAAAGAGTGCAGTGTTACAGGCAAATATTTTTCAAGTCTATCATTGAGGGAGCTAAGACCGGTATTGAATCACAGGGGAACCCATATAAACTAGAAAATTTGAATAATTCCATCAGATTGTCATGTTTTTTTGTTGCCAGTACATCAATGTTCTGTACATTTGTAGTCAGATGTCGTAGAACATACAAAAATTAAAAAATAAGAAGTTAAAAAAAAAAAAAATCCCACTTAATTTTTTCTCTTTGGAAATACAAACAGAAAATATAAGTATCTACAACTAATCTGATATAATCAAGTCCTGCTACCTTTTGGTCATTATAATTCATGGGAGTATTATTATTGATTTATTAATTTAATAGCAATTTTTTTAAAAAAATTGAAATATCCTTGTTAGAATACTACAGTTGATGGTACTTCTTATTTTGAAGACTGACTAAAAGCTTTCTAATACATTTGAATATGTAACCAATATAAGTAAATGTCATAAATTACATAAGTACTTATTTTATAACTGTAAACTAGGGAAGTGCACAGTCATGTGGCAGTGTACAGAAGTACAGTCAGGAAAGTCCAGGACTTCACCATTAATTGATCTTGAATAACGTTTCACAAGACAGATTAGAAATTCTATTATATCTATGGAACTGATCCCACAGTGTTCTTAAATAGGGGATGCATCATGTAAAGAAAGCACACTCATGCAGTGTTTCAGAATTTGGATAAATTAATCTAAAATTCCGTATGTCCTTCATTTTTCATTGCTGATTAGACACTGTAAAACTAAGACAGGCAACACCTAAACTCGGTTTATCATGCAGGAGTAGCACATGGCATCATTAAGAAGTGTTCACCTATCATGTGCTCTTCACTGTTCAGTCTATATTGCTTGGCTTTACATATGTAAGTGTAAATTTTCCAATTTCAAGGATTATTTTTATGATGGTAAACAATCTTATACTAGAGTTGGAGTTGGAGGTTGACTACTATTCAAACACAACTATGTGTAGGAAACAATCCCTTTATTTACTAGAGTAATTTGTGGGCTGATTCAAAAAATCAAAACCATCATTGTAAATAGCATAGTAGACATGTCTGTCTTTCATATACCTAGTAAACATTTTGTTTAGTTTAAGTTATCTTGATTACTATACTGGTAGCGCTGCCTGTTTTCAAATTACAGAACACCGTAGCTGGAAATTCATGAATTTCAAAACATTTACAGTTTCCTAAGCTTAGGCAGGGCTTTTGAATTTTATATCCAACTGTTTTCAAGGATTATTCTGTATTACATTTTCTGCATAACAAATTTAGCTAACATCCTTACTTCTCTGCTTTCTCTTGATCACGTTGTAAAATAACCACAGTAGCTTAAATATAACTGTGGGAATAAATACATAAGATTTCCAGCCACCATCTGAGATAAATATTTGCATAATGTTTAGTTAAATCCCAACTGAACAGACTAAGACCTCTTATCACTGTCCAGATGGAATCCTGTATTTATCAAAGCATACACACCTTTGCTGGTATTCATTTACACATTCAGAAAATCTAAAGCAAATTTCCATTTACGGAGGTTTTTTTCTAGAAGAGAAAGGGCACTGAAATGTGTATATATATCAAGAACTAAGTTGTACATCTGTGTATCATTTACAGCAGATCCTTAAAAATCATCAGAGATAGTTTCATCTACAGGATATAGACAATGCTTAAAACCTAGGAGTACTTCATTTTACCATTTACTGCTGTTGAGGTGCAAAATAATTCACTACAAGTGGGATATTACAGATTTTAAATCTCTCTGCATGAAAATACATTACAGTATTTTTTTAAAAAAACCCAGATCATTACTCAAATGTCATAAACAATCTTTATAAAGTTGATAGAAAACAATTGGTTTCTTCTGAAAACTTACTTTGCTAAACATCTGATTATCTACCTAGATATGTTATAGTCCCTCAACACTCACTAGATATCCAGCAGTAAAATACAAGAGCATTTAACTCAAATGCTTATGAAGTCTCTAAAAAAGAACCATCAAAAGAAAACGTGACTAAATGCCAAATCCATTGTTTTTGCTACCTCCTGCCAACTTCTGGAGATAACCTGTTTCATTAACCATGATAACTCTCAACTAACAATCTAGTGTGTGTGCTGGGAAATATCCAAACTATTCCTTTTATTGCAGCAGCATATTCTACTAGGAAGGAAAACTTATCCTTAACGTTAAAAGAATTAAGGACAATTCTCTTTATTTCGCCCTCATAATGGCTTTCCTTAGTTAAATTCTGCTGGTGGCAGTGGGTCTATTGATCCCCTGCTATAACCAACAGTACCAAGTTTAATGAAAAGTCGGTCACAAAACTAGGCTACTATTAAAGTACTTAGTATTTTCTATTAATAGTACTTAGAGTACTGTTAATAAAAAGAGAAGGTGCAAGCATAGTGAATATTTCAGTATGTATTTATTGCAATAGATGTTTTAAGAATAATGATCATCTTTTTAGACTGAACATCTGTGGGGAGGGCAAAGAGATAAAGAAGGTGACTAAATTTTCATCTAATAAAAAGGCTTCATAAATATTTCATAGAAAGAGGCAGAGTGATGTCTGGATTGGTCTTCAGCCTATTTTTTTTCCTGTAGATGTTTGGGTACTTGACTCTGCAGTTACACATGGATACACTATAAGAAGTGATGGGTAATACCAGTGTGAATTAGAATAGCAGGAATTGTTTTGTTTATTATGACCGCAGTGCCAAGGACAACATTACTACGCAGGATGGAGAGATAAGATCACAGCCAAAGGCTACAGAAATATTGATGAAAGAAGATTCCTTCTGTAGGGCAGAATTCAAAGCTAATGAAACAAAAAGCTCTGTTCTACATCAATTTTGCCAGCAGATACTCAAGCGTGTGGCAGAATTTACAAAAGTACTGTTTTGTATATTTTTATTATTTATTCCATAGTGTGTAAAAAAGTATTTTTGATTTAAAACTTTATGTTGAAATAAGTGAAAGGATGTAATGATTCTTCTTAAAGATCCATCTTTCAAAATTATACCCTACACTAGAGTTAAATGCAATATTCTACCACAATGATTTAGTAGCATGGCACATCTATTTATGACTGGTATAAAACTAATCACACAAGATGCGGAGCAGTAAGAACTGAGGCCCACGATTCTTCTATAAACAGAGCGGCATGACTGACACAACAGAAACAAGCCTTTCTCTGTACAGCCTTCCAGTAGCTTGCATCCTATTTATTCACCTAGGCTGAGTAAGGCACTGAAACAACAAGTTGTGAGTTCTGTTTCACCCAGAGGCCATTTGGATATATTTTGACCTTGGATTTAACTAAGTATTAAAAAATACTGCAACTGACCTGAAATAAAATAAAGTCTAGTCTCCTTCTGAGTTCAGTGCTGCAATTAGTTAACATATTTTTTCATGCTACATGGCTCCAGGTGAAAAAACAACTAAAATTATATCATTACTTCATGTTATAAAAGTTATAGATAGAATATATGCAATAAAGAAATGCATACATGTACATATAAACGTATAAAAGTTACAGAAATAAAGGGTACACGATCAAACTGTTGTTTTTGGAGTCTCATCTCAGTTTACCGGATGCAGATACAGTTTAACCTGTTGCAGTTCCCCAGAGGTACATTCTCCAGACAGTCTCATCCACATGAAATTATAAACCCTTCTGGCTGCTCACTGAACTAAATGAATATGTCAAATGATAAATGTAAAGAACCCCCACTCATTTTTAAAAGCTCTGATGGCTTCGTGGGTCCAGTTTAGAGAGCACAGTACCAAGAACTGCGCTGATACCCGTGGGATGGTGACCTTCTCTGTCAGAGGAACTTACACTAGAAGAGCAGCCTGGTGTATTTCAAGAGTTAACACACAATCAGCACTGGCTTAACATAAGATGAGAAAAATGGTTCCTGCTCCCAGCTCCAGGTGCCCAGGCTGTAGCTGGCAGCGAGTGTTCAGCTTTCCCAGCTTCCACTGCAAGGCAACGACAAGAGAAAGAAGAAACCACTGCAGTAACCACTGCAGTGTCCTCAACATAACCCAGGGCTGCCTGGCTGTCAGTGCCCTCTCTAGACACACACACTGGAGCTTGTGAAACGAGATAACACAAACTCTAGAAGCAATCTAACAGTTTTCTATGGGTAGGGGAGACACGAATTCTCAGAAGAAAACTAAGTTTTCATATATATGTCCTCATAGACTCCTGATCCTGATACCCCTCATGTCTCCTGATGGCACAAGTGATGTTCCTGATCAATCATCGCTGGAAGTAGCAATTATTCTCTTCCAGGTCATGATGAAATGATGTACAAATATATTTTTTCATTTACTGAAGTTAATAGGAGATTTTTACAGTGACTTAAAAGCAGGTCCAAAACATATACAAGGTTGCAGAAAACAGACTGAAACTGGATATGATCTAAGGCTTTTCCTACTTGAAAAATCCCTTTCCCAAACTAAAGTTTGGTTTTTGGAAGATGTAATGAGTAAGAAGAGACAAGCAAACTGAGAGTTTTATGTCCTCAAAAACTGCTAAATTTGTTGAATGAAGTTGCCTCTGTATGAACAAACTAAGAGCGGGTTTGGACACCTTGAATAACAGGAAACTCCAGTCAAATACGGGTACAGGTCATACTGGGAAGCACATTATACATTTACTCCCATGGATCCACATGCTCTGCCTGAAGCCAGACACAGCTGTTACCCTGCACTGCCTTGCACATGCCCGGATTTTTCTATAGAGTGGTTTCCAGAATTATGATTTGTACAGAGCTGTATTAGCTTGCATACGGGACCAGACAGATACAATGACATTTTGTGCAAGAAGTGGGTTTGCTCAAGGAGCTGTACAGATGTATTGCCACAGTGCTTCCCACACTGCTAATAAGCCCTTCTGTAAGTCACCTGGCTCTGCTCCCTAGTTTCTCTACATCCATAACACATTTAAAGTGCAGTCTGGATAACATGCATGCTTCTAAACAGCTTTTGTTATTCCTATGATTTATTTCTAAAAACAATGCATGAAACCTTTCTACTGGAGACACTAACCGATCCCCATGAGATCTAATTTCCTATGACTGGAATAATTTATGTGACCTTATCACATATCGTTTTCTTCCCTGCCCTCCCCTATGCAACTTACACACCGATCTCTTTTCAAACAGATGCAACATTTCCATTTAGTGCTACGAGCAATCTCAGACCTACTGCCTCTGTTTGAAAGTTGTGATATTACATATTACATCTTTTCATGTTAGACATTAAAATGTATTTTTGGACACTCAACAACTTATTGTTTAAATTAATCATACACCAACATCCATTTTTTTCCCTTTGTTCAACTGAGCTAAACTTCCTTTGATTCATACTAATGGAAACAAATGATATAATCCACAATGAATAATTTTGCTCTGCTCAAGATGTGAAAGCAATAATAAAATAGTAAACACAACTTAGCGGACTTCCTTGTAAATGCTACAACTGCTTTCTTTGTCATGACAACAGATATTTATCTTCTGCCTACTTTTCATTTATATGCAACATAATGAATTAAGTAAAAGTGTCTTTCCTTTCTAAAACAAAAATTTCCAGGATTAACAACTAACCCAAGCTATGGATGACGATTTTGACTGCGTGTATCAGCGTTGCCTATCAGCAGCTTAAATAAACATAATTTAAAATTCACCTTTACCTGTCACTTACACTTGCATGATACAGATTTAGCAGTAGTAGGTTTTTCAGAGTCAAGTTTATGCATGCGTGATTCAGGCCTAATCTATATCTAGTTTTATAACTAGAGTTAGGTAGAAAAGGACTTTTCCCGGGTACAAATATATACAAGACTTTTTATCTTAGACTATAAATATTAAAAACAAAGCTCAGAAGTCACAGCTTGTTGAATTGCTTTAACTTTCTTTCTGCTTCACAATGACAGTAGGAAGGGAATGTCAGCTGCAACCAATATGATCCCACTGATAGTGCCTAATCCTCAGGGACCATACTGTAGAACTCTTCAAAAAATATTTACAAATAGCAAACATCATGAACCTTAATGTCTAATGATAACCTAAATATGGCTGAGTGACACCTTAACCCTCTTAACACCATGCCAGCCTTTGCTCAAAGTGGCATCTAGAAATCCAAACTTCATAGTCATTTGAGACCACTTAAGACCATGCTGCACCCCTGGAACTCAAAACACGTGTTTAAAGGTTTTAAACAAGTGCCCATGCATCAGCTGCTTCTGTCCCTGGTCTTTGCTTAAACTACAATAAAGACAAATTACTGCAGGCAGATAAGAACAGGCAAGTGAGGATAACAATCTTCTGAATGACCACAATTACATCTTCTATCACAGATCATTGCTTTGTACCCAAAGATCTGCTTTTTAAAACAACACTACCAAGACAGTTTATGTACCTTTCTAAACTCAGTCCCTTTAAGCAGAGACTGGCCCAATAACTTCCTTTCCGAAGACGGCACTCTTCAACTATTGACTTTCCATCCTTTCAAGCTCTCCAGGCAGGACTTAAACACTGCTGCCTGAAATAGTCATTGAAGTTGTTCCTTCATGAAAGGAACAAATAATAATTTTTAGCCATATATATTTTCACGGGGTACATGACCATGGACAGGGGAAAATGCTACATTGTTTGGCCAAAGAATTCTCGTCCTCCTCTCTCTCTCTCATTTTTTATTACTCAATATCAAATGATTCTTAATATTTAAATGAACCAGATTACAACCTAAATTATTAGGTTCCAAATCAAACAGTTACATTCAAGTTGTAATTATAAACTGAGTCTTTAAAATAAGGGTTTGTCAAAGAAGCATTTATGTGTCAGAAAAATGTTCTTGAATAGTAAGATATGCCCTACTTATTATAAGCAAAATGTTTCATGAATCTGTTTAATATTCTCAGTAAAAGAGATAGAAAAAAAAGTGTTTTGTTTTTGAGCATGTAAAAAATGGAGGAAAACAGGTGGTTGAGGGAAAGGGAATAAGAGAAAAGTAATCTACGTCAACTAACGAAAACTGATTTATATTCCCAGTCTGAGAAAATGATCAGAAAGAAACCAAAATAAGATTGTTTGACCTATGTACCAGACATAGCATATGCTTTAAAGAGGAAAAAAAATGAATACAATGTATCCCTTATTACCTTCCATTGCTTTGATATGTCCAGAGAGAAGATGTATGAGATAAATTTCTGAGGCTGAATTTTTCACATGCAGTTTGACAAATTAAACAATCATGGAGATATAAGATTTCCAAGATCTTAGGTAGAATTCTTCGTAAGTGATGTATTGTTTTCATTAGGGTTTCAAAAACAGTTTTATGTACAAAAATATATGCTTAAGAAGAGGAAAAGAAAACAAAAATGTTATACAGTGGTTTCTTCCTTCTGCCTACAAAGTAAAGTAATAAACCTTTCTCAAGTTCTCTAAAAATTGTGTTGAGTTCAGAGAGAATAACCTTCAAGAAGATATTCTTTCAGTTGTAGTTTCACCAACACTGTCCAGGGTGATATGTGATACTTAGAGCTTAGATTCAAGATTCTGAGCTTACACTTTTATGGGGCTTTTTTTTAAAAAAAAAAAAAAAAATTATGATGAGATACTATTCTTCTGAATTCTTCCATAGGTCTTGATTTAAAAATTAAGCAACCCCCCCAAAAAGCCCCTGGTAATTTCAGTTCCTTCAGTCTGGGGATATGCTTATAAATTCTGGAAATCCAAACCTATCATTTTTCAGGCTGACTTTCTTTACAATCCTTCATCACATGTGAAAAATCATTGTCACTGTTAGTTACAACTGCAAGAAATTTGGAGGATGACTTCACTGGAAATGTGTCCCTAATTTCAGTAAATTTCAATGAAAAAAAATCTGTTCTTTAAATCCACAAGAAAAACTATTTACATAGAGTAAATATATGGTTCTTCCTTGTTACAGAAAACTAATTCAGAGCAATTGGATCTACATTTTCCATCATTATTCAGAATGCATATCTCTGAGCATCTATTGTTCCAGGACCCTATATGAAATTGTCTTTCAAAACCTTAAAATTTTACAGATAAAAAAATCTGACTTGAATACAGGCTCTAAACATACAGTTTTCAATAAAAAAAACCTAGAAATTGAGAGGGTTGGGGTTTTTTTTAAACTTGGTAAGAACATTTTACTGTATTCAGAGTTTTAACGTTCCATTTAAGAAGATAACACTGTGATATAATAGCCAAAAATTACTATACATCAAAAACATTAATGTCTCTCTCTCTGAGCGTGTGTCAAGGAAAATAACTTTCGATATAACACACGATGATAAGCAAAGACTATTTCATTGTCTCCTTTAATGTAGTTTGCACAAAACAGCTGTACTGGCCAAGCAAATGTTTTGAATTCAAGAGAGAGCACAGTACTGATACACCCACAGTAAATCAACAAGTTGAATATTTTAGTACCCCAGTAGCATAATGTGAATAATTGATTGAATTGTGTTTGTTCTCCTAGCTAACCTAAAAAAATATAACCCCTCCAAACAATGGGAGGTAGATAGAAGCTGCAACACTTTTCTTTCATTCATAAATGTGTGGTTTGGGTCTTTTTTTATATTCATACAAGACTGTATTTAAATGAGTTTCTTCAAGTTTTAGTTTTGATTGCACTTATATTCCAACACAAAGTATCATTCTGACATGAAAATTTAAAGTATTTTATTTCGAGCATGTCCAAATGAAATGTTTGGATTTAAATTCCCCCTCCCTCATTGATTTGGGGTTTTTTTTAGATAAAGGAATGTGCTATTAATTAATTATATTTATCTTGGCAAAAATACTTCTGTCTGGAATTTGTATTAAGTTATATATTTGAGACATCTCTATATTGATTTGAATATTAGAATCCCAAACACACAGAAGCTGTTGTGTCACGATATACAATAGTAATTTTATGAAGTAATGATAATCTTGCAAATGTTTTATGTTTTAATTTCAGCCACTCTATAAATCTAGCTTCATGTAATCAATCAGATTAATTTAAAACTGCCAATATTACCTAATATTAACCCTTACCTCTTTTTTCTCTAATGGACAGCATAACTGTCCCTTGGGACTGGTTCATGGAGAGATATAGATAACATTAACAATGGGTATTTTCAAATAATAATCCTTACTACTGATGGCAACTTGGAGGACAATAAACTTGTGGAAAAATTTACTATCATTTAATACTGAACACATTCAATTTCTCAGAAAGACCTAGCAAACCAAAAGTCTATCAGGATGCCCAAACAGTACAGGAAGGGAGGTTGTGGGAAGTGAGAGGGCAACATGCACATGCTGTCCAAGGGAGGGAAATAGAAAAGGCAATACATTCTGACCACTGAAACAGGAAAAACCCATAACAAATAGAAAAACAAAAGCTTTCTCCAAGGGGAATACAAAGAAAATGTTGGAAAGGTCACTGTATCATTGAGTCTTTTTTCAAGCACATCAGAGCTTGTATGCTGAATACTGTGTGTGGTCCTATTCCAAGATGCTGAGTTTACGTAAGCTCTAAAGCCAAAGACACAGATATTCACAGACGTGAAAGATGGAAAGGTCCACTAAAACAGGCCACCTCTGAGTCAGCAGATCCCTGAATCACCCACTGCTGGGAGCTGGAGCTGTTCTGGGGCTGTACTGCCATGGACTTGTTCTCTCCCATCTTCCACCCAAAGCACCACTGGAGATCATAGCTGAAGGTCTTACGCACTAAAATAGCCCTAATTGTAACAGACGCTAAAATTATTTTTCTACCTTTCTGTTATCATTTGTTGCTTTGTAATTTTCCTTTAATATTGCATGTTTTGTCATCTGTTTTGTCTTCAGGCAATGGATGTTATCAAAAATCTGGAGAGATCTCAGTCCTAATACAAATGCTTTTCAGTAAACATCTTTATAATCTATTTTGCATACAGACTTAATAAATTCTATGGCTTAGACCTTTCCAAGTTTATTAATGGCTTTGCAATTATGCAGATTATGGGTGCAATATTCAAATGTGTAATAAGAAACATTACTTTTATAGTTACAGTCAAATACAAGTCTCCAGTACAAAATGTGTCTATGCTGTACCATCCCAGCATTCAGCTCTTATCACATAAATACTCTAATACATGATCTGATCCTATGAGAGTCACATCAAGAGATATGCTCTTTGGCTGTTTAATGACACTTGCATAACTGGAGACACAGAGAATCTTAATGAAGAAGAAAGAGTGATTGCCTTCAATACATTATTTGCCTTCTCACTCCTTCTCGGGTGGGAGGTGGTCAGTTCTGGTTGTTTTTAGGAAAAATCTGCACAAGCATTACATGGTTGAGAACAGAGCTGCTATTCTTTTGGATCAGCTAGTTCCCAGCAGATGCACCAAGTCCAGTTTTAGTCTCACAATCACTGAAAGCTATTTGTTGTGCCCTAATTATATTCATTTCTATATTTTTTAATCACTTCATTTTGCATTATTCTTAACTCTCAGTGTCAGACAGTTTAGTATGATACCTTTGTAAAGCTTCTTATAACTGTTAAATCAGGAGGATTAGAACTATGAAAAACCTAATTTGTCAGTCTACATCTGTACACCAACTTTAAAACACTCTCCAGACTGGTTCAATGAGAGGGCTGAAAATCACCTGTTTCCCCCCTCATTTTCCTCTGGTAAATCCTAATCAGAAAAAGGCCATCATTGAGGTCTAGAGAGAATATCACAGTGACAGTGTGACTGAAGGAGATACCTGCACTGAAGAGATTTTCCACATATTAAATCAGCCCTAATTCATTCTTTCATCACTCTGAAATGATGAATATTCTCTTAAGAATTTGAATGTCACTGTCAAGTAAATAATGACAAAAGGGCAGGTATATTTAGAGTATCAGAAATATATAGCTTCAGAGCTAAGGCATTACATTGTGTTTGCATTCTACACAATATCACATATTCATTAGCATTCTCCTGCACATCTCAGGAAAATATCACCCAGAAGTTAATTGTGTACAAAATTTAAAACATTGTCAAGGTTCCCTAAAAGTTACCTTTTATCATTCAGTCTTCTAAAGTTACTAAGCTTAACACTAGTTGCTTAAAACATTCATAACAAGTATTCATAGTACTAATAATCCCTTTATATCAAATATACATAAAATGAGAAGTACTGAAGGGATCAATTCTATTTGATGCTTTCACGCAGGTAGAGTACAAAACATTTGTGAAAGGGGCATGTACTTTCATACAGGCAACAGCTGCTTATCTGGAATGTAAATGCTGAGCAATAATGCTACAAGGGAAAACAAAAACAACCTCAAAAAGAAAATTATCTATTCTCAAGAAAAGTACAAAAAATACATTTTCTTGTATAAGGTGGATTTTCTGTTCTCTTTATATTTGAGATAACTTCTGTAATAGAATGATGTTTCTATGCATGTCATATAATGCCCCAGAGTAATTGCTCAAGTGAAGCGATCTCCTCAGAGATATTCGAATGTTCTCTACTTCTCCAGTCAATTGCAGTTCTGATGTTCCACACTGTTACCCCACTTGGATTTCATTAACACCTAATTTACAAGCATAAACCATGTAAATGATTGGAGCAGATGCAGAAAAATAATTATAATTTGGGCTGAAGTCTTCATTTCCCAACCTAATTCAGTAACAATAAAATCCTCTCTCTGAAGAGTAGACAGGAAGACTTTATGCACAAACCCAACTGAATAAATAGTTTCAGCCTTGGGCATTTAATTTCTGGAAACAACCCATGAATGGAGGAGTAATGTCCCAAATTATGAACTAAGCAATGTGGGACATTGTTCTCCACATAAGGATTACAGTGATAAAATAATTATGAAATAGGAAATTCTAAATATCTCCAATTAAGAATTTTCTCAAGTGTTTTAGCTTTAAAGTACACAATATTTGGCTTCCAGGGAAGCTTTCTGAGTCCTGAAGATATTATCCACTAGGTCCTAACACAATCTACAGATCCAGAAGCTCCTTCCTATTTTGGGATACTTTTGCGCAAGAACTTAAGCTCGTTTATCTTGCAAAACACAGCACAAAGTACAGAGACTTTTGCTGATGGAACATGGCAAAGAAATAACGAAATATTACCTCCCAATGAGTTTAATTCTTCTGATCTCTGGAACCACTCTCAAATAATGCCCAGAGGCATACACTTGGGTGGTAGAACAACTGCTGCCTCATCTATTATATCTCCCTTCTAGCAATAAACATAAACTCTTTTAATACCAGAGCTGTATTGACATTTATTTTGTGTGCCTCACATTGTATCATGTCCATTTCTTGCTACTATCACATTTTGTACTAGTACGTATCTATCACTACGTTGTACTAACAAAGTGCCACAGTTCAATTTGGCAGTAGCTGAGCTTGTGAGTTTTAGTCATGTCAGAGATGCTGCTACTCTGACTCCAGGACACACAGACTAAATGAACCACATGACAAATAAATAGTATGTCAAGAGAGGAAATGTTACAACTATGCAAATGCTGCAGAAGTAGGTCATAATGTCTGCAGCTGAAGTTTTACTGTCATAGATTGCTTTGAAATAAGTAGCAATGGTCATTGATGACTAGTTTCCTGAAAGAACAGAAATAAATTAAATTAGTAAAAACTTGCACAACATTTAAAATGAATAAACATTTTTATTACAGTCAAAAACTCTTCTATATTTTCTCTGCACCTCCACATTGATTTCATTTACTAATTCATGTGTACAGTTGCACTCAGCATCCTCATGTACTGTTCTCAAAAAAAAGCGATAATCAATACCATGATGCTTATTTGAAGCCAATGAAGAAACACTGGGATTCTGAAAATTTCCTACAAACCATCCATGTTCAATTAATAAAATTTAAAACTTAAACCTAGAAAATAATGTATTGTTTATGGTTAATTTTCAGACTAAAATGCTAAATTACTGTTCACAGTTATTATACACTATCTGTTTAATATAAATAATAGTGTCTCTTCTCTATTTTCTAAATTGACATGAGATTTAAATATTGTATTTTCGATTTCAGAAATATAATTACTAACAGAAAAGATTATGTACAGCATTTCATACTAATGAAGTTCTTGAGGGGGATATACAAAATGCCCTGCATTTTCAGATGGCACAGTTTGAACTTTAAAAATCTCTCAAGCTAGTTTAGTATAAGTAATGGAAGGAACTATAGGAATAAAACAGAAGAGACAATCTGTGTAATATTCATAAAAACACATCTACACACTGGAAACTCAGAGTCTGCACCTGCAAAATTGCTCGTTCCAAGATAATCAGTACTTACAGGATATGTTGTGTATGTTACTTCAAAACAATTGAACCTTTCTAAGGAAACACAAACCCCACATAATTCTAACATTTAAGTGAGTGTTGACTGCTTAGCACTTCCAGCAATTTAAAGAGAATATCAGAGACCAATGTTCCTAAGAACAATCTGAAAAAAATTATTCATGAAGCAAAGAATCCCTGAAACATGCCTTTTCCAGACTAGTATTTTATTTCTGTAACTTCTGGGACATCGACCAGTGGCACTCTATGTTTGAGATAACTGGCCAGTATTCAGCAGGGTAATATACATATACACCTAGCATGCAGACATGGAAAAGAAGTAACTAGGACTTTGGAAAAGCAGAAATTCTGAATCCAAAAAGAGACCACAGAACCTACAAAGAATGGCATCACTCAGTCTTCCACACTTGAGCTAACTGTTATATTTAGGTAGGTTTCACTGTGACATCATGGAGACAAGTCAAAACAAGTGCAGCCAGCTTCGATAAAGAGAGTCAGAGAATTCAAACTCATAAACTCTTAAGACTGATCTGCAATCACCATGAGTATACGAAATACTACTCTAACAGTACACTTGAGCAGCAGAGTAGAACTCTGGCACATCAGCTCTCTTCCATGTCCCAGAGAACCAGTATCACAAAAGAGAGAGAGTTTACTTGGGGCAGGTGAAATCTACAAGTTTTATTCATAGAAGGCCTTGAATCCCAAACTTTCTACATCTTAGAAAAGTTAGGTTATCTCTCTTTCTCTAATGGAGTATGTTTTATGTTATTTATGAAAGCCTTATTATGGGCATGAAACACAGTGTGAAGGTGCTTGGCTGAAAATTTAATAAGTGCAAACAAAATGGGAGCTGACATCATAGCCTGAAGTCAATACTTTGACTATTCAATATTTTCGATTAAAATAGAATAACAGTAGGAAGGACAGCTAATGGTTGTTGACTACAGATTTGTTAGCATGTATTTTTCAGAAGCTTTTATCTTAATTTAGAATAAATACAAAACTAAATCTTGAAAACTTTCACAAATTGTGAAAATTGCTTCCAAAGTCTGTGTTGTCTTTAAACTGAATAGCATTTTATATCAGCTCAAACTATGCAACAATACCACTTCATGGATCCTTAAACAGACTATGATTATTCTTTATTGATTATATCATTACTTTTAACTTCCTACTGTATTTTCTGTTGCCTTCAGCCTCTTCCATTGTGATTTCTACACATTTGTTGAAATATAATTTTTGCTTTAACTCCTAACATTATTGCCCTGAAAAGTTTATATCTCTGTAGTGGTTTAACATAGAATATTCTCTTGTTCATGTAATCATACGTTATTACTTGAAGGAATGCTTCTGTTGGACCCAGACCCTACTGTATGTCCCTAATGCTCCAGGACATCTGATGGATTACAGTGATCTTCATAATAGTTTAGAACTCCCTCATACACTTGCTGACAAGAGAACAGGTGCTGGGAGACTTGAACAGCTAACTAAACTCGACAGTCCTGTCAACACTTACGAGAATTGTTTGGACAGAGGGTCAAAAAAGAGGAAGGAAGACGACTAGAGAATGAAGGATCCTGATGGAGAGAAATTCAGTTAAATCACTTTTGCTTTTATTTTCTTGGTTTTATTCGTTTGCCATAATATTAACAAATAGTCTGAATGAAGGACATTACTTGCATATCTTAACCCTTCACTTCTGAACAGAAGGAATTAAAATCTGATGCACTGACAATACACTGAAATCAGCAGGCAATCTGATTTTCTTATTAGAAGTATATGGAAATATCTATGTACTGCTTTTTATATTAAAAATGTCATTATTGATAAGGCATTTGAATTTCTCTTAATAAATTAAGACAATGCGTATAATTTCACAGAATCAGAGAATAATTTTGGTTGGAAGGGACCTCCTGCACAAAGTCCTCTGAAACAGATCATGTTGCTCAGGGCTTACTCCAGCCAAGTTTTGAAAATCTCCAAGGCTGAAGAGGCTGCAATGCTAGATTTAACCACGTCATGATGAAAAGTCTTTATTCTAACTAGAATTATATTGTAATTTATAAACATTGACTCTCATCCTTTCACTGTGAGACTCCATGACTATCATTTCATCTTCTCTCTACCCTCCCATCAAACATTGATAGCCATCTCTAATATCTCTCCTTCCCCTTCTCCTATTAGGCTTCAGCTTTAAACTCAGCACTCAGTCTCATCTTGTACCACATGTGCTCCAGTTTCTTAATAAAGACATTGAATAGCACTGATCCCTGAGTGACACCACTCATAACTGGCCACCATTTGGATTTGGATGTCCACTTCTGATCACAACCCTGTGAACCCAGCCAATTTTCCACCTGTCTTTTCCAACCACTTAACCAGTCTGCATCTCTCTGAATTGGCCAAGCTTTCTATGGGAGACCATGCTGAAGCCCTGCTAAAGTCAAATTATTCAACAACAACTCTCCACCACACTCCCTCTAGTATGTCCATGTCTTCCTTGTCCAGGGAGACCAAATTGGACACAGCACTCCAGTTGTGGTCTCACAAGTGCAAAACAGAGGGGGAGGATCAGTCCCCTGAAGTTGCTGGCTGCACTCTTGGGAATGTGGCACAGTATGGGGTTGGCCTTCCTCACTGCAACAATGTCTCTGTTGTATTATCTATATGATCTCACATAGCCTTGCCAGTGAAGAGTTCCTGCTGAGCATGAAAGACTCAGCTATTCTCTCACAGCATTGCTATAGCAATCAGTTTGTTTGATTTTGGCAGTTCTGAACATTACAAGAGATGGAGAAATGTCAGTAATCCAAAAAGAAACTGTGGGTAGAGTAGAGGAGGCAATGAAGGTTGCACAATAACATGTGACATTTTTACATACGATTCCAAACATATGATTGAATTACTTTTGGTATGACAGGGAAAAAAATGACAATGATCCTGAAAGCTATTCTGTGCCAATGTAATAACTTCTATTGTCTTAGATACCAATTACTCCAACTAGAGTCTGTCGTAATTATTCTGCCACAAACTGTTCAGCTTCCAGTTAATCCTTTCTGTACATATTGTATCAATCTGCTGTAATATTTTGGGAGACACACCTAAGAACTGTGCTAAAATGTAGGTGATTTTCATGAGGTCCATTTTCTGCTAGAGGTTCAGTGATCCAGGTGTCTCTGCAGGTTATTTTGCTATCTGATAGAAAAGAGATTCACGCAATATTATTGCATCATTAGCATCTATACAATATTTGATCTACTTAGTCTTCATAATGACTTCATCAAGAGAAAATAATTCAAGTTTTTTTAATAATTAAGTTACAAAAAGTGTAAGGATTTCTAACATTGACAAAATGGAACAGCTATCAGTTCAAACTGTTGTTGCAACTGGTGGAATCAACTCATGTGAGCAACCTAAATTACGTAAGACAACATCAAAGCTCCATGGCCTAAAATTTTGTATTTCAAAATTTTGTTTCTGTCAGGTTGTCTTTCATTCATTTAAAATTAATTTATACAAGATTACCTATTAAAATAGAAGTTTTATTAATCATAGAAGAATTTATAATCAAGAGAAAGCATGATGACAGCTACAAATTCCGAAGTAAATATTATTAATAACTTCTGGGATCAGAACAGTTAAAAAAAGAGATTAATTAAGTACTGGACTTTTAAAGTAAAATGTATGAATTATTCTTACCTCTGTATCAGATTTTTTTTCTTTTTTCTTAGTTTTCCCCAGAGCTTGTTCATGAATTATTAGCTATAGTGACAAATGTTTCCCCACTCTTAGCAACATGGAGATACTGATTATGGCTTTACATGACGTGTAACGTAAGACCAGAGAGACAAGAACTTACTCTAGGAAAAGAAGCAGCAAGTGAGAGGTGACAGACAGCTCATGCTGATCCTCCACAACTTGTTAATGACATTATCTTCCAACAGCTCACAAGCTAATATGATGCTGCTACATATCTAAAAGTACGGATGACTCTAACATCACAAAGAATACACAAACATCAGAGACAGCACTCATCAAGGTCCATGGTTTCTGTTTTCTCTGTGCAGTTTCCCCTAGCTAACTATTAAAATGGGAATTTCAGTATGCATTTGCTGCCTGTGTGGATATCATTGCTGGGGTGAAGCAGTCAACATCTATATTATTAAGACACATTCCAAGAATCCAGTCTCTTACCACATTTAGTGTATGAGCAGGCAAAATTACCAAGTCATGTATCTGAAGTACAAAGTAATAACAAAAACTGAAATAATTTCTTGCTGATTTCAGGACAGTGCTTAAGGTAGTTTATATTGAGCTAGTAAATGCTATGGAGACTTGCCTAGATGAAAACCAGCAGGAACTACCATTCAGTGCCTCTTTCTGGATCCAGAAAGTATCCCTACATGGCACTTTATGGCAGTGTGCATAGGTATCAGCACACATAATGTCACACACCCCTACATGGCATAGCACAACTCACCTCCCATTTTAATTTCCAGTCTTCAACTGTAATCGGTAGAGACATTTAAACCAATTCCTCCTGTTCTGAGAAACAGGATCATTGGCAAGATTGTTCTGCTTGTTTTCCATTTAGGCCTGAAAAATTTATAGCTAACATACAGTGCAGAGGATCGTTAATGAAAGTAAAGTACAGTATCTGGAATGGCTACCTACCTACTTTAACTACCCTTCACACTCTGACTACAAAGTCTGAAATTTTTTATTGTCACTGCTCTTTATTAAAAATGAATACCATTTTTATTTAGGTGAAGAGTGCAATATCATTAGTATTACCTGTGCATGGTGTTCCTTTGGGCTGGGGAGAAGAGGAAGAGAGAGAAAGTTAACTTTAATGAGCTCTTTCTCAATTTTTTTCAGTAGATACACTCCAGTGCTGTACACACTGACACATCAGGTGTGCTCTTTCTGTTGTCAGAATACAAACACAGTTCTAGTTGGCAAATATATGCACAATTCCCTCAGAAATATAATTCGAAAGAGAAGTCTTACAAACCACCCAGCTCTACAAGGTGCATCCATCTCCAAAAAGTCAACCAGTCTTGCTTAATAAAAGGCATGAACCTGAACTGTCCATACATTGTTAATTAGCGTGTCATTTAGGGATCACCACTCTCATCTATTTTCTGCCAACATTTATTAAGCACTGGACAAGAAATGGTGTTTTCATCAGTCCACTAACTCACAGCTTGTACATAAAAATTGTTTGCAAGGTACTAAATTCCATGTAACAGAAGGTTTGACATTGCCATTAGATGGGAGAGAAACATTTTTCAGACACAAAATTTCACATATCCATTTAAATATTTTCTGAGAAAATGACAGTCAGTAGCTATTATCACAAAAGACATGACACAAACCTTTGTGCTGGTAAACCAACTATGTGATGTAAACTCTATATTCTGAAAGGCAAAACTCTTATGCACAAATGCAAAAGCAATTCTGTCTTGCACTTGACATACTCTAATTCTTTAGTTTTCTCTTAAAATGAGAGAAAAAAAAAAAAAGATATTGCAGAAGGGAAATTCTAGTAGTAAGGCTTGAAATTTGAGTATCAAAGCCATACAGGTAGTAAAGAACACAAATCAAGCCATAGAAATTCAATGTTTAAAGGCAGGATATCACATCCTGCTTTCATTCTCTACTTCACTTAGGACTAAAAGCACAATATTTCTGGTTTCATTTTATTATAAGATACTTTTTATTTGTGCTTTTATTTTAAATCTTTTTTTGAAACTGTATTTTACATAATGTGACACAAATTGCATACTGCAGAGGAAACTGTCTCAGTGAATGAAACCATTTTAATCTCAAGAGTTTTATTATCTTTTAAAATCTATTCAAATATAGGCATTCAATTTTACATTGCTTGACTTTTATGGAGGAGCTATTTTACAGGAGCAGGATTTTGAATAGACAAGATCACAACAAATACTTGCGACTTTGACACGTAAGATCAGAAAACATTAAGAAAGAATTATCTAAATTTTCAGAGTTATTCACATACATCAAAATATTTTCATAGGCCAGAGACCTTCTAATATATTGTATTTGTTAGGATAATGGCTTCCTGACATGTACTAATGTGAAACTATATACATCTTAGACACACACACACACAAAAACCCGCCCAGGACTGTTAAATTTAAAACTGCTGAAGCATTTTAATGTTTAATCATATAATTGTATTATTTCTTCTGAAACATATTATTTGATTGATCACAGATTATTGAATACATTTCTGTATTACAGAATAAAAAAGATAATATGTTAGACTACTTTTTCACTTTTGTTTTAAGCAGATGGTACAAAGGCAGTTTGACTTGTGTGCTATAAGTAGCATCATGGCCAATTCTTTTTTTTAAACATACTGCAGCAAGAGACATCTTTACTGTAACACTTGACCAAATTGCCAGCTCTAGTTAGAGTTAAAAGAATTGAAAAATTGAACTTTGTACATTAGATTTTACAGTGCTGTAGGCTCTTCATGCCTGATGTATGATAAAGAAAACTAAGATCCTTATGAAAAAGTAAAGAAGCAAATCATTGCAAGATTTTAAATTACACTGAACATTCTGCATGAAACTTCAATCCATCAAATGGCCATTGAAAAATGAGGTAATTACCTACAATAATTTGCATGTTAAGAGCTAATACAATATTACAAAGTGAAGTCCAGTTGCACATTAATTGTGAAAGCAATGCATAATTTCCTGATTAATGTTTCATGCCTAATATTCTTCCGTGCTCTGTCAGATGCTAAATAACAATATGGCCAATCAATCTACAGAAAGTAGGCTCAGGCAAGGACTGAGCTTAGTTTTCATAAATCCTGATGTAGAAATTTCAGTTACAATAGGTAATTATTGTGACATTTATAAAAGCAACTGTTCATACTGAACTCGAAATATATTTTAAATAAACTTCTCAGTAAAAGCACCCAAGACACAATCTCTGATAATTCATACATGGAAGTAAAACTCCATTTCTTCCGAAAAAGGGACAACAGACTGGAGCTGCAGAGAGAGCAATGAGAGGGTAATATATAGTCACCCATATACACATCTAGGCTCATGGGTGTCTGTCTGGTCAGCAAAGGCTAAGCACGTCAAAGAAATTATATGTTCAGTATCTCTAGAGGAGGATTTCTATCCATGCTCCTCTGTTGATGCAGGAGGAGGAATATTCCTCAAGGACTGAAACTCACCTGTCCTGTCAGCCAGAGACAGGGTGTCACAGTTTTGAAAGAGCATCAAGCAAAGAAATGAAAGGATGACAAAAGTAAGAAAACCCCAAAAATACTACTAATAAATAGTGCCAAAATAAGGGTAGCGTTAACTATCAACTGCAGAATACAAGTGTGGCCTGGAACTTCTCTCTTCTGTATCAGGCAATTCGATGGCCAGATTTTTGCCATGCATAAAAATTTAAAAGAATGACTATAGGACCATAAAGCCTTTTGACTTTCGGTTTGCTGGGAAAACCCTCTGAAGGCTTTGACCGGTAAGTTATTAACTCAGTGTCATTCAAAACAGCAAAATGTTTCACAGAATTTGAAGAGGGTGTTTGGGTAAATTCTTAAAGCAGAGCTTTAAAACACCAAATAAACTAGCAGAATGAGTCAACAGGAAAAAGGTAAAAAACAGAGCTATTCACATTAAGGGAAGCATCAGACACCTAGAGAAAGAAGTAACCTCACAGAAAGAATATTTGATTTTCAATGGATGCTGAGGAATTTGCTGGAGACTTTGTGATCCAATGGATGCAGTAACGAGGAACTTGAAATTTGGTAATGAGCTATGCCACCGACTCAACTGTGTGACCTTGAGCAAGGCATGTTACTGAAGTGTGTCACTTCCCTTATTTATAAAAGAGATATTATTCTACCTATTTCACAGTGGCATTTGGAAACTTGATTAATTTACAAAAACTGCCTCCAGACTCTTGGAAGAAGGTGACTCTTAATTGATCTTCCCTAAAGCAGACAATTTTGATGAGAATAAAAGTGGCAGTAAAGCAATTGCAGATTTCCAAAGCCAGACTCCAGGGACAGATTCAATGTGTCCATTTTTTAATTCTTAACTAAACAAAAAATATTTGCTGGGGGTGATCAGAATATGTTTTTTGTTAATTTCCCTGCCTACACAAAAGCTATATGATCATCTCTTCAGCTGTGAAAGTTGAGATTTCACACTACTCATGTGTAAAGATGTGTCAAAATTTATTGACCTGATGGGTATACTTTGAACCATTCCTAAAAAAAAAAATAATCTGTCACCTACCCATGGAAATAAAAAAACAGAATAAAAAAAACCCAAGACCCTGAAGTGGCTTATGTGGTTTAAAGATGTTCTCAGAAACTCACTAGTAATTTTTTATATTCTTGTACTGTCATCCTGTATCACCTTCCAACCTCCAGTCGGATGTCTACAGAATCCTACTGGGAACCTCAGAAGCCAGAAAAGCTGAACGGCTTACTGCAGCAGGCAGTAGTAGCTCCAGTTTTACCAACAGTTTTCTTATTTTCATCCTTTCTCAAACTCTGAGCTAGGCTTTCTTTACTACTTGTTTTCAGGATTATTCATTGAATTTAGACTTTCAGACCTGGTACTTAATGGGTTTACCACAATTCTGCTCTTATTTCACTGCAGAGTCAATCCAAAAGGTTTTCTGATTCCATCATGACAGTAAATGGTTTTCCAATGAAATTATTAAACAGTAACACTGTTTATGAACTACTGCAAACATTTGATCTTTTTACTCACTTTCCAGGTTCTATGGCAAATCCCATTCATATCAGTGGAGGACCTCACAAAATAAATACCCTAAGGCAGCAGAAGCAAGAGAAAACATGAGACAGGAAATCACAGTTTATTTTATCCATCTCTTACATAAAAAGCAAATGCTTTCATTATCCACTGTGGGGTGTTTCTAAATGAAATTCAGTAATGTTATTCATCATCATCCTTTTCTCAGCTTTCACAACCAAACTTGTATGACAAAATTATTATGAAAGCTATTTGACATTTTTTAGAAAGTTGCTTCAGAGAATTTTCTATACTATGCTAAAACAAACAGTATTCATCTTTATGTGTGGTATGCCACACCTGAACCTCTAATGAATCAGAAATTTACTTATGTGAATACATGCTTTAAAGAGTCATATAAGTAGAATAAAAACCCCAAGCACTTCTAAACACAATATGAAAAATAGGAATTTCTAACCTAACAGTTTCAAGCATCTCCATCACATGCATAATATTTTCAAAGCATTGACTATTAAATTTTCTATTTTGATTGAGCATATGCAATTTTGTCACCATCCTCTTTATCTTTTTTCACTTACAATTAGCTAATATGCTTTGATTTAGTAACCCATATTGCCTACTCTTAAGAGTAGTTCCATGAGTACCAGAACTAACAAAGACCAATTTTGTAGATAATGTATGTCATAGTGTATGATCTAAATAAAGTTTTCTACATAGAAAATCCTCACTTATCTTTTTAATTTCAAGTAATGTGAAAGAATATTCTATTTGTCTTCAGAGGCAAGAGAATTCACTATGCTGGTTCCCTCTGCAATATATTACATGAAATGGTAGTATTAAATACACAACTAACTGTGAGAATGTAGGGGAAAAAGAACTCTAATTGATCGGCAAGTATCTACAAAAAGTATTATTCTATTAGTACAGATACTCACACTGAAACTATGTTAATTTGTGGCCACTGCAGCAGTAAATTAACATTTTCATGGAAATGGAAAATATAACACAACTAGCAATACCAATACTTAAATGTTTTCAGTATCTTGTCTAATAAAGATGGGAATCTGTAAGGAACTCTTACTAGGGTAAGTAATGTAAATACTTACCAAGTAGATAATTACCCATCAGTAATTATGTTGAGGATAAGATAGGTAGTTTGGAAACCAGTAATGGACACATTCCAAAGAAAATATTCTCAATTTTCACAACCAACAGGTATTGCTCACTGTCACTGTAACTGGACTAGTGCCTAGCCATCTAACACACAGATAAAATGTTAATGTACTTCACCTTTTTTCATCTGTCTGTGTCTTGAACCATGCTCATGGTTGCTCTAGAAACAAGAGCACTGGGTTGTAGGGAAGAGGCTTCTATGGAAAACCACAGGGACTTTTAATTTCGGGGGCTGCATTTTTAAAGTGGATGCTACACATCTGAGTTTGTGGGAAAGGAATATAACAGTCATGATCTTGTCTACTAGACAGTTATTCAGCAGTCTACACAAACAGAATCAGGATACCAGAAACTAAAAGAAGTATTAACTTGCCAATTATATTAACTGCAGGAAAAACTGGAATGCTTTATATTTCCCTTTGGTTCACCCACTATAACCTTCACGAATTACACTGAATACCAAAACCTGGCAGGGTCTTTCGGTGTTTTATTATTTAACTAGGAAATATATATATAAAAGCCTTCACCTAAATACACATATATACATATTAATGCATGTACAGAGAGTAAAAAAAAAATAAAAAAAATCAACTTTCAAATGCCATCCTAGAATTAAACCTAATGAGATCAATAATCTTCCATTATCTGCAAAAAAGGTACAAATTAAGATAGAATTCCTAACCCTAAGGATTTATAATTTAATTATAAAGGAACATTTGACAGTGATTAAATAGCTGGACTGAACCTTAGGTTGTCTATGAGTCATTTGCCACTGTGTTTCCTTTCACATCATCCATTTTCTTTTCTTGCAGTATCTTATCTTACCTATTTGACTTGTGTGTGGTTCCCTCAGCTGCTCGTCTTTCAGATACTCAGTCTAATGAAATAAGTCTACCTTGTCCTTTCATTCAGGCATGCAACCAGAGTTGGAAGGGTTCACAGAGTTATATAAAATGCAAGCACCCACACACACTCCAGTCTCTGACTAAGCAGCATGAACATTTCAACGACCAGATTACAGATGCATACAAGAAAGCCTAAAAGGGGAAAAAGAACACGTAACTCAAATCCCTCAACATACCTGAAATCTGAGTTTGCCCATGGAGACATTAACATGAAAAAATTTCAAGGCCCATTCCCAGAGCTGGACGCTTCCCAAGCTCCTCTTCCAGGAAGGCTCAGCTCAGCCCCCCGACAGCTGCTGCCTTGCTCCCACCGTACACAGCAGTCTGTCACCTTCCTCATCTTATTCAGGAAAATGTTCACTTAATTTCAAGTTCAATATACTGCAATAAGATGCAGTTGTTTCAAGTAAGCAACTCCGATTTGTTGCACACTTACTTCATGAACAGGTGTTCCTCTTTTGCCAGAAATTAATGAAAGACAAGCTCAATAAAAGTCAACTTCCCTCTCACCCAACAGACTTAAGAGTACTAAATAAAAGTGACAATTGCTCCAGCACAGACTTACGCCTAAAGAGAGTGCAGTGGTGAAAGCATAAAAAACCTAGTTTTAACTTTTGGATTTTATTTTTTTTAGATCACAAAAAAATTCAGCATTTGAGGAACAGGGATTCAAGGGAAAGCATCTATTGTATTCTGAATCACTTCTTTCTTACAGGTTTCTACTGCAATAAAAAATGACTGTATTTCCATATTTCCACACTCAGTAAAACTCTGACTTGCTTAAGGACCAAGCAGACCCTATACTTCATCCAAAGCAAGCAAGACACTTAATACCTTTCTAATTAAAAAACCTTGAAACCATTACAAAAATATGTACTTTCCTAAAATGGTCCTTGTTTTCAAGTATTCACTACCATTGCCAGAAGAAATCTCATTAAAATATATTTTATCCATGCCAAAACCATCTTTTTTTGAGGAAAACCCAACAGGTTTTAAGGGGAAAAAAACCAACCCAACAACCACCAACCTTTTTGAGAGTTAATACAGAAAATATAAAGAAAAGTAAAAAGTTTAAATCTGGATGTGAGAGAAATTCAGATGGTGACAGGTACTGGACTGTATGTTATTGTAGTTCTGCATTAGCCTGCATCATCAGTTTACACTTTTACCCTCAGCTACAGAAACACTCAAAAGTTCTACTTGAATCTGTATATAATTTAACCATGAATTAACAAAAGCAATATTATTACAAGGTATATTTAGTTCTAAAGTACAAGAGAAGATAAATAAATTAATCTAGATTATATATTATTCCCCATTAATGAACATTTTAAAATAAACTTTGCAGATTTCTCTACCCCTGCAGCCATCTTCTACCTCCTCCTACCTGGACAACTTGAAAAGTAAATTTGATCAAATAAGGGAGAAAATAATAGAACCTGACAAGTAAAATCAATCTCAAAATAAATATTGTTTTAATTGTAATGGTTACACTAAATAAAACTTCCAATCATTTTCACACTATTCCATTTTAAAGAAACAATCTGAAATATCTGTGTCATTTCTCTATAACAGTAGGAATGAATAGACCCCAGGCTTCTAACAGGGATATTTTGATAAAAGCACTATTATGGAAAAAGGAATAATAATTATAAAATCATTTGACCTGTTTTTTATTTTTTAAACTCTCGATCAAAATACTTCTAAAATACAAACTGCCTTCAGAGAACAGAACGCAACAAAAGAGTAGGCATGTACTGTAGGATCACACAGGATTGCAGTTCTCTTCCCATTCCTTTTTTTCACCATATCCATTGTTTTCTCACTACATCATTTGATCATTATTATCCAAGAAAGAACCACCTAACTGGTATACATTTCAGTGACAGCTGATGCACATGGTTTAAACACAGCATCTCCGCACTGGCACACAGAGTTCTCCTGGCTGACATGTATTTTCAGGATACTTGCAAGAAAAAATTCAAAATTACTGGGGAGGGCTTAAGAGGAAGAAGAAGAAGTCAGGCAGACAATTACACTGTAAACACTGTGATCAACCCCAGCATTTACAGCGGAAGGAGAGATGAAAACACGAGCATCATATTACAATTCCTGAATACTGTTTCTTGCAAATTTATGCTATGGTACAATCAGACAGTACTCTCAGTTCATTTTGGTCTGATCCAATTTACACAGAAGCTGCAGGCAACATCCTGACAAATTCAGCAACACAGCCTTGTCTCTATAGATGAATATACATGCACATAATATCTTATACTTCAGCATTTTTAAGTTGGATTTGCAAAATAAATGGCACTATGTACTGACGCAATAACAAATATTTCTACATCTGTAGATCTGAGTGTTAAAAAAGACCATAAATGTTTATCTTCTTTGCTTCCCTGATATTCACCATTTGTGCCTGAGAACAAATGTGTTAGTTTTCTATATTGTTCTAGTTGCTCAGATTGAGCATTTGATCAGCACATTTTGAACGAGAACATTACTCACTTCCCCAGCATACCATTTTCCAAAAAATTAGAAAGGCAGATAATTTATACTATACAAAGTGACATTCTTCTGGATATTGTCAATTCCAAGCCACAATGGCTGCTGAAAATTATGGCAGGTAATACCTTCAGATGGAAAAAAAACCCCAAACACAACAGGTTTAGACATTGAGGAAGGAATCTTTGAAAGAAATGCTCTATGAGCCCATTAACTTTTAAAATTACTTGAGCTCTAAGCTACCTACATATTTAGAAAAAATCTTTAGCATGAGCTGATTTATGAGCTCTTACCCAGAGCTTCCAAATTATGATGAGCAGTCAGATGTCTAAACACAATGATATGCACTTCAATTACACCCACAAAACTGCAGACAAAGTAATAAGAATTACTGACACATCCTGAAAACTGTGGCCCATTGCAGTAGCAAATAAGTACAGATTAAATATGTATAGGTGAAGAGCCATTTTTCAATTTTTTCTAATTCTATCTATTAAATAGATTATATAGCTAGAATATGTCATATATTTTTTTGCAGATGTGAAGAGCATTGGATATTTTACATGTACTTCGTTTGAATTTACAACAGTAACTTGAATGCTTCAAAATACCAAGGAGACAGGAGCATGCTTTTATCCATTACTTGTATTGATTTAGTTGTTCCTTGATTTTCAGCAAAAGCTTTAAAATCTGATTTGTCGTGGTCTCTTGTTTTCACAAAAAACACAATTTTGGTTTTGTGAAATAGGATAGAAATAGAAGGATATTTATTCATCATACTTTTGAAAAATTACGTGGGATAGAAAGGGGGGCATGGAGCAAAAACTGAGTTCACTTATTCACTCCCACAGTAGCTCTGGAGAATATTCAAACTATTTTCTCCAAGGACTTCTAAGATCTCAAATACATGCAACAAGAGGGAAAAAGACCCAAACCAGAACATTTTTTGTATAGATGACAGAAAAACCTGACACTGATCAAAGGTTTCTAATTGCCTTTATTCACATATCATTATATCCAACATCACTACTTCAAGTGTTCTCATGTAGGACAAGGAACTTGTAGCCATAAACAAAATTTTACTGTATTAGTGTAAACACCTTTCACTTTACTAAACAGTCTTCATGTAAAACAGAACCCCTAGCAACTGCAAATATGGTGTCAATTTGATAATTACCCTATGTATTAGTGCAATAAAATAGTAGAAGTATTATGTAGGAGTGACATTGTATGTGCAACCCTGCTACTCAGTTAAAAATCCATTGTCATATTTCACCCACTATCAGAGCTGATAAAAGATCATTCAATCCACAGATCTCTATAGATGCCCAGGCACGTATTCATATGTTTAAAACATTTGAGTTTTCTCTTTCTCTCTGGAAGAAAATTTGTCACTATACAAATAAAAACAGAGGTTGGAAGCACCAGGCCAAATGTTGATCTCTTGTGCCAGTGCAATGCAGGAATGCCACTCCAAACCAACAGTTTGGGTAAAGATATTGCAAGTTCACGTAGATGTCCCTAAAGTCACATAGCTATGTCCATTACAAGTTCCAAAGGAGACAGGCACAGTAACAAATCTGACATTACAACCTGCCTTTGAGAGGAAATTCAGTGGCACAGAAAAGCACAGTTGACAAGTACATAGTGAGTTCTGCTAAGGAATGCATAGCTCTATGCATGCATGTGGTGTCTTGAGTTCATTTCTTTTTGGAGTTTGGGTTTTTTTAACTTGTATTTTTAGAAAGATAAATAGATAGAGGATGAGCATATACTGATGTAATTTCTCCCTTTCTAATATAACTTTTTATGCACCTACATTCTCCCAGTACTGAACAAGGTGTCTGTTGCTTCAACTTGCCCTGAGCAGTACATAAAGCTTTGCTCTAGGGAAGTAGACTCTAGTTGCTTCTCAGTTAGCTTAATGTCACTTTACACTACCCTCACTGTAAAAAGAGGCCTTTTAGAAAGTTGCAATTACATTTACATTCACTATAAAATCTCTTCCAGAGAGTTATAAATTAATTGTCATATATGTAAGAATGAGAACTGGTTTATTCACTGGTGAAACTCATGTCAGAGCCAGCTGACATCACCTAGAATAAGACCGTAGGCTGCTACTAGTAAATGTTAAAACAGTGTGAAAAGCTCCTTTCTTAATGTATTTCAGCAATTATAGAATGAGAGATGCAATCTGTACATTACTCCTTATGCAATATAGGGCATTCCATGGACAGAGAAAGAATGACGCTTGTCTAGAAATAAAGTTATAAAAATTAGGGTTGGTAAATGCTACATTTTAGAAAAGTTTGTCTCCTAGGTTAAATAAGTAGCATAATGAGGAAAGATTTTCATTTTTTGCATGCATAAGTTCTAAGTGAAGTATTTATCATTTGCTAAATCACACTCATTTTTCTGCATTTTGCCAGCAGTTATATCAATTGTCATTTAACTGCTCTAAATAATGTGTTCTCTTCCCTGCTGTATTAAACTATTTCTATCAAGGCTAATGATTTTCTGATTTCCACATGCCAGTGAGCTTGGCAGTAACAAATGATGCCTCTCTTTTGCATGTTGCAAGTAGCTTAAATTATATTTTACATACCCATTTAAAGGATCATTAGTTAAGTTAATATCCTTGCTATTCAGGAGGATCAAGCATTTTAGTAAAGAATAGTCTCATATATATCCTCTGCTAGCTCTGAGTACATTTTGAATAGCCTCGGCTTGTTAAACTCACACTCACTACATATGGATAGGCTGTAGAGACCCTAAATATCTATTATGTCCTCAGTAATAGTGGCTTATTATCACTTTGATGTTGTTGTTATCCCTCTACTGGGGAAATTCAAAACAGAAATCATCAAAACTTTTGATTTATTTATTTCTATTTTCTAAAAATAATCATACAAAGCCAGCAGAGAACAAAAAGTTGTGTCATATTCGGATATTGAGAATTTCTGAAGACAAATTTATAGGAAAAATTTATAGGCAAAGGCTTCCAGAATCAAAATCATGCCCCAAGTTTATCAGTGCATTCCCCCAAATTGTGTGTCACGACTGACTTTAATTTGAGGGTATGCATTATACTAGGCGGTATAACATAGCAGGCAGCAATCTGCCAGTGCAACAGTAACAGCACTTGGTGATGTAATCCGTTGACAAAATACACATTCTTAAATTGGGGTCTATTTATTTCCACTGAAGCAGTTTCACAAGACATGGAATTACCTCTTGTTTGAAATAAAGAGCTTCCAATGCATCTAGTGACAATGGAATCTAAGGAATGCATTTTGGAGGCTTATACAAAGCAAATACAACAAAATAAATATTCTCAGTAATCTAAAGTGAAAAGAATTTCAGTCTGGTTCAGAAAAAAATATTTTATTTAGCATTAAAATCTCCTTTAATCCCCTTTTATAGATGTAACTCATGCAAACTTTGTAAAAGGAAGAAACCACAAAGACTTCCAAAATTGAAAAAGCTTTTTCTTTACATTTTTAAAATTCAACTTTTCAGTTTTTATAACAGCTTAAAATGTAAATTGTTTTCCCCAACAAAAATACTATTTGTTTCCCTTTCCCACCATCAGCTGCACCCCCTACCCTTTTCATCCTAGGGAAAAAGAAGGAGAAGGCTGACAGGGGGTGAAGTAAAGTACAAAGGGAAATGGCATAAGCAAATGTTCTCGAAAAAGTCAAATGTGGTGAGCAATTCCCTTCCCTTCCACAGCATCCACAGACAAGCATAATGTTCTGCTACTGCAGAGCTTGCTCTCTTTGATTCCCACAAGGGACTTTCCTTGTTTCAGGGTCTGATTATCAGGGGTTTTTTGTCAACTACCTTCCATCTCAATGTGTACACAGATCCTATACATTCTTCTAACTTTAAAAAAACCCAGCAAAACCTAAAGAATCACAAACTTTGAGAAGTGACAGAGCTAAAAGAAGAGACCAAGTTGCTACATGAACCACCACAGTTCAGCTGAAAAAAGGGGTTGATGTTGCAGCTTCTCATGTCCACCATTTTTCAATCTGGTTTTGACTATTTATAGCTTTGTCAAAAGAAAATATTTGTGTTGAACTTTTCAGCACTGGTTGGTGGTTCTCTACAACTTCCACAGTACGTCAGGTAAGTAGGCAAGTTTATGTAGTCCAGTCTCTGCTATGTACTAAGCACTGTTTCCAGAAATGTGTTTCTGGTGATTAATCCAGTCTAATATTTAGTCTTGTAAGTGCGAGAATCTTCATTGTTCATAGGTGATATATATCAAACTGTAATAAATACTATTCAACTGAGCTGCCCAAACCAGAAGAAATATTTGTTCAGTTTTCTTAGTTTATGCTTTCAACACAGAATTTGAAACTCAAAACAAAGCACTCCTTTCTATAGAGATCACTCTGTATCTTCTAATTTCAGGTGAGAAGAGTAAATTCCAAGTCCTGAAGACTATTGCAAGCTGCCCCCCTGGAGGCTGCCCCCTTCCTCTAGCCCTTCTTTGCAGTCCCGTACCTCAGTGGGCACACCCGGGTAAAACAACTCCCGCACAGGCTGTCCTGGGCCCTCACTGCCGAACACAAGTTGGTGCAGACAAAGCTCATCTGCCAACGCACCAGGTGCTTGTGGCGAGCAGGCCCCTCTCCCCACCCCAGGAGCTTCGTCCCCCGACCACGCTGCTGCTGGCAGAGGCCATCCCTGGCACCCACAGCCCGCTGCTGGCACAGGGGCAGCAGCCCCACAACACCCGCAGGGAGAGATCCTGTCTCATCTACTCTTTGTAACAAAACAGAATACACAGCAGATACAAACTGCCCTCCGCTGCAGTTGCCAAGAAATGCAGTGGCTGGCAAACCCCTGTCCATTTTGCCATTTATCATGTTTTGACAATTCCACTGAAGCAACACTGTCTGGTACACTTGAACCAATTTTCATCTTACTTGAGTTTATTGTAAAAACTATAAGCCTTTTTCACCAATATCCTATTATGCAATTTTAATATCTCTTTGGTTTTGCAGGTTATAAAACACCTAAATGAAATTAAACCTCAAAATTTAGGGGGACTGAAAAAGGACCAATACAACTCAAACTTCTCTGTAGTAAACATATGATCAGGAATGTCAGCTGAAGCTCCCTCCCATTCATAAGATTGATTTTCTTGGTGAGTGCACAAAAAGCAGTATCTCAAATATTTACCCACAAGTGATCTTAATCTATTATGGTTCACACATCTGACTAACTGCCATTTGACAGTTGCTGATTTATTACAAGAAGCGGTGTCCTGGATGTACTCTCTGTGCAAGACCCAACAGTTAGCATCTCTGACAATACTTCTGGCTGACAATGTATCTATCTCCCTTGCTTAACATGCTTCTTGTTTCTTACAGCAAATATTTAACCTGTGTAACTGGGTACAAGCTTGTAATTGGATCTGGACAACATATAGCCCCTAAATATCAAGTAAAAAGGCATTAATCAATACACTTAATCTCTGAAAGACTTGATCAGTAACAGAGTACAGAGCGTTTCAATTTGCCTGTGAAACAATTTCAGAAGGCCATTCCCAAATACTCATATTAAACCATGTTACTGGTGGAATTTATCATCATTTTTGTAGATCCTGTTCAGAGAAAAGGAAAGCTCACCCAGCTTAGAGACCAAAAATATCTCCTCTCTAATTCCTTACAGAGGTATGTTCCGAGGCGAACTCAGGGGCAGGGTAAGGCAGTCTGCATTGCCCCTTGTGCTCTGCTTTCCCCCTAACAAATTCTCCAGGCCTGTCTGCTCACACCTTTTGTGGGTGATTTTAGACCTGATGAAAATTTAGACTCCCAACAGATACTATGCTCCCTAGTTTCAATACTAATAGGAAGCAAAATATTTCCCCTCATATAACATGTGGCTTTCTGGACACATTCCGTTCTGTCTTACACAGGACAAGGCTCCTCACTAGCCAGCACACTGTCAGTCCGAGAAACAAAATATGCATATATAACTCTGGTCACAGAAACACCAGAAATAATTGAAAAAGGCTTTAATTGAGTTGTTTTGTTGCTTGCATTTCTTGCCCAAATGATGCCTTATGCTTTCCAGCACGGACTTGAGAGCAATGCAACGCAGCACTTACAAACCACATTGCTGCCATTACTATACTGCAGTATTTTTTTCACAGATTCATTGTATTCCTAACATTTTCAAATATACAGAAAAAGTTACAAATTCATTTCTGTTTCTCTAAAATACAGTTTGACTCTCCTTTAATGTAACTGACTATGAATTTACGTTACTCTGGACAGCTTTGAAGTATTTCTGAATTCAAAATGCAAATTAAATCTGAAGATTTCTTTCCAGTTTATTCACAAAAAGATATAGCTGGTCTACAAGTAAGTCAAATAGCATGCCTGTCTTTCAGCATTACTCTTTATGTCTTGAACTAAATGTCTGAAATTAAGAAAACATTAGTTCCCTCAGGTATAAATCACAAGGTTTTATTTTCTGTCAACTAGCCACAAAAAAGGGACAAGCCTTGTTAAATTATTATGTTGTCATCATAGCATGTGTTCTCACTACAGATTTCTTAGCACATGGAATCTATAACTTTTATAAAAAGACACTATTAAATACAAGATACATCCTATCTAGTCACAGGGAGCAGCTGTACACTTGTATGACACATAGACTGGTGTGTACACTTTTTAATGTAATTGAGATAGATTTAAGAGAGTTTCCATATGCATTGTTAGCTCCTTCATTGTTTATACACCACGTTTATACCTACATGACTTCACAGTTTCTCCACCACTCCCACTATTGGTACACTATTGGTAATAGCCATGTAAGCAAAACATCACCATTTTAAGTACCCACAGAAACTCCCATAGGTATAAACAAGACAGTGGTTAAAATGCTTGTAACAATTGATGAAGTCCTTGAAAGGGACAGAAATGTAAACACCTCACTGTCAGCCTTCCCCTCTTTGCTACCCCTGGTTTGGAGGTTTACAGGATTCAGACAATCCTCTGCTGGAGAGCCAGTACACACTGCTGCAGTTTTATGCGGTGTACTAGATCCCCCTGCACCCTACCACACTGCAGGAATAAAGGAAAGTGACTGATTTGATGGATGATGCAACGCTTGCTGCCTTTTAAATTGCTAATTCTGCTGTTCATCAGGGTCCTGCAGTTCCTATTCTAACAAGTTTACCTGTGCTTCAGTCAACTATACAGCAAATTCTCAAAAGTTTTGCTTTTATTGACAGCTTCAAAAACTTGGTCGGATTAATTCCCTAGAGTTCTATCATTGAAGAGTCCCTTTGCCTTCATCTATTTAATTAGGTCACAACATAATAATTCTCTCTCTACTTGTTATAATCAAGGGCAAATCAGGTATCTGGCAAGATACATTGGTCAGAGGCAGTTGTCACTGATTATTTTGAATGTCAATGAGTACAAATTGTATTATGAACATAATGCACTTGAAAAACCATTAGCATTTTATAAAACGTTCTTAGGTAGCATATAATGTTTACCTCCAAATGGAGCAAATAAAATGAAGAATTATTTTTATTTTTCTTTTGGTCTCAGAAATGAACAAAGCTAGTGTACAGAAACTGTAATAAGAAGTTATCATAACCTGAGGGAATCTATTAAATTTCAATTAAGAGTATAAACTTCAGGCTATAAAACTGAAAGGGGCAAACATCCCTTCAGATCAGAATGAAAGGCATCTTTAAAAATCAGATCCTAAAGGACTAGATAGATTAAATCCCTGCATAAACTTAAAAATCCCAATTCACAACCAGCAGAAAATAGAGTTAGTCTAATTTATTCATGGTGTATTATATTGTATTCAACAGAATACAACATTATTTTGCTGTGTTGAGTTATAACCCCCTACTCCTAGAGGTAGCTTTTGATTTCATTTCCATTGCCTTGGGCAAACATGGCTGAGGACCCACAAGACTGTGTCAGATGCTGATTGATTCATTCGAGACTGGAAGATAATAGAAACTGCTTAAATTGACTGCAAGAAAAAGAAATCTGAATTGGGACATTAGGCAAATTGCAAACCAGTTTTGTAGTCTTGATTTTAAAAATTAGTTTAACATATGAAACACAAGGATTTTAATTCAAGATTTTCTCATAAGCTTACCACAGTCCATTACAATTTATCTGTTGGATTACATTCTCTACATTTTGTGGAGATTATAGGCTGTATGAAGCCTATAAAACTGGAAGTTAAAAAGGCATGTTCTAGACAGTCATTTAGCATTTATTCATCAAGAAGCTCCATTTCTTTGGTGCCCAGTGTGAGTTTTCCAAGTAGTAGAAGGACCTCATTTAACACGCTGTCTTCATACAGTCTTTTTAGTAAGCTATTGCCAATTTAAACCCTCAAAGTCAAGATAATGTAATTAGGGAATCAGAACAGGAACAAGAGCAGCAGCATAGCTTTCTGTCACTAAATGGTCATGTATATAAAATACAAGTGACAAGAATCATTGAGTACATCTGTAGTGCACAACTAAATTGAGTGTAAAGGTGTGTGAGCTACTGTGGGTAGCTCAGAGCAGTATTACAGCCTTGGCAGCAAGCACTCCATCTGACAGATGTACTGTATAAACAATATAAACACACCTTAATCTTTAAATATTGATAGTAAAGGAAGGGATCATTCTCCTACCTCTGTCCTGTTCCCTCACCTTAACCTCCAGCTCTCTCATTGTATCATCAGTCATGTAAGAGATTAGTGCTTACAAGAAGTCTCCCAAGGGGGAATTGGGAAAGGACAATAAATTGGACAGCTTGTCATAAAGACATCTTGCCTTTGAAGTGAAGTCTATCAGATGAAGCTCATTCTCATGTATTTTTAACAGCAGGTTTGGTACCACTACACAACACATGCAAACAAAAGAAACTAAAACGGGAATTAAACAGGAAATGAAACATAAATACTATCAATAAATAAAGACTGGAGTACTGACAAGGCACAAGAATTGTTTTCTTGAATTCCATTAAAATTGTAGACTTCTCCTTTGAGAACTTTAACTTGATAGATAACGCACAGCCTCCTATGAAAGGCTAACAACTGAGACACAAGATAAAGAGTACATCATCTTTTATGACAGTTTACTGCTTATGAGTCCAAAAATTGAGGGATAAATTTAAAATAAAATTTGCATTTTATAACTAAAACAAATACACACATAGCAAGCATAAAAATGTTTTGTAAGTAAAAGCTGCTGACATCATTATCCAAATTTGTCTTATAGATGAATAACAACATGAGGTTAGGGGTAACACCTGCCATGCAGCAACACAAAACTACTCACTGGAGATTCATACATTTCTCATATAGTGGGTTCCCCTGCGATACTTTCAGGGCAGAATGCATAGAATGATATTAAAACATTGAGAGAGTCAATGAAATTGATCTACACACACAAAAGTTCAGTTAATTTGCCTTTCCTACTAACATGGCCTAACGCACTCAGGCTGTCCCTCCGCTACGGCTGAGGCAGTCAGAGCCCTTGGATCCCTCGGTGAGCGTGTCCCAGCGAAGCTGCCCACAGTGCTAGCTGAGGGGTTTTGCAGCCTTGCCCCAGGCCAAATCAGAGACCCCTGGTTCTTGCTAAGCCACTCTCCCTCGGTAATGACTGATCCGCGGTAGTTTCAACCTCCTGCCTACGACAACAGCTTCTGTATGACACTGTCAGTGCCCTGAGCCTCCATGGCCTCCAGGAAGTACTGCATGACCCGCAGCGTCTGCAGCACGTTTTAGGAACGGGATTGATTCTTGGGTCAGAAAGCCTGCTGCAGACTAATACCTGTAATGTGCACTTAAGCTGAATAGTCTTCCTTTCCTGGTAACATATCCATACTGATCAGGTAGTTTAAGATACTGGGTTTTTTAGGGTTTGTGTGGTTTTTCTCAGCTGAGTTCTTTTAAACTCTGTATAGTGCTTTGCACTACAAGCAGTCTCCTCCTATTTTACTGTATAGTGATTGCCAATTTATAACCACCTGCTTTCTCACTTTTGCTCTACAATCAAGGCATCACTATTCTGTTTTTTTCTGCCAGATAATTTGACCTCTAATGTACATGATTATGTTGACATTTATTATTTCGTCTACCTTCGTTTGCCTGACATAGAAACAGCACTTAGACATGTCCACAGAAAAAAAAAAAAATGCGCAGGTGAATAGATCTAAATTATTTCCTGAGATTTTTTTTCACTGTTTTTTACACATTACCAGGATTTTTATACGTGTAACACAACATATAGATAGCATACATTAAACCAGTGCCTAAATAACATACATTACTGTTATATCATATTTTAACAAAAATATTAAAAATTGCCTTATAGATGCAGTATAAGAAATTCTTAAGCTTCTTTTACATGCTGCTGGTGTCTGAATAGCCTATGGTTTTAAGCACAGCCCAGTATCTTCGGCCTGATAACTTCCAAATGAAAGAGCAGAGTCCTTCCTTTTCCTGTGCTGCCAGGGGAGGGAAAACCACAGCTCCAGATGCTTGAACAAGCAGTACAAATACTGTGCCCCTCTGATCCCAGCTACGGAGCTACAGCTTCAGGGCCAGAACTAAACAACTAAAAAGGCTAATTCTGAAAAAAATTACTTTCCTGAAGCTCTAACCCCATAACCCATATGGGAAACTATTTCTAGCTATGGTTGACTTTGAATGCATGCAAATACATCTCCATCCTGCGAGCTGAGAAACAATGATATAGCCCATGGTTTTCAGCTCCACATGCCAATTATAATGACACCACTATCCAATGACAGGACAAAATCTAAGAACTGTAGGCACAAAAAATAGGCCAAATGTTGAATTTGAATGGTGCTCTGTGATTCACAGACTTTGTCTTGAAAATGGTTTTGTGGAACCTTTTTAATCATTACAGCTATACTTTATTTTTTAACTCTCCTAAAACATGCTGTAGTGAGGCAAATTTTCTGTTCCCGTTGACGTAAAAGCCCCTCCATTTGATACTGAAAAAGCTGGGAACCTGTAAATCAATGACAGAATGTCCTATTTTGGGCCCAATTTTAAAATAGTCATACAACTATATATTAACATTCCAAGAAAAGAAATTACAAGCCATAATTGAAAAAGACAACAGTGAGATTACAGTTGAATTTAGCTCCTGGAAGAGCTTCTTCTGTATTTTCATATCAGTGAGGAATCGTTGTTTACATATATACAAATTTTCCTTCTACTGGGGAATTTTCCAATGTGCCAGAAATAAAACACTTGTTAATGATCTGAGTGGTGGTTAATTCCTCCTTTTGTTTGTTCTGTATTATTAGGGAATAGAGGGGCATGAGGCAAACACTTAATACAAAATAGTATGGCTGCAGGCATTTTCTGGAAAGCCACAGAGTAAAAATATGGAAACGCAAGTAGATGGGATGCAAAAGTAATGAAAATGCTGTAAGTATGGCTCTCTGAAATACAACAACATACATTTATGTTGGAGAGTGACTAATCAGGACGAGGAAGATCTCCATGTGGAAATGACAAACAGCAAAGATCCCCCAAGCTGATTGGCATTAAGCAGTATCTTAGTTATGCTGTATTCTCTGGTACAATGCATTAACTGAGTTAAACACCTTGAGAATGTTGATAGTGGCAACTGGACCTGAGTAAGAGTTGGTGATGCCGTGCCATGTAAAGTGGATCTAGCAGCTAAGACTTCTGTTAGCTTAGGGAATCTCTGGACTGCATTTCATTCATTTCACAGCAGAGACATGTCTGTATATAACATCAGCATGAAGTTTCAGATGAAATCTTTATTCTGAATATATGAATATATCTACTGACATTATGGACAGAAATAAGAAAATTAAATGCTCAAGTGATGGCCATAACTACAGAAAAATTGTATCATTTAAAATTTTAAAAACCATTTTTGTTGTGGACTTGCACCTTAGTTCTTAAAATGAACTTCAGTACAGAAATGCCACTTGCAATATATGTAATATAAATGATACCTCCGTTATAGAGAAGCTACCAGTGCAGTTAATAAATAGTCAGATTCTCCTGTCTATCAAAAGGCTACTCCTTGAGTCAGACTGCCTTCTTTCAAATGGGACTACCACATATCTGAAAAAACATGAACTGCATAGCGAAATGCTAAGTAGAACTGAAAATACAAAAGACAATCGGGGATAAACAAATTGCGAAGTTTGGTTCTTGCATGGTCAAGTGAGGAGTGCTGGATTAAATCTGAAAAATTTCAGCTTTAATCCCTTTCTCTTAAAACCCCTTATTATTCTACCAATAGTGATAGAGACAACATCGTGAAAGACATGCTTATCAGAGAGACTGGGTAGTATCTCTGAACCTTTCTCCTGAAATGACACCACGAGCTATTATTTGGATAATATATGAGGAAATGAGAAATTAATCAGTAGTTTTTGAAAACTGGATTTTTTTGCTGCCAATGTCATCTTGATTTAAATGTTTAGACATGCAGCAGAAATGGTCAGAAACATTAATCATTATTTAATTAACACCTGTTCTTGTATTCAAGCATATCTACTGTGAATTAGAAATGCTGTAGTAGTAGTAAGCAACAATGTTGTCAGTTACAATGTTTGTAGGCTTTACAGTATGGTGCAGCTGAAGAATCTAATTTTCATTAACATGTAGATGCATAAAAAGTTGAAAAGGGGGATTTCTCATTTCACTTATTCCTGTTAACATTTGTCCACATGGAAAAAGCTTGAAGGAATCACACTGTAAAGATAAAAACTGGAAAGCCAAACACAGTCTTGAGCTATGACAGTTTGAAAAAAATATGAAAAATAAAAATCTGTTCAACATAAGGTATGGAAGAAGACATATCAAACATTTACCTGACAAGGTTGTCACCCCAAACCTGACTAAAATAGAAGAAAACATGTAAATCTGTGTAAAATTGGTAAATGAAGGCTCTGGTGCACATGCAGAAACACTGAATAGTCTCCAAACCACAGCCCAGGCAAATTATAGCTCTGGATTAGAAATTGTTCTGTTCTAAGAGGTGTTCTGATCAGTGCAAGCTGGTGCAGAGAACAGGAAAAAGGAACTGTAGCATGCTAAGACATTGGCCCTCCTTTTGTACTTCCTTCCTGGACAATTATGATGATGAATATCAGGTTTTAGCTCCATTAGTTACACATGAAGGCAATCTGCTTATTCATTTTCTGTGATAACCTCAATTTTGCTATAATATTCTATTTTCTACAATTACTGTATGTTTGATGGTAGTTCCACAGAAAACGTACAATACTGACTCATGCTGATTAAGCACATGTGATTTCCTGTCTACAACAGTCATATCACACTCCGGAGTTATTGCTAATGCCAAGACTTATCGAACCATAAGATCCTGTGATCACTGTTATCCATCTGCTCCAATATCCATGAGGCAGTTAAGGTCACAGCAATCTGCTAGTGAATGAGAGAGAAGGAGGTGTACACAAAACAGAAGAGGTAACAATGGGATGGACTATGAGCTACTTGTTAGCAACACAACAGACATGCCCAAGGAAACAACAGCAGCACACATGCAGCAATGTATCAAATAAATAAATAAATAAATAAAAGAAGCACAAAGGTGAAAGGAAGCCAGTGTTAGTACAGAGACTGGAAAATGGGGCTGAGCTGAGAGAGAACAACAATCTCCGTAACATCACCTCACTGGGCTGCAGTAAAAACATTGTTTTCAAATGAGTTAATTACTAACAGTTTGGGACCTGTTTCTGAACTAATGTTTTTATGGACCCCAGTGGTCAGAAATAAGAGCATAACATGAAGTAAAACTCACCCATTGAGACAAAAGTAAAAATTTGCTATGAAAGTTCTGGCTCAAACTGCCGCCACTGAGGGAAACTAGCCCATCCTGTGAGAATTTGTCTCACTTTGACTCTATCCTCAAGTAGCTGCCATGGCTGCTCAGTGCTACTATACAGTAAAAGCAGAAGTTACCATTTGTGTTTTTCCATTTCAGAAAGGCTTTAAAAATGTTTTACTGTAGAGGAGAAAAAATTACTTTCACGCTACCTTCCCACAGTGTAGTCCTGAACTCTCTAAGTGTAACAGAATCCCTGCAGGAGCTGCCTTTCCCCCTTCCTACCCAAGCACGAGCAGAACCTTCTACCCTCCTCTCATGTAACTGTACAAATACATTTGCAACAGAAGAGGCATGTAAATGTTTTGTAAAAGGGTAGGACTGCAGTTGTAGGTAAAAGGGGAAGTCAGCTTTTCTTCCCTTCTCACATGAAATAAATATGGCAAGTGGTTCTAGCCCCTGGAAATACAAGGCCTGATGAAGTGTGTTTCCTAAATCTAGGTGGTGAATGTCTGTCCACACCCACAACAGGCACAGGCAATGATGGTTCTCATATAATTACACAAAGTTCCCCTATGTTGTAATAATCAAGTGAGACACAAAACAAGTAGTCCCATGAGCAAACCGACAAAATAAATACTGCCATTTTGCCCATAACCAATGGCTTGGTTTGCTTGAGTGCACACTGCACAAACATATTTGAACAGACCTTCTCCACTGGATTATTTTAAATTTTTCTGTGTAACATTTTGAACAATTCACTGGGCCATACTTAGACAAACTGTGAGAAAGTCCAGATCCTACAGGAATGTAAGATGATCTTGTCTATAGAAATAACCAATTAAGAGTCTTGGGTCATTTTTCGTTTTTACTTGAAAACAAAAATTTCAGCATGACACAGAAGACACTATGATTTTGGTTTTTTTCTGTGAATGTGGTAACAGTTATATCAGTGAATTAAGGGGCAGGAGGCCTTTACTCTTATCACTGAAAACAAAAAAGCAAACCCAACAAATAAATAAATTACAAGGTACAGCAACCTGCAACGCCTGTCACATACATAAATATTACTTAGAGTTGTTCATTGTGATCCAAGTGCAATCAACAGGATGAAGGCACATAGAGAACCTCAAAACATACAAGTATAATATGCACTGAGGTTATCATAATGGTAGGATAGCTTGAGGGTTTTGTTCTCTCTTACTTAAAACAGAATAAAACCTGGGGGGAGAAAATTACTATCTCAGACATGCAGATCTTCTTATTAATGCTAATTCTTCAGATTTTGCTCCTGCTCAGCAATTCGCTGTAGACTAAACTGTAAGATGTTTTATTAACATTCTGAAATCATCCAGGTATTTCAAGAAAAGGAATTCCAAGTAATTCCAAAGTGATTAACAGTCCAACAAAATGAATATGGGTTTGTATTCAGTCCTTCAAAGAAATCAAGGGATTGCCAAGACAACAAATCTCATGAAGATTTGCTTCTCCAAATTGTGCAGTTACTTTTTGAAACAAATAATAAATCATTAGCCATATTTGTAGCTTCTTAGTTAAACTGACTTTTCACATTCAGTGTGTTCTAAGTTTGAATGTATTAAGGCAAACATTTGGAATCTTTCAGTACTTGTTGTACTGTTATCTGTTAGCAGATAAAATTCTAGGATTTTCATTAAATACTTTATTTTTCTCATCCACACCAATGACACTTAGAAAATCATTTGCATCCTTTAGTAAAAGTCATTCAACGATTAAATTTTGTAATTGGCAGATCGAGTTGATGAAATTCCTATCAGATTTGTGACATCACTATGTTCCTGGTAAATGCTGAGTGCTCCCGTGCTGTCGATCTTTACTTTTCACTGAACAGAAATGACTCTAAAAGAACAAACTCCAGCTTCTAGTTGTTTATTAATTATTACTTCATAAATTTAATGGGAACTACAGTATTAACTAGTCTTAAAGGTTCTTCTGGAGACATTTTAAAGAATGTAAATTCTCAGAGAGCCGCTGTAATCTGCAAACTTACTTCTCATGAGAAACAACAGACAACAAGGCAAGAAGGGACATTTTGAAAAACCATGAGCCCAGCTGCAGCTAACAGCACTTGGTACTATCCAGTTCTTCCAAAGCTGTAGTGACAGAGACTGTACAACCTGTACAGGAAAACTATTCTAGTATCTCTAAGGGTCCAGATGTCTTCCCACATTTTCATTTCAGTGTCTCATTTTCAGTCAAGTTTTCTAACATTTCTGTTCCCCGAACTGCTGCTCTAGACCACGTCCCTGTTTTAAAATGCGGTGCCTGAAATCAGGCACAGAATTATTCCTCAGGCTTTACTAGCAACAAGATTGCAAAGATTGGCTTGTGGTTGGTTTGTTGTTAGGGTTTTTTTACATAGTTTCCTGTTAATACAAGACATGTACTTTCAGAAAAATTTGACATTGTCATGTTCATCTGCTAACCTCATTATTGGTGCCATATCCCTTACTACAGAGCTTTTAGCCTGCTGCTCTGCAACATTATTTGTGAGGCTGATTCACGATGCTTGGGTGTGGAACATGGTATTTCAAAGTATGAATTTTGAATAATTTGGGAGAGTTGTTTCCAAGAATCTCAAGATCACTCTGAATTCTAATCATGTCCCCAAGTATACATCTGCTGTCACACATAAGTGAAATATAGTCACTCTTAATTCTATTGTCTGTTTCTAATGGAAATATTCACTTGTGTCACCTATCTCTTTGGAATCGTACCTGATACATTTTTCTAATCTGACAGTGAACCACTGAAAATTACTCTGAGAATTGTTTTGTCAAACACTTTGTCAATCACAATGATTTTTTTTCCTCCAAAGTTGGGGAAGATTTCAAAGTATAATTGGAATGTTTAGGAATTAAAATACCCGTGATAAATGTAGTGAATGTTGGACATACATGAAAAGCATTTTAGCAATATTAACTTTAGGAATATGTAACAGCAATACATAGCTGATACAGGAAAGAGATTAACTCATAAAAAAAACTTAGTGGAAAGCTGCATAGATTGCAGAGTTTTCCTCAAGTAGACTTTAAATATTTTTTTTTTCCCCTCTTACCTGAATCAGTTATGTCTTTGTTCATGTTTTCTCACTGAGTACATGATTTAGTTGAAGTTCAGAATGAGTACTTCTGGAATTCTTCTAGTCAACATTATTCTGTACTACAGCTATCAGCGAGAGCCTATTCACATTCTTACCCTTCAATAGGTGCTTTCCTCCTCTGCACAGCAATTGTTGTCATTCATTACACCTTTATTCTAACTCACAAGCTTCAGGTGCTGGCTTTTTTGTTTCCTTTGTTTTAAAACTGATCACAATAATAATATAATGACTTAAATATTAAATATTCAGGAATAAATTGACATATACTTTTACAGAAGAGAATTATTTGAATAATTTTTTGTCTTATTAGCATGTTTTTGAAATACTGAATACTTACTACAGATCATTTCAATTCTAACAACCTCTTAATACTAAATAATCTGGACCCTTCATTCTCTGTTATCTTTATTTAATTGATATGCCCTATGGCTAAGTACTAAAAATTAGGTACTGATACTGGATTTTTCACAGCTTTCCTTATTACTTTCTTACTTACAATCTTCATTAATACATGCATAACTTGAGATTAGAAGTAGAGTTCTGTTAAACTCACTAGCAACTGTAAGGATGCTATTGGCAGTCCACTGATAGATACAGTAGGAACTTTTGTCAAAAGATGCATTTCTTATTCCATTTCCTTCTTGAAGTAGTAAGGACTGACAGTGGAGAGAATTCACTTCACTTACAAAATTGATTAGTTTGGAAACAATCACTTGTGTAATTAAGATAGGTCAGGCCAAGTTTCTTTATAAATAATTCATCAGGAAACTACTCTATAAAAAGCTAGAGAAATGTCACTCCAGGTGCACTCTTTTTAAACTATTTCTGTATAAATCAATTAAGGTGTTTTATTTTGACACCCAGTGTCAGTATTTACAAAACTTGGATAGACAAGTCCATCCCTGCAGCATGCATTTGCAAATAACTTTAGTCATTAATGTTTAATTAAGACAGAGGAAAACTGTCCTTGATATTTTGCTGCAATTAGTGCTCTCTATACCCCACTGACTTTCCATGATGAATTACTTTTCAAATGCAAAGTGAAGTGATTAAATAAAGCTGAAGATTCTCTAGCCATTGCACATTGCCCATCCTGCACTTTTAAGAAGATACAAAATGATAACTATTTGGTAAAACTGTTATAAAACAGTATGCTAACCAAAATGGGAAAGGAAAAAAAAAATTTTTTTACATTTTTCACAAACCTAGATTCTTGATGGTGGTTTCAATGTTCTGAAAATCTTTTTGAGTTGGAAAAAAAAAAAGCCCAAATTCAGATGATATCCTGAAGGGATCAGATAATATATTTTTTTCCCTTTAAATCAATAGAGCAAACATCCTCCAACTTCAGTTCTAAACTTTTCACATTTGTGTAAAAGTAAACTAAAGGAGAGGGTTCACATTTACCGGTATAACTGCAACAGAAATGCCTCAACTGTTTGGAAAACTACATTTTATTTCCACTAGACATTTTGTTGTCAAAAATAATTTTCAGACTGAAATAGGATAAAACGAAAATAAAATATTTCAGCAATGAGGTCTGCAATATTTTGTTCCAGAAGCACTGCAACACAATCTTTTGAAAAAGAAGGCTCCTTCCAAGCACCCCGGCTGCCAGCCTGTGGAGTTGCCCCCAACCCAGAGACCTTGCAGCCCAGACAGCTGCCCACAAAAACTGCCAGGGTGCCCACTCTGCCGTTAGCTACAGCCTGGTCTGTTTTGCTGCTTCCATGCAGGCAGCAGTGCTGATCCTGACAGAGTGCAGCTAACTCAGCCTGCAGCTGTTAAAGCACCCAGCAGCACCAACACCGTTGCAGGAGTCCCTGCCAAGCCTCTGATGTCTGGCTACAGAAGAGCTGAGAGCCTGGAGTATTGGCTTTTCAACTCCACAGCTTCCAGCTTAACAGGACACTGAAGACCCAGACAGAAGAGCTGGCTAATAACCAGACAGGACTGCAACTAAAACCTTTTCCTTTTTCATAGAATCTTCACAGAAATTAAACCACCTTCACAAAACATTTCAATTTTCATGAAAAAGAAAAAAAAAATCTCAGCAGATTTCTTTTTTTTGCTGGCTCTAACTAAAAAAAAGTAGTTTTTCTCATGGCATCGACTTTTCCAGTTCTAGTCCTAGGCAGAGCTTAGAAATACAGAGAAAAATCACACACAAAACTGCAGACAGAAGCAACTGGAGGAACCTCTACCAAAGGCAAACCAAAAGGAAAAGAATGACAGAAATAAAGAATACAGAGAAAACACAGAGGATTATTTCAGAAACGACAACATGTGCTTTGCCTGTACATTGGGCTCAAAGTTCTTCCAGCAGCATGAACAACTAAAACAAGGTCTGAACCTGGAAGAAGGTTACCATGTCAGAGGGTGGATTGCTCCACACAAGAGGCCCTAATGTGTGCTAAGGAGAAGTATTGGGATTAGTTATTCTTGGGGTAACCTCACTGGCTTCAGAGCAGAATGCATCTACCGTGTTGAATACAGTGTGATATAGACACACATAGACAAAATTTAAATATAGTGTTGGGAAAGGCTTAGCCCTGTCAGCATGCTGATTAGTCTAGGCTATTTTACCATTTATTATTTTATGGCCAGACTATGTTTGGAATAAAGTACAGAGATAGTGATGATTTTGTGTTCTGACAATTTTAAAAGGTGCTATAGAAATCACAGAGGACAAGGATAGTTCTTCACGTTTACTCATGGGTCAGCCTTTATCTATTTATCTACCAAACAAGCTCGCTCTGATCTATGCCAGAAACAAACAAAATGAATCAAACCAAAGACCACCAGAGTGCCCATTTGCTGAATCACAGTCTATGACAGGCTGCCACTGTTGTACAAATATAGAACTATCTGTATTGTCTGCAGCAGTGTTGAAATACAAGTTTTACCTCTTGCAGTAAGATAGAAGGGTTGCACTATTTAGGGTTGGAAACTATAGATTTAAAGAAGCCTGAGTTAAGCAGCGGAATAAATGCTTTAATCTAGGATTTATTTGTATGGTGAGACTTTGCCTTGGGCGCCTTGGGCAAGGAAGGTCAGAAGCAGACTTTTGATCTGTTTGGACTATACGTCTATCCTGTCATAGGCTTAATTTGATGTAGGGACTATCTCAGGCTTAGGGCCCCTTTACTACACTACTCTAATAGGAATATGCCCAATTCCTATACGGTCAGTCAGTACACAGACAGCCTCCCACATCTGTCTCTTCTAAAAAAGCATGCAGGATATGGATCCATAGCTGGAGCAGTTGCAGCAGTACAGAACAAACTGATAGAAATTTAAAAGTAAGCAACAAATTAAAAAAAAAAAAAAAGCAAACAATCATTGGAGAAATACTAGAAACTCTGAGTTAAATGGATAGATAATCAGAGTTATGAATGGTGTTCTTGTCCAGCAAAGTAAGATTTGATAAAAACCATCTGATGCTATTTTGTGCACAGGTAGGATGCTTTTCATTGTGTCCTCTCCTCAACCAAAAGCACATCACTAAAATGAAGTATTTCTGACTGAAGACCTTCACACTAGAAAGAACATACAATACTTTGCAGGACTTGAGACACAGCTCTTAAATAATAATACACCAATACGTTTTTGATATTTTCTTAGGTGTATTTTTTTTTATTTTCTGAATGCACATTGCAGCATATAGAAATTGATATGCAGCACTTATTTGCAGGTGAGAGGGATGCTGAACGAATAAAACCCCTCCTGTTTGGCTTTGTTCCCAAAGTAGCAGTATGATTTAATACCCTAGTGAGTCAGCAAACCAGTTCCTTACTCATGGAGTACTAGAATTTCACCTAATGTCAGGGCTCTGTATTGACATACCCCATACATTATGAGGTTCACAAGACTAAAAATCTCTATATGTCCATTTACTTATTTCAGCAGTCTATAGTACTCAGCATATTTTGGTATGAATCTATGAAGCAGCGTGATTACAAGAAAACTATGAAACATTTAGCTTCATTTTTGTAAGTGTCAAAGTCATTCTGCAGTTACAGTAGAAACATTCCTAAAACTGCTGTTTCAAGTGTGAGAACAGTATAAATAGCTATTTGCTCTACACACAGTATGTAAATATGACTTTGCTACTATTCCTGCTATCAGTAGAGAGGAGCTCCCCTGACTGTTCAGGTGTCAGCTCATCAACTAAATAACCATTGCTTTTTGGCTGCCTGCTCTTCAGGCCCTTTTCCTGCCTCCTCTGTGACTGGTCTTAAAACCAGAAAGCCCTAAACTATACCAGTGTGGGACTTTTACATTTCATATATAAATTCAAACTGTCTGTTCTCGTGTGTACTTCCAGTCTCTGCTTATTAACAATGAAAAAAAAAATTGTAAATATGATAATAGTAATTTTTTTTAGTGATGTACAAATTCAAAAATTGTAGTTCTTCCATCTTCCAAATATTGAGTCATACAGAAATAAATTTCCAAAGTGTCATTTCACCAAAGAAAGTAATTCCTTTATGTAGTCTGTTTTGGTTTTGATGTCCCCCACCCATCTCCTTCTGTTGATCTGTTTTTCATGGTGAGAGGCCTCCCTTCTTGTGGAAGAGCAATGTTCATTTTTGTTAATTGCTGTTAATGATTCTCACCCCAGCATCTTCCAGTACACAAAGGACACATACTGTCTCGATCCTCACCCTCTCCAATTCTTAAACTAAGTCATTGGATCATTCTAGGGAGAAAAATGTGATCATGTCTGTGCTGACAAGCTGTTGGCTACAGTTTTAGCCCCAACATAACTTGGAAAAGCTAAGATATAATAAATCCCTAGGGATGCGTGTGTATGTGGAAATCTGACAGACCCTTAACTGCAGCAGCCCTACTGGATGCCACTTATAATAACAATTCAAAGACCTTGAGCTATCAAACAGGTTTACTGATGGAGAACTCTTATCAAAGTTCCCGCTGTTAGTTCTGACAGATTCACCACACATGGCTGCACCTGGTTACACTTTCATTCACTCGAGTATACAAGAAATGTCTATTCCTAAGCCTCTAGGACTTTGCAACAGTAACGTTTTAATTGCAAAGATGCTGAAGAGTGACTAATACCTGATGGTGAAAGTTTTCTCATGATATGGAGCCTTTTCTTTGATTTGAAAAGCAAGCTGCAATCTTACTGTATATTTCAACAGTCTCTGCAACAACCCTGTACAGGGTAAGGGGCTTGGCAACACAGAAATACTTTTCCCTCTGATGTAGGTCTTTACACTTTTGGGATTTCATTCCGCTTGTACGTACAATCAGAAGGAGGGTGAACTACTAATGAATCATATCAAGTAGCACTTCAGGAGAGAGCTTGCCAATGAAGCACATGCATCTGCAGTTAGGTGGGCAAACTGTCTGGGACAATCTAAGTACTGTCTGGGACAAAGTATTTTCTCCAAAACCATAATTATTAAGCGAAAGAGCAGCCACTTCAATGCTACGTCAGCATAAAATGCTGTCATTCCTGTTTGGTAGGATGTTGAATTCACTTTGAGCAACTGTGAAGGACAAAATCACATATAATAACTTAATTTTAGCTTGTGAGTATTGACAGTGTTGTGCACTGAAGTAACATATCAGAGGAAAGTAACTATAGGCACTAGACATCCTATGTAGTCACTGGAGATAATGCTACTTCAGAGAACAATTCAGAGCATACTGAAGTGGATTTCTGCTTTGAACTGCCTGTTAGAACATCATCTCTCCACTGGCTACATTCTGATTGTGATATTTTTATTCATGATTTATGAAAATAATAATTAAAAGAAAGAAAAAAAAAAAGAGAGGGTGACACCGACTCTTAAAACAAAGCTTGAGAGCTGTCCACACAGCTATTAAGTGCTCTCTCTTCCCATTATCTTATGGGAAGTCTCTCCCTTAAACAAATAAACAAAAAAAACCAAACAAACAAAAATTTTAAAAAAAATTTAAAAAGGAAGCAAAACCTGAGAATTCGCCTGTTTGGAATCAGGAACTAAATCACATTTTCTGAGGCCTCCTACAAATAATTCAAATAACTGAAGTATTGGCTGATGTAGCATCAATTTCTTTTGGGTTTTGACTAGAAATCCACTTAGGAAAGGATTTTAGGAGTTTTCTGCCTCCTCATTACATATTAGAACAAATATATATATGCAGTTTCTTTATGAGCACAGAAAACTTTAAGGTTGTATGCAAACTGAATATCTATAGCACAAGAAAATAAGCCCTGAGTTGGGATACTGTGAACCCAGGTTCACATCTTATTTTCAGCTCAGGCACTGATACATGATGAGCTCAGGCATTCAGGCTCTCCAACGTGAACCAGGTGATTAAACCAAAATTTTATTATTAACCATGAGTTAGCTGTTTGTATCATCTCCACCTCTTTATGGACACCTTTGGAAAATATAATCTGATCAGGAACAGGTAATGAAAACTAACTGTCTGGATAAAACACAACTATTATCCCCAGATAGCAAAACAGGTTAGAATTCACAACATAAATATTGGCTTTGAACATCTGAAACATACATTTTATTTATTTCCTATAAGTAAGCAGAATTTCTTTCTAATACTTCAAAACAAATAACTGGATATTTAAGTATGCATTTTTAAAAAAATCAACTATTGCTCCTTTTAATTGCTCGAAGACCTCTCGGTGAATGTGTGTTTCAAACCATTTATCCTTAAAAGTGCTAAATGGCAAAGCATTTACAAGATCTAAACCAGTTGAAGAATACAAATGGAGGTGTTTTTTCTTTGAGGATCACTTTTCCATCAAAAAGCAAACATCTGTAGAGATGGTAAAACCAAAAAACAAATTTGCATCAAGTGATAACTCAGTTGAAACTCCCATTGTATGGCTGATAAATCAAGGAGGTAAGTGCCCTACCCGGGTTATATGCAGTCTTTGGTGGGACTGCACACAAAGTTCAGATCTCTTGAGTTCCATAGACCTCTGTTAATTTTGAAGCAGCACATTTTGGAAATTAAAATCTCATCTCATTGGATATTTTCCTTTTCATGTACCTGAGTTATTTTTAGGGTTTTTTTCCCCTTATTTTTGCTATTATGGGAAGAAACACTTTAGAGAAAGTAAAGTCTATTCACTAAGAACCTGATGCCTTTGACAATTTTGACAAGTTGATTTTTCGAACACTCTGAAGGAAGCACTTGTTTTGGTTGGTATTTATTTTTATGTTTTCTATTAATAGACCATCTTCCATTTAATTTGTCTTTCAAGATTCTGCATATTTGTGGCTCTTGAATGTCTTTCATGGTCAGAAACATTTTGACTGACACACAGCCACTGTCTAACAAACAACAGAATTCTGTCTCAAGGTGTCATGCTTTTCTTCTTAGTGAAAATTCACCCAAGGATTTGATCGGTGGTTCTTATTTATAGGAGAGATTTTGGAACTCGTTATTAAAAATTGTATGCATATTTTATGGAGATTTTCCTCTTTGTTTAATTTTGTAACTCCAAGTAGAAACAGGCTGAACTGCTTCAGAAATAAAGTGAACATGAAGGAAATACTTTCGCATCTATTCAGTACATTCAAATCCATTAGGCAGAACAGCTCTCACTTGAAAAAAGAATTTAAAATTCAAAAAGACTACTCAGAGAACTATACTGAAACACTAAGCATCATAAGTTCACCTTTGCAAGTGTCTCTTATCAGCCCTACATTTCTCTTAGTACAAGATAGATTTTATTATCTGTGATGTTATATATCAAATATCTTTAGACTACGTTTTTTATTATGACTATTAGGAAGACTTCCTTCCTGATTATTAGTAAATTGTTAAAAAAAAAACCCAAAACAACCACAACATTGTCTTTTGAGAAATTTCTTTCTTTTGAGAATTCCTGGGGTTTTTTTCCTTGTAAACTGAAATCCCTGAACAAACGGTTTTAGGGCATTCTGATGTAACTGCTAAGTCGTACCATATTGGCTTACTTCTGCCTGAGGGTGCCGTGTCATTAGCCTGTGCTCCTCTTTCCCTTTACTAAGAGCTACTACTTGGCTCATTCCTACCTTTTTAATTGTGCAGTCTCTTTCTGGAGTTCCCAGAATCTGCTCAGGGCTAATACCCTCAGATAACTGTAGTAGCAAAATATTTCCAATGGGCACCCTTAAAAGTTTCCTTTTACTTCTCAGTAAGTCATAACCAGTTACTGGTGTTGCTCATTAAAAGTACAAAGGATATCTCCTCATTATGGCTACAGCTTATCTAACACTGAATAGGTAAAAGGAAATTTAGCAAGAACTCCCCCTGGATTTTAATTGAAATAGTAAAATTAAACTTGTCACTAGAACCATATGCAAAATTTCTTACTTTCCCATTTGAATTGGTTCTTAGCCCATCACTTGAGGACAAAAATATTTACATAAGTATTTTAAACACAAAACTGTCAATTACATATGTTAATGACCACATATATTCCTTGAAGGTATTCTAACTCTTAACCGGCTTCATACTGAATCACTGCATGGCTTGTTGCCATTAGTCAGTTTAACATCTCATCACTGCACAGAAGTGGAATAGCGAGTATCTTCTTCCTTTCATACTTCAAGTTGATTTATTGAATAAACATATACATAATCTTTATTTGACATTATGAGTAGACATAATTATCACTGCTCTGCAGCTCAAAATAATTGTCAGCAATGAATAATAGTCAAGATCTATTACATTTCTGTCCTGAGGGACTGTCAGAAATGTTGCAAACAGTCACATACATTGTTTAATTTGCTAGGTACTCACTATTTAAAATGGGATAAAAAATGGCAAGTGCATTTAAGATTGCTGCAGACTCTTAAAAGTTGAGGCTTTTTTTGTCATGTGTTTGTGCACATAGCCCATTATGAGCCTCCTGTCAAGTCCACAAACAATCTTTGCAATGCAGAATAGACATGACTGTTTTAGATACCTATATGTTGGTTTTAAAACAGAACTCACCACAGACTGGAAAGCTAATTCACCTCTTATCCATGCATTAGCTGGGACAAGAACAGGTAAACATTCTGTACAACAGGGACCATGCATTGCTTTCCGGCTCAGCAAGACTAATAATGTTGAAAGTGAGAAGCAGAACGTTAAGCCTGGCTTTTGTAGTGTGGGTTCTGATAAAATTCTTGGATAGCATTTAGAGGAAACCATAGACCTCCACTCACAGTAGAGATATCCCTCTTACCCCTAGCATCCTCCAGATTCCCCAAACTCCGAATATGATGCTAATGAACTAAATTCCAAGATGCAATGTTTTGATGCAGATTGCTTAAGCAGGAGAAAACACTGCCCCTTTAGGCAAGATGTTGGTGTACTTGGGCTGTTTGGTTTTTTATTTTATTCAAAATCAGAAGATAGTGACCACTGTCTTTGAAGAGGGAATGTCTCTCTCATCCACATTTCCTGGGAGATGTCACAGCTGTGACAAGGAGGGGTTTATAATGCCACAGTTCGGTGCCTTCATAATTTATTCTCTCTGATTTTATGCTCTTTTAGTCTCCTGCTCAACCATCCACTAACAAGCAGTGATATTAGCCAATAAATCAAAGACGTCTGCTTGTCACCACCAGATGCTTGGTCACATTGCAGCCGATTATGAGACGTACAAAAGGACAATTTCATGTAGAGAGCTCCATGGAGGTGTTCTACTGATATTCTGTTTGATAGGAGACCAGCGTGAGGTGAATGTAGTATAACTTGGTAACTTTTCTGCCTCTTGGCAATGGAAAAGTAAGCTGAAATAAAACTGGAAAGTAAATTAGGAGCTCACCTTGATGACTATGCCATTTATGATCCTGCATCTATTCCTCCAGCATGCTGACACAAGTTAGCATAAAAATAAATCTTTTAATTTGCTCATCTCGCACTGTGCTGGGCACAGGAAAAGCAGCTACTTTAATTTTCACAAAGGGCAGACGAGGTGCTTAATATCAATTGTTACAAAGCGCATCAATTTTTCATGTGGTATTCTTGCAAAAAAATAATCCATTAGCCTTATCAGTCAAATCTACTGCTAACACGCCCAGTGCAAAGATACTCTCTGATCTCTCTTTTTCTATCTAATTTATTATAACAAACACCATTAATGATGAGAGCCAGGGACTATTCTGTAGAATGGAGGAGAGCTAAACTCTTCTTCAGCAACACTATTGTAGCTTTCTTCTCAAACTGAAATATTATCATCTAATACTATACTGTAATTCTAACTGACAAAAGATTATGGATTATTCTGATATGCTATAAATAAAATCCATAGCAAAACCAGACAGTTTGCCAACTCAAAACTGAGTATATCTGGATAGATAGAAACAGTCCTAAAATGAAGCACAGCATTTGCTGATTGCTCTCTGAAGAGGAACCCCTCTCCAAAATCTAAGAGTCTGTATGGCTTTATACTCCTGGGTCACCTGCTGAAAAGAGATTCAACCAGGTTTTCTATATGTCATCATGTTTCTTTTTACTAGGTTCAATCTTTATAAAGTTACCTGTCTTTTCCACAGGCATCTTTGACATACACAATGTGGATGTTGCCAGGGTGTCATCATACTAGTGCTTTTTACTCATCCTCATATTTTAAAGCATCAGTAGCTTTAAAAAAGGACAAATTTGAGCACTGCTTGGGCAGGCTCAACTTTACAGTCCTCTCTTGTATTCTGGTTCAATTTCTGCCCCTGCAAATCTCAAATCTGAATGTCTAAGAATTTCTTTTACTGAGCATGGATTTAGCCTCAGGCCATCCCAATTCTGAGCAGAACAGTCACGAGGACAATGACTGAATTTGTGCTGTGATGTTAACACAAGCACAACCAGCAGTTGGCACTCAGTTAATTGGGACATTAATTACCATACGTGGTTATTCAGTAGCTAGAAAACGTGAGCATATGAAAGAAGTGGTATTAAAAATCATATATATTCAATATTCTAATGAATCATGTTTCAACCACAGCTCCAGCCAGAAGCATTTCATAGTGAAATGACAGTTTTATCAGTAGCATGGCATGAATTCTCACCATAGTGACACTAGACAAAACATTTCTATTAGATTCCCTGGTAGTAAATGATTGACATGTAACTTTTGTTTTAAGAAGCACTTACCTATGGCAGTTATCTTCCTATCTCATTGCTTGCAGTAGATTTACAGGTCAAGTCAAATGACCTACAGGAAAAGAAGAGCAAAATTATGCACAGGCATCACATCAGGAAGGAAAAGCAATAGTGTGCTTGACTGTTTTACAGAAAATAAGATAGTAGAGAAAACTGCCAGGGACCAGTTTCAGGATTGATGTCACCCGGTACAGTCCCAAAGTATTAGATCTGATCTATCCTGCACTGCTTTACATAACTTACCTTTAACAATGAGCCTCAAACCATACTTCCCCACCTAGCTTTCCCAGCAGATTAGAGGAATGTTAGAGATGCACCCAGGAATTATGCCCTAGGTCCTATTAGGATCATGGTGTACGAATCACAGAAAAGAGTAACTTTCTATTAAACCCCTACTACTTTCATTACAGATAAGAGAAGCAGACCTGCAGACCTTCCATCACATCTTTCCCAAATGCATCTTCTCTGGCACATTCCCTTTCAAAATGGAAAAGACTTCCTTCTGCTATGGAATGCTAGAGTCACATCCTCTAAGTAACCTTTTGATTTCCAAATCTACTCTTAGGAATATACATCCAGGGATACTTAGATGGCAAACTGTAATTAACAGCTGTCTGCCGGATAGTCCAACTTCTACACTCTTTTCTGAGAAGTATTATCTCTCCCTTCAACCGTAATAGACAAGCACCTAGCTTGCACTAAATTCCTTAATTTAAAACATGACCTCATCTACTCCTTATTTTCTCAACAGTAGTTGTCAGAATTTACAGGAAAACCTTTAGAATATAAAGCTGAGTCCATAATATAATGTATGATTCCAAAATAGTGAGTTAGTGTCAGTGTGACTGATCTATTTTGATGCTTTAACATAGTCACAAAGCAAAAAACTTTGGAATTAGTGTCAAAACAACAGTGCTTAATGTTGATAAGGTGAAAACTATAGTATAAAAGAAAGCACTGATACACAGCATCAGGTGCAATAGATATGATAAAAAAGTCTTAAGAGTGAAAGGATTAGACATGTACAGAATGTACTTAAGCATCTGTCACCTTTTTACGAAAAATGAAGAAATTTATCAAATATACTATTCCTAAAGCCTGAGACGTACACTATAAATTAATCATCAGGGACGATTATATTCTTATGAACCTTGAACTTTTGGATAAGATAAGGTTGAATGTCAATTTGCCCTTTTAAAACCAGTCATAAACTGTAGAATTCTAGCCCATATGCAAACAACAGAGTGGTCCCTGCCATGACCAGACAAGAAGCCTATCTGGCCATGTGCCATCCCGGATTAAAACATACTCCTGGTTATACTAACAATAAATTCAGGGCAGTGCGTTCAGTGAAGCAGCCTGGGAAGCAAACCAAAGATAGTCTTGGCAATGTGTGCTTTTATTTATGACTTCTTAAATTACATGTTTACACATTAAACATGTCTTCCTGAGTTTTTTTGTTAAGAGAATATTTTGTGAAACTCCTCTCACTTTTTCTTAAGTCACTCTTTTTTCTGAAGATATGCTTTTCAGAATTACCAACTGATGATTAGAAAGTGTTTACAAAAGCAGACAGATTGGTTTTATTCCTCTTGGTATGTCTGACAGCTCTATCAGTGATTGAGCACAATCTTTCCAAAATCACTAATTTTCAGGATTTTTTCTAAAGTACTAGTAGTCTCCTTTGAAAAAAAGGAACGAAGGGGTTTTTTTTAATTTTTGTTTGCTGAAATTAAGAACCTTTTCATAAACATAAAAAGCCCTTTTGAAAAGTCTAATTCTCCACATAAAAAGTATAAATATGTTTGCTTATTAAGTACATGAATAGCTTCAACGAACTCCATGGGACAGTAGATATATTTAATCATACATATGAGTATGATTAAGTAACAAGGGCCAAGATCAAATGAGAACTGTGATAAAGGTCTCTTCTTTTTACCCCATAGCCTAGCATTTCCATTGCTTTGTTGGGTTTTTGTAGGAGCTGAAGTAAGCTTCAAAGCATGTCAGGTTTAGACTTTGCAGAAAACACTGCTTAAAATTCTGATGTCATCTGTAAGCAAAGCACTTGGAATTAAATATGATCCATTAAGATAATAGTAGAATTCAGTGTGCATTATTTTAATAGGTCCTGATACCCTGAACATTAGCCTTTAAGTAGGCAACAAGTAGTGCAGATTTCAATTGATCTATTCATGTTTGAACTTAAGCATATGACCAATATGCAGGATCTGCAAAATTTTAAGAATTAACTTAAAAGAAGACTTACAAAGAATGGATTCATCATGAACATGTTGTCCTGCTGCATGGTAGGTGTAATGCCAATAATTAGAGACAAAAGGTGGGATTCTGTGAATGTAAAACAGTGACCAAATAAGGTTATTGTTAAATAAATCAGAGGAGTGAGATGGTTTAATGGCTTTTTAATGATCCTAATGTTTTCAATTTTAATGAGTCCTTTTACATTAGCTTTAATCATTTCATGAGGCTAAAAAATGGCTGTATTACTTCGGTTTTCTGTTCAATCTCCACACAAGCCATTATGAAGGAGTGGCTAATGGGAGTCAACTTTCATAACTGGAAGCCTAGACAATGGAATAACTGCTAAATTTATTTGGGAAAATGATACATTAGTTACCAATACAGTAAATATTTTTTTAAGGATGAAGAAAACACATTTTACTGCAGTGCAGGTAAATAACTAAAACCAATTAACAATTGTATACTCATGAATACTGTGAAATTGAATTAAATCTTTTCAGTATTATGTACATTTAATGTAAGTAACTTTAAGGATTAAAAATGAATACAGGTTGTTTCATCTTTTAAAATTCACACATAATATAATTTCATGTCATACAGGAACCTTTCAAAATAGGTCATCTACAGCAGTTCAGCAGGGTATCTCTCTTCTATCCAGCTTTAACAGGTTTGCTCAAAGCCTGACTTCCCCTCCAGGGAAATGCTCCTATGGCAGACAGCAGAGTGCAGCCACTGAGATGTGGATACATATGGACAAAAAGCAAGGAGGAGGAGTCAACATCCTAAACTGCTCCAGCTGTTTGTTTTAGCCATGTGCTCACAGGCAGCTGGTTGGATTTAGTGGTGGCAGCTGAAGGCACAGATGCCCTCCCTTGGTTACCCTATGGCAGCCCAGCCTAGACTCCATTCTGCTGGCTATTCTGCAAAAATTGTTCTCTATGGCAGCTTAGCTATAGATAGTGACATCTTCATTCCTCATGGTATGAAAGCTTAAGACTCTCCTACAGCTCTGCTGAACAGGTTGATACAAGATTACACTGAGCTCAACTTTCTCCCTATATCCTTATTCTCCAATGTTGACCAACAAATAAACCATGGTTCTGCTAAACTTTTTTCTATATTCGGTCATACAAATTTCAATGAAAAGCAATATATTCAATGGATTATACATAATTGCTGGAAAATATTTTAAAGTTCTTAATCATATGGACTTTACCATTATTTTCTGATATCTTTGTCTGAGGTGAAATGAAATTTCAATCACATACAAGATATTTAAATTCTGCTCTCAGTTAAAAAAATACTACAGTTATATCGGAGCCAAGCTAGTAACAACAATAATTATTTCTCCCAAAAGCTCCATTCTGCATCTCTCATATATTGAATCCTCAATAAAGACAAGAGTTTATTTCAATAAGGGCAGCAGCATCAAATAAAACTAATTTTTAGTTTCTATTTATAACATTATATCTGTAAATTGTCCATTATTATTGGCTGACTGGGACCTGCTTCACTAGACATAATTCAAGTCATGAAGTTAAGGAACAAGGCTGGGGTGGGGAGGAAAATATTGGTGAAGGAAAATATATCTCACTGTATAACTGTGAGGTATTTCCAGGTCCCAAAATAACTTGTAGGGCATGATGCTGCTGTTGTAAGGTTGCATGACTAACAAGCATTCCTAAGAGCTAACACATGGGAAAAGACAGTATGTATTTTATTTTCTAGGAATTCCTGTCCCATACATCATCATAGGGATGATTTTCAAGTAAACAAAATTAAGAAATCCTTTTAAAAATAGGTGGTTTTTAAAAAAAGGAGATGCTCTAAGTCTAGTTTACCCAAGAGAAGAGAAACTAATTACTCTATGAGCTATAAAGTCTAACCTAGCTTTGTCAGTGCAGTTGTCCAGTAAAAAAACACCATGCTCAGGCTGAGAGAGATGCTCATTGTCTACAGTTTCTCTGAGGAGAACCTGACCTCCTGGTCTGGAAATAAGTAAAATATTCTCCTGACTGGAAAATAAGTAAAAGGCTTGTTCTACCAGCACTGCTCATGAAACAGAGTTTTCACAGAATTACAGACTCATCTAGGTTAGAAAAGACCTTGAAGATCATCCAGTCCAACCATGAACCTCACACTGACAGTTCTCAACTTCATCATATCCCTCAGCACTATGTCAGCTCATCTCTTAAACCCCTCCAGGGGTGGGGACCTTACCACCTCCCTGGGCAGCCCATTGCAACGCCTAATAACCCCTTCTGTAAAGAAATGCTTCCTAATATCCAGTCTAAACCTTCCCTGGTGCAACTTGAGGCCGTTACCTCTTGTCCTATCGCTTGTTCCTTAGTTAAAGAGACTCATCCCCAGCTCTCTGCACCCTCCTTTCAGGCAGCTGTAGAGGGCGATGAGGTCTCCCCTCAGCCTCCTCTTCTCCAGACTAAACCCCCCCAGTTCCCTCAGCCGCTCCCCGTACGACCTGTGCTCCAGACCCTGCACCAGCTCCGTTGCCCTTCTCTGGACACGCTCGAGTCATTCAATGTCCTTTTTGTAGTGAGGGACCCAAAACTGAACACAGGAATCGAGGTGCGGCCTCACCAGCGCCGAGCACAGGGGTAAGATCCCTTCCCTGTCCCTGCTGGCCACGCTAGTGCTGACACAAGCCAGGATGCCATTGGCCTTCTTGGCCACCTGGGAACACTGCTGGCTCCTGTTCAGCTGGCTGTCAATCAACCCCCCCAGGTCCCTCTCTGACAGGCAGCTCTCCAGCCACTCCTCCCCAAGCCTGTAGCGCTGCTGGGGGTTGTTGTGGCCCAAGGGCAGCCCCCGGCACTTGCCCTTATTGAAGCTCATGCAGTTGGCCTCAGCCCATGGCTCCAGCCTGTCCAGGTCTCTCTGCAGAGCCTCCCTGCCCTCGAGCAGATCAACACTCCCGCCCAACTTGGGGTCATCTGCAAACGGACTGAGGGTGCCCTCGATCCCCTCATCTAGATCATCAATAAAGATGTCAAACAGGAGTGGCCCCAAAACCGAGCCCTGGGGGACACCACTCGTGACCGGCCGCCAACTGGATTTAACTCCCTTCACCACAACTCTTTGGGCCCGGCCATCCAGCCAGTTTTTTACCCTGTGAAGCGTGTGCCCACCCAAGCCATGAGCAGCCAGTCTCACCAGGAGAATGCTGTGGAAAACGGTGCAAAGGCCTTACTGAAGTCAAGGTAAACAACATCCACAGCCTTTCCCTCATCCAATAAGCAGGTCGCTCTGTCGTAGAAGGAGATCAGGTTTGTCAGGCAGGACCTGCCTTTCATAAACCCATGTTAATGGGGCCTGAACATCTGGTTATCCTGCATGTGTTGTATGATGGTACTCAGGATGAGCTGCTCCATCAGCTTCCCGGGCACCGAAGTCAAGCTGACAGGCCTGTAATTTCCCAGATCACCCTTCCAACTTTTGGAAGTATTCTTGCATGAATTTCCTGAAAATAAATCTCTTTTCCTACAGGTTCATCATTTGGAATGCAGATTAAATTATTAAAAAAAAAAAAGAAATAGAATGACAGAGCACAAGCCCACAAAGTAAAAGGTGAACAAAATCAACATACAATGAAAGTCTGAATGAGTAACACATACAAATTTAGGTGACACTTCTAAAGCAACTTCTAATAAAGTAAACAATAGATGGTTTTATACAAATCTTTGAGATACTGTAAAATTACCCCCAGGTAAAAAAAAAAGGTGTTATGATATGTTATGATACACATTATGAAGCTGTGAATGTGGTTTTGCTGTGACTAAACAAGACTGACATATTGTCATTTCATCTGGTATGAGAAGACAGAATGAATACCCAAGGTAGTTCAGTAGAGAGTGATATAGCAAAATCAACTGTTGCAATAATCCTTCCTAATTCAAACATTCTAGTAACAAGTGATTGCTTTTCCTGTTCTCCCTACTTTAAAAGGATAAGTGATAACCTATATTTTCCTATTATTACAAGAATATTGTATTGTAGCTTGTCTCAGAATAAACTTCCACCTTTTGTGCTGGAGATGTTTATTTGTTTCTCAGCTCAACACACCACTTTTCTTTTCCCCGATCACTTCCCAGTTAGTCTCACAGTAGATTTGGTTTATGATTTTTCTGACCTAGCTTTGTGCCCTTTTCCCTGCTCACCTGCATACCACACATATTCATGCCCTGCATATGAAAATATACCAATATCAATTACAGCATATGCCAATCATTTCATGTACTCCAGTGAGAAAAGTTTGGTGTCATTAACTACTTTGGTTGTCAGAGGTTCTTTAGCAACAAAACAGCTGCAATTTCTCTCCCCTCTACATTATTCTATGGAAGAGTTAAACATTCCTTTCTCAACATAGTAAGGAGTTTGTTAATATTCAGAAATAGAAATATTTCCCTTTCTTTTTACCACTCCCTCAGTTTTACAGAGTCAACCACCACAGGTAAAACCTCTTCAGCTTCAACATATCAAATTGGGCAGTATCATAAAAATGATGGTTCCAACAGGAGGAATCATGTCCTGCAATTATTTCACATGCCTATCTGCTCTCTTATTTTTCCCATTATTCTTTAAAGAATTAAGCTACCGATTCCCTTCCTTGCCCCCATTATTTTCTTTCAAATAGAAATAAATAGTGGAGAGTAGATACCACAATAGCTGTCTTAAGACCCTACCTATGTTTACCTATCAAGCAAGAGTAAGAAGATAATTTCTAGAATGTCAAAACGGTTTGAGAATCAAATATTACTGGGCTCACTTAATTTCTTTCTGTTGATTTTGGGGTTTAGAATTTTTAAAGTTCATAATTTAAAACTTTGCCACCATGAACACAGATCTCAACTATTTTCTTACTCAAGCCAAGAACTGGGGTGACATGATCTCAAATACTGTGAGTTCTACAATAAAATAATGGACAAATAGTAACATTTTAGGGGGGTTGTTATTGTTAGTAGCAGCAGTATTCTCAATCACTCCAGTGTAGGAATGCTCTTCTGATAAGGAAATAATGGTGAAATTCTTATCCTGGAGACTGACATGGAGTTTCATTCAATATGTATCATTCTCCTTATGTACTTGTGTTATATTATTTTTACAAAGTAGGAAAACATAGTTTAGGTTGCTTCTACCCTTCTGCATTCACTTATCAAAGCACTATCAACATTGGCCAAAAAATTTAACTAATACAGAAAATTTCAAGAAAAAAAATTAAGAAAACTAGTATTTATTTGCATACTTGGAGATATCAGAATCAATATGTTTCTCTTTGGAGAATGTTTATGAGTATTACATGCACACATTCATGCAGCTGTTAAAATTTCAGGCACAGCATATATTAAATTCAGTTTTCATTGCCTTCAAAAAATCATGGCTCTAAAAAAATGCACTTCCAACTACACAGTGATCCCCACAATGACTTTTTTGGTGCAATAGTCAATGCTTAATTGATAAGTAATAAGAAATAAATACAAACAGTACTACATTAGAGCTGTCAGTATCCTAGTGAAAAATACTAGGCTTTGTTATAGAGGAATCAGTCTGAATTTGCCAGCTGGAGGGATCACTGAATACAAACCTGCAGCCCTATATAAGCCTTCCTGGAAGCAAAGAGAGCCCAGGGATGAAAAGGACAGTCTTCAAATGTGTGGAAGGGCCTTAGGAAGAAATGTGGGAAGCAGATCAATCACACAAACTTATGGGAATCTTGATTTTAGCAGAAATACTGCAGAAGCAAAATGAGGAAGATACAGAGGGAAACTTTGCTTCAGTGAGAACAATAAAGAACAGATTTTATCCACAGCAATAAAGTCTTGGCTGTCTGGAGCATCAGGATGCAAGAAGCTCTTTCCGTGTGCTGCAAGTGCAGACTTACAGAGTATCAAAGAACAGACCCTTCAAGAAATTGCAGAGCCCACTGGAAAGTATAGCTGCTATCAATCCTCTCCTATTCATGTGAGCAATCTCAAAGAGTTAATTTGAGACCAATTTTCTCACTTTATTAAGATCCCTAAGGTGAGATGTTTTGGCCTCCCACTCAGTTTTTGGTTGAGAAGACACATCAAACACTGATTTGTGGATTTAGAACTGGTTATGAAATTACATTAAAACTTTGAGATAACAACAGACTTCAGGGGATGAGACAAAGCATTTTAATACTGATGACTGTATTCCATTAAATGACTTGATAAGTAATTGACTATAGCAATTTCTGGATTTCTCAGATTCAAGAGTAACCATTTCCAATAATTGAAACATGTGAAACATCTTTTGTGATTGCATGTTGAATTTTAAACTGCTAGTAGGAGAAAAGCAAAAAACCCACAAAAACCCACAAACACTTAATCCCCTGACATAGCCTCACAAAATATTTCATAAATTTTATAAGCCAACATATTTCTAAAGGACTAAAAAGTCATTGTCAAGAAAAATATTTTAATCTACATTGTTAATCTCTGGAGTAATTGTAAAACCTTACCTATTATTATTCTTAGCCTAACTGAAATCCCTGGAACCTATACATTTTTAAAAATGTTATATGTTATCCCAGATACTTCATTCCATTGTGAAAATCGGAAAGTATCATCTTCATAGTTTTACATTCACAAAAATCTTCAGCGATTTGATGATACTCACCAAAATCTTTAGATACATGTCTTACTATCAGAGTACTGCATACACCCTCTTTCTTTTTTTCAGGAAGGAAATACTAGTGCTTCTAAGATGATATTTGTATAAGTACTCTTGTTCATCTAAGTGCTATCTCAGTTGGATAGAAATCACAGCGAAATAGACAATTCTCCACCTGCTTTTAGTACATTAATATCTCATTTCCGTAGATACAGAAAATATAGGAAGCTAATAACTTATTTATTTGACTTGATTTTGAATATTTGGAATATACACTCATTCTATGAAAGAAGATAATAAACATGTTCTGGATAAATGCCTCAACAAATAAAACTGCAGTGAAGAAAATGGCTCACATTTTAGCAAGAATGGTCATAAAACACAGGCATAAGAAAGTAATGTAATCACTGACAACTCTGCAAGGGAATTTCTCTAAGGTACTGAAAACAAGCAGGCCTGTTCTAGTTCTAATTACCAAATGCATCATCATCTTTTTTACAAGATTATGAAATCTCAAATCAGATTTCTTCTGGAAACTGTTTTGTGCCAAGACAAATAATGACAGGTAAAAAGACAATCTTGTCTTAACGATGAGTGGCAATAAATCGTCTTTGATTTTAAATATAGTTACCCAGATCTGTTATCTACATGTGCTGAAAGCAGTCATCAGCAAATATAATTAGATCATCAAATGTACATAGCTAGGTAATGTTATCATTGAACTATTGAACTCAATTCAGCCATGTGCCCAAATACATTTGCAGTTTCATACATTGTTTTCTTCTTTGTGTGGCATTACACTGTTTAGTTGCATCTTCAGCTTGACTATATTTTCAAAACCTCTTGATAACCCAAACCACTTGATTCAGTGCTATAAATGGAATTATTTTACATATACTGCAGGATCTATAGTGGAAAAAAAACCAAAGTAATCTTCACCCCCAGAGATCTTAACACACCCAATACATTTTGAAAACACTTTCAAAATTTGAATTTACTACTGTTATTTACTAGTATTGACTTAAAATATGTTGTTCTGAAACCAATTCTTGCTATAAGCTCATTCAGATAAAGAATTCCTGAAAAGCAATCCAAAACAGAAACCAAAACAAATTCCCTTTTATTTCGTTATTTATTTGTAAATAACATTCACTAGGTTGTTGTTTTGGGGTTTGGGGTGGTTTTTTTTTTTGGTTGCCAGCTTTTAAATACAATTTAATATAAGTAGCAGTTCCTTCCTGGTGGAACAAAAAACGAGGACTCAAAAATAGCCTTGTTTACATCATTATCATATGCCTCTCTCTTCATCCAAAATAAGAAATAAAAGTCTGCACACAAGAGCATACTATCTTATCTTCCACCAAAACACACCCATCTGTAAATATAGGAGTGCTTGCATGGAGATGTGTAAATGTTGTTTGGTAGTCATGGAAATGAGCTTGCCAGGACCAAATGTGAGTATATGGAAATCATTTTATGTACTCTTCTAGATGGTTTGACAACACTTACTAGTATCTAAATGATTAGTGGTGGTGATTTTAACTAATCTAGCAGTAAATGTCTAAATAACTATAAATAACTAAAAAGGAAAAACTTAAAAGTTCATAAAAGAACACAATGGAAGAACCTATTCTCACAAGGACACTCATGTATTCAGCTTCAGTGTCCTACACCAGGAAAGAGAAATGCAGCAGTTACAGATATAGCAGATTTTCCAGTATACCATTTCATTATTGTGCTATTGCAATGTCATTGACCTAGTCTCTTAGGCACTGCATACAGGAAGCTAAGACGAGTTCTCAAAATGATTTTCCTAATGGACTAAGGTTTCAAAATCTGTGAAATGCAATCACCTCATCAATCATTCACAAACATTATTATTTTTTATATCTTCTATAAAAGGAAACAAGAGGATAGATTCTAAAACTACATAACCTCCCCTTTTTTTGCCTAGTACAGCAGTAACAAGCACTAACAAATGGCACACCAGCATCTTCTGAACCAGTGACACAAGTGCAGTGATAAGCCATATAAAATATTCATAACCAGAACTTTAGATGTAGGCAGATGCACAACAACAGCATACAAGCTTTGTCAGGAATCGTTGAGAGATTGAAAGCACACTTAGAGGATTTATTAAAGCAATCAGAAGAAGCCTCTACTCAGTCACCATGATTGCAAGGAGTTTATGGCCATGTATTTAATCTTCTTGCTCTGTAATAGATAAGTTATGCTTTCTTGTGATTTGTGCACAAAGAGTTTTTTCAATCTTTTCTAGCACTATAAAGAACAGAAGTACAATTTCTGCCTTGCTAAGCGAAGCCTTAATAGGAATGTCAGCAGCAAGATGGAACATGTAATAAATATTAAGGTTTAACATCATAAAGATTTATACTACAGAAAATATAGTCCTAGATTATGAGATAAGATTATTATCTTTTGTTAAAAGAAATTATAGGAAAAATGGTTTTACAACAAGGATTTCGTTTTGCAGCATTATATTCAGGAAGACCTGATTTCTACCAAAAAAATAGAGAGTACGTACTAACCTTAAACAGTTGCCCTAACAATAATTAACCAAATGGAACACTGGGAGCAGCAGAAATTGCTAACATACATCAGTTCATCATTTACAGAGAAGTGCATTAACAAAGATTTTTTTAGTTCATAAAAAAATAAGCTTGTTTCTAAGGTCAACTAGCAAACAGGAAAATCTATCTAAGGGAAAGGAAAAGGCAATTGCTAACTGAAACAAAAGAACAGAAGCAGAAAACTATACCAAAACATACATGTATACACATACAGAAAGCTTAGATTTATGTATATAAAAACTGGCAATATCTCTAGAAAACGGTTGACTATATTCTTATATTGACACTGGCCATTATAAGCACTGAATAGTTGAGCTTGTTAACATAGCCAAACATGTGGAAGAATATACTTTTTTCTATTATTTTGACTTACTGCCTACTGCTTCCCGTAGTTTGCATTGACCTTTCCTTAAGGAAGCCTTAGAAACATTAGCTGTGCTCTGGAGCTATTCAAAATATTTTGCATGCAGAACAGAGCTGACAGACCTTGGCTCCCCTGCTGAGTTTGCAAGAACTACTGAAAAACTCTTTTCTTATTTCGGATCCTTTTCCTCTTCAACAAAATCAGTGTGCAATACCAATATGCACACAAGCAGCTTTAAAGAGTTTTATGGTAGGAAGAAAAAAAAGCATTGCTTCATCTTAGAGGAAAAACTACAAGGAATGCAGGATTTGTTACCATACCTGTACTATTATCACCTTACACTTCTTATTTTCTTAATCTGGTGAAGAGGCTTGGTTTCCCATTCTCAATGAAAATCTTTCTTCCATTTTTATTTAAAAATATACACGTCTTGCACACTTAACATAAGAGAAGGGACCTTTCTCACCCATGCAAAAACTTTTCAGCAGAAACTCTAAATGAAGCATGTCCATTTGACGATGTACACAGGTTTTGCCCAGAACAAGGGCACAGAAAATAAATTCAACCGCTTAAACGCACTGGGGACTTTTTCCTCATCTCATGAACTCCAGCCCAATTTGATCATAACCTAATCAGATCACATGAGTTGCCAGTAGTAGATTTGGCATTCATCTTTCACTCCCATTCTTACTGGTTTTACAGTAAATTTTTACAACAGAAAGATCTACTGGCCTGATCAAAGGAGGGTGTCACACACTTGCTGAATTGGGCACTTCTGCAAAACCAGTTTTTGCACCAAATTCTTAGTCTTTTCTATGAAGATTTTACCTGTGGTATACACACTTCCATTTAGATTCATTTTAAATATTTTACTATATATACTGTATAATAATTCTAATGCTGACGAGTCTGAAATAGGCATTTAGTATCATGAGAAAATCAAACCAACTCTTCTGAACAAACTAAAGAACATAGTCATTAGCTGTGTTCTGATGCATTTCTGTTTATGCTTCTTTATTCACACTGAGACTCAGACTGCTAAAACATTTTGCAATGTAGCATTTTTTTCTTTGACAAAACATTAGAAGTAGGAACATACAAATTAGTCAACAGAACCTCTCTCCGTTCCTCTGCTGGCCCCAAGACTTTACGGTACATTCAATACATGTTATGTACATGAGTATTACATATGCATAACCATTTCCTGTTCCTTTTATTTTAGAAACAAAAAAAAAATCTCTTTCCTACTCACTTCTAGTCTCCTCTGGAACAAAAAAGTAGTGTCTAAGAAATTCCAACATCTTACCAACCAAGAATTTGCATTTACTCTATATCCTGTTCCAAACACAACAGAATACACAGTGTACAAAAAGGAGAACAAGGATGTGAAATTTCAGTTTGAAAATGCTTACAATTTTGTTACAGCTACACAAATATCCATGGTTTCTAATCATGCATTGCAGATCTGTTTTTGTTTGTCTGGATCCAAACCCCATAATTTTGTTCTAAATTCTGAAACAGACTAAAACAAATTCTAAGAGCAAGTCAGACACAAGATTTTTATAGCCTCCTCCTCAAAGTAAAAATGAATCAAGATTTGCAAAATTTGTTGTATTTGAAAACTCATGCAGTTGCTCTTGCAGTAACAAAATCCACCCTCACCTACCAATGTTCTAACAACAGATACACAAATTAAATTAGAGTCACTTTTAGCCTATGTCTAATGACTCCATAACTGTGCATTGCTCAGTGAACTTAGAAGCTTATTAAAGAAGTTGTAGGGGTTAAACAGTGTCTTAGAGATCATCTTCAAATTTTCAGAAAAAATTCAAGCTCTTTTATGTTTTAACTGTAGCCCATAATAAAAGATTTTATTTCCAATCAAAACTCTGTACCTAACAGAAAACTGTTATATGAAGACAAGTTTTCATGCTAAATGAATAATAAATTATAGGTTATGTGTCTCTTTGATTTTAGAGGATGCATAATTTACAACAATAAATAATTAACATATCAAAGGTTCCTAATTTAACTGATGCCTTCAGCATCAGCACAGCCAAAGCACAAAACCTTCTATTTGGTGCTTAAAATCCATCTTTGTGGTGGAGATGAGTAGTTTCTTTATATAAGTTGTTATTATGTTTTCCAATAGATATTTTTTACTTATCACTTACAAGTATTAATAAATATCAGAAAGTTCAATTTCTGACATATGATACGTAAGCATATTGCAGCAGAGGAAGAAAGGGAAGCATAGTTAGCAGTATGCTGTTACAAAGAGTATTTCAGCTAGGAATACTTAATGCAAGCTTTACTTTTAAGAGGTGTTAAGTCTTCCTTACAGGCAGCTTACAGTAGCAGCAAATAAAACTTGCTCATAGAAAATAGCTCATTTCTAGTAAAAGAAAAATAATACTATTTCTGTATGGAAAATATACTCTTTTTTTAGTACTCATGTTCTTAAATTATCAATAATATCTATGGCTACACCTAAATTCTCTATAACAGGCAAGACTGAGAGTGACCTAAATGCACATTTTTCTTGCTAGCCCATCACCAGTCAGTCACCTACAGCAATGTCCATGCAAGTGACTCAGCTGCCTGAGCACCCACGCTGCTCCGCAACAGGCCATACAGACATTTCTGTGGAGGAGGCCAGGCTGGACTGTAAGCAAGGTATTAGTGACTGCTGAGAGAAATCCAGGCAAAATGCACACTTTAGGATTGTGCAGGGAAAGCATGATGAGGCTGCCCATTCCCAGTAAGTACCACACGGGCTATAAAGTGAGACTTGAGCTCATGTCATCCCTCGAAGCAGTGGGGACTGAAAAATAATTTGGGCATTACAGTCAAAGGATGGAATAGCTCTGCCCTCCATCAGTTAAGGGACTGAAGGGTTAACTTCTTGCATGTGCAAAGATATGTTTTTCTCCTCAAAGATTTCACGATGAGATCATCATCCTGCAACTGGACTGCTGTGGCTTGAGTTTATGGTTATACAGTTTCATTTTTATCAGGCTGAGTCTATTTTCAGGTTTATAACCAAACACAATAATGCTGTATAGAACAGTAACTTGTAGATTTGGCGGAGATATAATGAAACTCTTGTTTCACTTCCTTGGGGGGGCATGTGTGTGTTTAGGTTTGGGGTTTTTCTGTTAGTTTCTTTTTGTTGTTTGGGGTTGCTTTTGGTTTGGTTTGGTTTTTTTTAAGATTGGCTTACCTAGCAGAGAATTCTTTTGGAAACTATGATAGCATGTAGGGTTATGTAAACTTTAATGTATTTTTAAATTTTTCTAACTTACTAGGCTGAAAGAAATACAAAGAACAATTTTTTAACCAATTAGAATCAGTTAAAAGTGATTTAAAGTATTTAAAATCAAAAGGATGTCAACGTATCACGTAAAATTTCAATGCCTGAATAATATTTACCAGTTCTTCAAAATCTTCATATCACTCTGATATTGATAACTAACTAATTTGCAGCTAGTATTGTCTGAATGTGACCAAAAAAACCAAAGTGCTTACAAGGACAAGAAGACTGAGTCTATTTTCTCCTTCCCTCCACGAAAACAGTAGCCATGTGAGCACGCCTGTCAGGAAAGGAACAGTGCACCTGCCCAGGCTAACCTTTTAGCAAGGAAATTCAAGTTCTCAAGTTGAAAAACATTTAGCTTTGTTTTAAATTCAAACATCCTTTCACCAAATGCGTGTAAAACTCTCACTGCAGAAGTGTGTAGCTTTAGATCACTGAAACCTCAGCCCAATGCATCTGCGATTCTTCTGCCATGCCACCACCCCAGCCGGGAAGCATCGCTGCAGATGGAACGGCCTGGTCCACTCCCAGTTGTGGAAGTCTCTGCCATTACACTCTCATTGCTATCCTTATCTGTTCTTGCAAAATTACAGTTAACTCAGATATATCACATCTCTGCATCGCTTTGCATGCATCTCTCAAGAATCTGTTACTTAGAGCAGACACTTGCGCAGCAGGCCCGTGTGACTGCAGTGTCAGCTTAGTGCAGCAGCCCAGAGCAGCCTCCTGCCCCTTCTGCTCTGTAACTTCTCACTGCAGACTTGAGAATTTATCTCAGCCAATTTCCATCAAGAGCAAAGGAACCTATATTTTTCATCACATATAGAGGAAAAAGTGACTGAATAGTCAGAATCCTGCATTTGTCAAAGTCCTTGATATTGAATATCAGCTTCTGTGAGGCCACAGAAAATAAAAAGTGTGCAAAAATTGGAACGAAAAATCTACAGTACAATATATTAAATATATATGTATGCACATAGATGGTTTGTAAAAATTACTTGTATTGGAATTCAGAAAGCTATCTAATAAAAACATTTGATTAATTGTTTTTCTTGGAGTACATTTTATGTTTAGAATGAAAAGTGCTGGTCATCTGTGAACAGTAGTCAGGCACCTGATTGTGGGCTGCAGAAAAGACAAATGAAACCCAGGGGTTCAAGCAGAAAAGGCAAAATATAATGGGGGGGAGGGGCAGAAAAATACATTTAAAGCATTATGATGATGCTAATGAACAAAGATTCCATCAAAAGCGTTTGCATGGAGAGACCCTTAATTACAGTTATATTAAGGCAAGCACCTCTGCAGTCCAGGCGTAATCACATGAAGCAGTATGAAATACAGCTTTAAGAAGGCAAGTTAAAAGGTTTTGGTCTAACAAAAACTAATTAGTGGCTATTTCTCATTAGATTTATTTTCTAACACACAGGATTTCTTTTGACTGTGTCTTTTTAGTCCCTCACTTTCATTTTCTGCACAATACTACTGATTTATCCCAATATAGAAAGGAAATGTATATTGAGGGATAGAGAAAATGTGTGTTTCCAGGGAGGATTCCTATCAAATATCTGCATCATGAAAACATAGCCTTATTGGAGATTTATGGTTTATAGTGTTCATGGCTGGATTAGAAATCAGTCAGGCAGTTTTCAGCAGTTCTTTAGCTACCTTCTTACATAGAAAATAAAAATAACATCTATTGCACAACTTAATTGTGAGATTTAGCTTAAAGGGAAAGAAAAGTATTTTTTGCATATTTCCTGAAAAAAGTCTATACTAATGCAAATTTATTTCTAACTGAAGGTGGGAATTGTCTTGGGTTTCTCCCACAAAGTTTGCCACCGATAGCATCCTATGGCCAGTTGCAAATTGGGCACTCATACAGATAAAGGGAAAAACAGATGCTAAGGTGTAGATTTTAATAAACTCTGCCATTTTATAATCCTATTTGCAGAAAAATTGACAATTGCCCCGTTAATATTGTTACGCTGACATACTTAACCTGCATGACTTTTCCTTTGATCTTCCATCTGCTCTTCATTTCAGTATGTGATAGCTGAAGCAAAAAATAGCCGTCCGAAAACTCTCTGGGTCATTTCTTATAGGCCTAACAATAGTTTGATATAGTTTTAATAGGTTTGTTCATAAAACACAATTTTCTTTCCTCCAGTAATTCTAGTATTTTGAAATAACATTTTACTCAAACTAGAATAAAGACTAAATAGTATAGTCTTGGGGGTAAATAGATGCAGAAAATTATATTCAAAATTTTGCTTTTTCCTCAATTTTAAAATTAGGCTAATTGACAGATCTGACTGGCAGCTCTGAACACCAAACACAATTTTCTTTTTCTCTGCCTGGAATAGGTAGGTTCAGTCACTAGCATGAGTGAAGATTACCAAAGGGCTGTGTTACAATGCTTCAGACTGGCTCTGGAATAATAATTTGTTTCCTCCTTTAAGCATACACTACTCTTGACTTTACCACATACATATAAAAAGGATGAAAAATTAGCACCATTATATCAGGACAACCACTTTTCACCTTAATGAGTCAATTCCTAGTCAAATATGTCAATAAAGCAAAATTAAGATGGACTTGAAAATCCAAATCTGGTCATTTTTGCCAGTTATTTACACCTGCATATTTAATTAACACATAACAATAAAGGGTCATTAAGCACCTTGTGTATCTATATATAACCACAGATACATTTTAAATGTGGGTTTGCTTTTATCACAGGTCTAATGGCAGAGCAGCAGCTAGCTGACAGGTTCAAGTCAGCAATACATTTGGCCTTGTAGTAAAAGGGATTAATCAGAATATAAGCAGCACCCAGGTTCTGCACAGTAGTCTTAAAATGTCTGAAAACACATTTTAAACACCAGCATTCAAAGCAAGCTGAAGAGGAATGCATGTCTGTGTAGCATGCCGTAGTACATACAGAAGAAGCTAAGATATTGTTCAACAAAGATTTTTTTCTTTTATTTTTACTGATCTATACTTTGGTACGTTTCTTTTTGTCTGAATGGAATCAGTTCTGCTCCCCAAGATTTCAGCAGCTGCATGAACCTGCTAGGCTTTTTCAGCAAGTTTCCCTTGTCTGGAATGACAGCCCAGACTAGTCAGCATGCCCTTTATCTTTGAAGATCCTTATTTGTCTACCATTTCACAGCAAGCAGTTCTGATGAATAGTTCAATTAACCTTTCCGTTATTAAAACAATTAATTGCAAAAATGAAAGACATGACAAGGGCTAAATACTAATGCATAAATTATTAGGTTCATGAATTGTAATTATTAATCTATGTACACTAATTGTGAAATAAACAAAGAGGACAAATTGTAATCAGAAGTCAGTGCTAGAATTGATGGCCATTTGTTCTCCCTAAGAAAAGAGAAATGCACCATTTTACTCCTGGCATAAAGAATTAATCATACCAAGCCTTAAAGTCGAGTATTTTTCTTCCTCTTGTGAATGATTTAGGATCATCTTAGGACATCAAAGATGTCTAAAGTTTAGTTTTGTTTCTACAGCAATGTAAGTTTACATCAAAAAAATCTACTTGCCAAAACCCATTACATTTCAACATAAATATATGTCTAAACTATGCCTGCAGTGAATCCACTAAATTTCATGTAGCTATAATTCATCCAAGTATTGTAGAATTCTTATAACAATGTGGTATTGAAATGTTGCAAAATATAACAAAAATATGCTGATCAGACACATGGAGACATGATCCTTGAAGATCCTTGAAGATTAACACTGAAGTATTTCACTTATAGAAGAAGTACCTGCCTCAAACTTTCATGCAGATGTGCTACCGAAGGATATGTTTGCTAGTAAAGCGATGTGCATAGACACAGCCAATAAATGTGGTTTTTTTCCTGTGGAACATTTTAAAATTTTAACAGTTTCATAATTTTTCACCTTAAAGACACTCAGGGATATAGCTATGAAGATTCTAAATTTATCCCACTGCTTTGTGCCAGAGATAATGAAAGAAATAATTATCAACACCCCAACTTAAATCATCTGTTGTTCAGTGCCTTCTAGCAGTTTTTCCATCTCCTTGTCATCCTTCTCCCCCCCATTGCCCTTAAAAAGACACTCTGAGGGCAGGACCACCTTCCTTTGGGTCACTGCCCTAAAAGCTGTGACGTTGCCACAGCAGAGTTCAAACGGTTGAGCAACGGTCTCATGAGATAAGTGATGTTAGGGCATTGATTGCTTTCAGAAATGTTTTAGATCCCTGAATCCTGACAGAGCTGCCTCCTGCCTTCCATATTGTTGATAAGTTTGCATACAACAAGTTTGAAATGGTTTTATCAACAAAAAGACAATCGCACCACCACAACCACCATGGAAAGGCACAGTTATAAAAAAAAATCAGCTAAGCAGTTGTCCCTGTAAACTACCTACCATGATGTAGAAATGTTTTGCTTGGTAGAGCTTTTAGATTCAAAAGTTGAATAATGATGATGTTAAAACCCACAGTGTCAGAGACCTTTTGCACTAGAAGAAAAGCTTCAAAGAACAGTTAGTGTGCTGAAGTAAAGACATTTGCTCTGAATAGACCAGCTCTGGAAAGAAAAGCAGACTTCTCCCTTTGAAGCCAGGCCCCACCTCACATAACCCTTATTTCTGCTGGTCATCTTTGGTACCACACCCAACTCCATTCTAAATGACCAGATTACTTGTAGCTCACTGAAACCATGCTATCTACATGGAAAACAAAAGTGATGAACTGCTGAAGAGCTGTCAGACACTCAGCGGTTGACTCACCACTTGGCCTTGTGGTTGGCCAATTGGCTGCAGAATTTCAAACTGTCCTGATAACAACATGGCATGCTTAAATAAGGAGTTTATCTAATTTTGCACCATAGCAGTTTCAAAAGAAAACATAAAGTTTTTGATATCAGATAGTTCAGCAAATTTTTCAAGTGCTTGTGCAATGCTACTTACATCCTTTACATTTATAGTTATTGCACAGCATAAAGCATGAAAAAAGACGTCTTCCAATAAACTCTAAGAAAACCCCACCTCTGTCTAGGTTTTTCTTGGCCTGTATATTATTTGACAGGGAGTTGAGACCCTTCAGCAAATCGTTCATCTAAGATATCTTTGCTCTTGTAGTTCCAACAAGTTGTGGTATCCTGTGCAATGCAATATTGAGAACGGGTTTCATTCAGATGACTTGGTTACAAGGTATTGGAGAAAGCACTGTATAGTGCTTGAAGATTTCTTTTTTTACAGTGTTATTCTCCATCCTCTCTTAACATCTGCAGTGCTGTGTGATCTCTCTCTCATTCTTATCCTGTCTAGGATACTACATGCACTGGAAATGCAAAAAATTCAGATGCTGCAATGAGGAAGGTGAAAGGTGGAAAGGTGTGGGGAGTGGCTGTATATGTATCAGAATTCAGGACAATATTTGAGTCAGCTTTACTCTGATTCCTGTTTTTACACTTAAATAACTGTTTCACAGCTACCATGTTTTGGGCTGCAATATACTGATGAGAAAACTACTCAAATCATCAGTCCTTTAATAATTTTCAAGTCATAGGTGACCATGTGTTGTAACTTCAGAGCTACCCATCTTCTTGGTAAAGCACCACAACTACAGTGAATAATAAGAAAAATCTAGTAATCCTTTTAGAATGCAGTGTATTGGACCACTAAACAGCATTATTTTTATAATTACCTTTTTACAAGGACAATATCACAGAGAAAATTAATTGATAAGTTCTCAATTATGAAACCAAAGTTCTGGCAAATCCTCTCTCATACCTTCTCATTCTTTTGACTTCTTTGTTTGTACACCATTAAAAATAATGCATTTATTCACACTAAAGATAGAGCTAAAAAGAGCGATGGTACAGTACACATTCTGAAAACAGCTGTATCACAACAAGGTGCAGCTTAGGCATATTCCCACATTTAATTATAAATGTTTGTGCTTGAATGTCAATGCAAGAAAACATAATCTTGTTACAATATAAAAAGTTATTATACAATGGCCTTTCCTAAAATACAGTTTACTAGAGCATGGCAGGTGGCAGACAGGAGGCTGAAAACTGTAACAAGCAATTACATTACAGAATTTTTTTCCCCTTCAGTTTCATTAGCTAAATTTCTGCATATTTTAATCTGATCTTTTTAATAATGTGTCAGGACTGACTCTCCAGTGGACATGAAACTCAGAATGGTCATGGTTGAATGAATGCATCTATTTAATTTTTCTCTTCAACTAGTTTTAAAAATTAATTTATCTGATTGCTCAGGCTATTATATAAAATTTGTTGAATTTTGTGTATTACTAATAGGCACCTTCCTTGTATTTCTGCTCGCTATTGCCTAGATGAGTTTTTTCTAATACTTGCTGATGGCTGATTAAAGAAATAATGAAACAGTGACAAAAGCCAATTCTGCATTGCTCCCACAAGGCTTCAAACAGATCTGGAGTTAAGTGCAGAAGGAAGGCTTCAAAATGGTTTTCAAATACATTTTTGAGTACAGAATGATTTTCCTGATTTAGTTCTTGTCCACACCACAAAACCACATATCTAGCAATCAAAGGAGCACAGCTTATCACATTATTTTTTTCAGGTACGCTCATAAAAGACAGATGAGTTTACCATCAATTCATAATGGAACACAGGAACTACTTTATAAAATAGGTCAATTCTAAAATATCTTCATGAAAATGTCTTAAATTTTTTTCAGGGTTTGGGGAGGTTTGTTGAGAGAACTAGAAAAAAAATATAGTTAAATTAAGCATCTCTCCAATTTTTTTAATTTTTTTTTTTGTTAATTTAATTTTTTGAATTGTTGGTTTAATTTCTTAAATCCTGCATGCATTTTGCTCCAAAGAGATTTGTCAGGGGAGCATTTTTGATGAGGAAATTAAACTTCTGAAAGATCTATTTTATGTTTAGTGAAATACTTCATAGGTATTTTTAGAGGCTGATTTTGATCACGCTTACATCCAGATTAGCTATCCTGAAGAGAATGAAATTGTAGTATTAAATGAATGAATGGCGACCAGAATCGATCTTGGTTTTCAGAACTGTATAAAGAAATATTGACAGAGACATTCCTGGCTGCTCAGAAGGAGCTCCCTCACTGTTAGGGGTTGCTGTGGTCGAGTTAGTCACTAGATGGATCAGACAAATATCACAGCTGAGGCCTTGTTTAATTTGGGAAAAAGCATCCACCCTTCACACCTTTTACACTTTTGATGCAATATACTTAGACTGTATTGAAGTTTAGAATACATCCTGGTTTCATGTTAGTGTTTGGAAATAATTAACACTGAACTATTTCATTTGTATCTCCAGGATACACTAAAACCAATGAATTCAAGTAGGCAAGTATTTGGGGTCCATAAGTTAATTGCACTATTATCATGTGATAACATGTGTTAATGAATATGTTTAACCCAAGCTTGCCATGACTGCTGTTCTTGATGGAAATAATAATTCTTGGCCTCTTGAGGGACATGCAATTTACTAAGTATAGCTCACTGTATAGAAGATGATATAAAAAGAGATAAGTTACAGTAGATTTACTGTAGCTACTCCACATTTTTTCCTTTACATTCCAAAAGTAGATCAGTTCCCCTGAGCTGTACAAGTTATAGATAAGGATAGATTAAAACTTTTAAACTTCACATTTACGTAATGCAATATAATGCTTTTCAAATCACTAAGTCTTGCCTAGAGACTATCAGTCACTTCAGACTTGCCCAAAACTCAAGTAAATTATGAGTTTGAAGAGATTACAACTGTCATCTTCACCTTTTACACTAGCAAAACATTCATATTTCAAATCTTGGTTATCTTTGCATACAGTTCAATGTTATATTGTCCTGCCACCTACTAATCAAGATTTGGGAAAAAGATGAATCTCCCAAAGTCAAACGTATATTTTTCTCTTATCGCAGCAGCACAGTTTGTTCCAGTTAAGGAGCTGATGCTGCCACTATAAAAACTTCGATTTTTAAGGGGATGTGTGAGTTATCTATAAGATTTTACCCCAGAATGAAACTTAGTGTACAAGGTTATTAGGTCAGGGACCTTTTTTTTTTTTTTTTCCTTCCAATGGTATATAATTTAAAAAATAACACAAATGGACTTTTGGAGCTGATATTTCAGACAGCTCTTTCTTCCTTTAAATAAAAAAGGTTTTGTTTCTTAAAATTCAGCATTTGCAGTCATTAGTTCATAATAGCTCTGGGTGCTAATTGTTGAACAATATACACTCATGTAAATAATAAGCAACTTAATTATCTGTAATGATATGTTAACATTTCAAACTGCTAAAATGTTAATAAAATAGCAGCGTCAGTAGTTAAACACATTCCCTGACATCCATGGAAAACTCAGAATTCTGTTTTTTTAATTCCCAATCCTGACAATACTACCTTGGCACTTAATCCATTCTTTTGCTTATTCTTAACACCTTAAGAAAGACTGTATGAAGATTAGTGAGAATGAAGAGTAAAAATAAAACACAACCAAATATTGAGCATTTCATTGTCTTCCCCGATTCAGTTAAGTGCATGCTCATGTGTGTGCTCACATGCTTTACTGCCTCATTTTCCATGCTGCCAGAGTCTGATTTGCCTTTCTGCCTTCCCAGGACTCTGCTGCAGATCCCAGTTCTTCCCCTGCCCTCCCCATACTCTCACAGTGGGTCAGAAGGAGGGTCTCCACCCTACACTGAGGTCACTCAAGCTGCATCTCATTTCCCTGGGACAAGGCAAGACAGCTTGCAGAGTGGCAGCTACAGCCTGGACCAGCCCCAGACTCCTTACTCCTTGGGAAAGGAATGCAAAGAATAAATCCTGATCCACCCCTCAACCCAGGAGGCAAGGTGGCACTCCAAGTCCCTGACTGCCAGGACATAGCGAGAGGGATCATATGCTGAAGGAGAAGCTCATTGTGATTACAGCTCTTCTGATTCTAAGTCACTGGTAGATCCTTGATGACATTGAAGTAGACCAGGGAGGAACGAAAAAATGTCTTCACCTCTTACGGCTATGATAATCACTCTGGTTATTTTGGGGTATTGTTTTAGAAGCATAATAAAGAAACAGAAAAACTCTTGAAAAGCTTTCAAAACCTCCATTGTCCTGGCAACATCTGCTGAGAGCACTTGAAAGAGACTCAAATCAGAATTGCACTTCTGATAGCTAATGTACTTGCCAACTTTGAAAACACCCCTGGGTAATAAACTGTTTCCTTCTCATTGATACCTTCTGTTTCCCTCACCTCTATTCATTCTCCTAGTTCTAAGAAAGCAAGAACATTTTTACACCTTTTTGTCAACTTAAATTCTTTTCTGAATAATAGAAAATATTTTCAACATTTAATTATTTTTCAAATTACACAAGGAGGAAGACTAGAGCTTGTGGACATTTGATACTGCTACACAAAGATAAACAAAAACCCTAAATAACTGATATTCTGAATAATTAAAACAAAACACACACAAAAAAAACCCAACCAAAAACAGTACAGGCTTCACACCTTCCACGTGTTTTCCTATCCTAAGATTATGGAAAACAGGCCATTCATGCAGTGCACTGTTGCAGAACTCAACTTTTCATGTATTACCTATAGATTGTCTGTTCTAAAAGTTAACACCTGCATTAAAACCAGAGGGTAAGTTAGTTGAATGCAAGTCTCACTGGGAGAAGGAATTAATTATGGATCATTACTTGGTTGTAGGCCTTTTTCTAACTTTATCTTCAGTGCTAAGCTGAAGACAAGGACAACTTTCAGCTGCCCTTTTCAACATATTAGCCCCAATTCCATTTTCCAAATATGTTATCAATATGGTAATTCCACACTTTTGCATCTGTAGACAGTACAGTCTTCATAAAGGTAGCATTATTACTACAAATATACTGGGGGGAAACTATTTAAATTACTAGGAGACTGTGCAACTCCAAGTCTATTTATTTCAATTTATTCAACTGTCTTGATATATTCGTGAATAGAACTTTCATAAAGAATGAATAAATTCACCTTCAAATTGTACCAATTGACTTTCACTGGGCTAGGGTACGTGATGGAATCAGAATCACTTTTGAAATAAGCCCTGACAATGCTGATCAAAACAAAGTGGCTACTCATTTATTAAAGTGACAGCTCAGCAATGGTTTCAAGCTAAGGGATGACGTGGCCTGGGGTGTTAGCTATGGCCTGGGGTGATAGCTGCGGCCAGAAGCTTTTTTGCCAGTTGCAGACTCTGAAGCTGCATCTGACGGCGTGACATTTCCTAGGGCTCCTGCACCTGCCTAGATGTCAACCAGCTGGTGTAACTACTGTCACCCATTTCAGATTGTTATTCTGCGAGTGACAAGTTTGCCCTCAGACTACATACATGAAATTGATCCTTTTTCCCTTTGTTATGAGCAATCCAGTCATGGATAAAGCATCTTGGGTCTGACACATACAGAAAATGCACAAAACACAGATTTTAAAGTTTATGATGCAATTTATCAACAATTGAAATGAATCATCACTAGAAATACAATGTAAAACATATGAGACATTTGAAAGTTTCACCCTAAGAACTTGAGTTTCTAGGATTTATAAAGCAATAGCTTTAGAGGTATTCTTTGAATGTTCAAGTACAGTATTGCTATAGCAACCCGTATCCTGCTTTAAAATCAATAGCAATTCAGGCAAGACAAGCTGTTAAACCAGTGTAACAGGTAGGAATGTGCTTCCTCAGTTCATTGTGGATGTTGCTACAATGGAAGTTTAAGTTAAAGGAGGAATCACAAACTTCCTATACAATTTTGGAAAACAAGGAAGGGGACAAGGGGGATGAATTAACAGTGAATCTGGATTTGGGAAAGGGCTTAACTGAAAGCAGCAGAGCTCTCGAGCAAGTGAAACAAGGACTCCAGATAGCACTCTTTCAGCTTTTTTAAAGAACAGAGTTGAGCCTGAGTGAACCTGTGCTTTCCTGCAAAGTCAGTTTTAGCTTTCCTGTTGTGCAGAAAAAGTCCTATAAAATGCAGCCACAGCAGTGCTTCTCCATTGAGCCATTCTGAAAGGAAAATCTGGCAAGGCAGAATTAGCACAAGTTCACATGCAAGATTCACTGTTTCTTTCTCCATGAGCAGAATGTGGTTTTGATGCATATATAAAGTCCATTTCAAGCTATGATTACATGCTGGCAGCTCTAAAATTAATATAATTCAGAAAGAAAATTTATTCTGATAAATTTTCAAATAGCTGGTTATCTGGTCATTTATTTTTCCTTCTTAACACTTTTAATTTCAAATTTCACATTGTGGAGAGGGGAAGTAGAGAAAATCGGTATATAATGTTCATAGCCTAAGAGTCTAACTAAAATTAAAAAGGGGAAATACAATCCTATCAACGTGAGAAGCTTAAAGAGTTCAGGCTAGTACCTCATGAAAGTAGCTGGGAAGAGAAAGATTAAGAGACGTCTACCTGATAGAAATGGATAACAAAACATGCAGATCTTGTATTAAAGTGAAATTGGTGGGTATCAAGAGGTCTTACAGCAGTAAGGGGGGTGGTGCGTGGTGAGCTTGGAGGAAGTAAATGTAACACCAATTCTCACAAATGGAAGATTAGCGTATCTGGCAACTGTCTGTGTGTTCAAAAGGGAAAAGTCCCACTTCTTAAAAGCACATGCACCATTGGTGCACGTTAAGATTTCAGCACCGAAGAGTGGAGATTTCAGTTTGTGCATACAAATGTATCTACATGTGAATCACGGCAAGCTTTTTCCCAGTTAGCTTATTATGAAGTTCTTCTGCTCTGCTTTGCAAATCTTTTACAGATGATCGTGAAAACTGTTCCACACACACACACAAAAAGACTGTCTAAAAAAGAGGAAAGGAAATGGGCATCTGTACAGAAATATAGTCCATCAATTTTTATGTGACTTTCTGACCTAGAAATATTAATCTCAATACCCCCAATGGATCCTTCACTCCACAAATTTGTTCAACTGTTTTCTGAGCCCACATCAACATTTGTTATCGACAACACTCTGCATCAATGAGTTTCACAACTCAGCTACCTCTTGTATGAAAAAGTACATGCTCGTGATTGTTTTGAATTTTGCCATGGGTTTGCTTTGTTTAACACCTTACCCTCAAGCCCTCCATTAGGAGTGATTGCAAATGGCTTGGTCTCTTTGGTTCCTTGTATCACTCTCGACTGAATAAATCTCTATCATATTACTCAGCTCTTCTGTAGGCTGAAAATTCCTCACCTTAGTTGATTCTTCTCAGTAATCACTATATTCTTATGTAAATTTTACTTTATCCATGCCTGTATAAAGCATTCTGGATGCAGGCATAGCATGGAACTTTATAGTGCAATAATGATGACATCATCTTCTCTATTCCTTCCCTAATAATTCTTAACTTCAAATAACTCATTTGAGAGCTGTTGAGTTCTGCAGTAACATAATCACAGAAATTTGTCTTACTTCATTCCTATATAGCTAGTAAACTTAGAGCTCATTACTAAAAGAGTAAAATAAGTATTATTTTGGCAATGTATGTCACTTCATATTAATGAATATGCATGTTAAGTGTCATCTTGTCATCCACTCATGTGTTACTGTGAGTTACTAACCCTTTGTGTTTCTAAACCAGAAATGTGGTGACTCTGGATGTTAAGCTGACTGGCAATTTTACAAAGGCTCTTCTGTCTGGACATCTCAAACCCACAAATTTAAAATAGTAGAAAAAAGAGGAAAAGTGTAAAGTATAAGCAATCTTTGTTCTGCCTAATTCCTTGAAACTGTTTCTGTTTTCCACAAAACTTTACACTAAATTGCAAGTATTCATCAAACAGCTTCAGAATAAACCTCACAGTAAGTAGACACACTTTGGCATGGACCCCACGAAAGCTGACAAGAGGTGCTTATTTCCTTATAACAAGGAATTACTGACTTGGGAAATTATAATGTATGTCAGTGCAGGAATTAATACCAGTTCCCAGAAATCTATAAGTATTTGCACAACAGTACCCCAAAAAGAGCACAAACTGATGAACCACTCAGAATATATATTAATATTTTATATTATTCAACCTTTTGACACAGCAAGATAAAATTACAGTATGTGTCCACCTTCTTCCTCACACCTATGAAGTTGAATAAACCATCATGCATTCCAGTATAGCTATTGTAGAAGTCCCCCACTATCAAGAGAAATCCTTCTGACAATAAAAATGATGCTTTTAGGTAAAAGGTGGAAAGAAAATTGGCTAGAAGTAGTACGTCAAAAATAGGTAAAAACCTAAGAAAAGCAGAGAATGATCCTCAACACAATGACACATATTGGATGAACGAGGGGGGTTTTTTTATGATTTCAACCTCTTTTTATATTGCTTTTGCCATATATTGAGCTCTGGGAATTGAGTCCAGCAAACAACCAGCTCTTTTTAAGATGCATTCTGTTTTGTGAAAAATCCTTTAATGGATTTACTCTACATTTGTAGGTGGTAAGAAACTCCCTTCCAAAATAGTCTCCTTAATGAAAATGTTTAAATTGTCCCGCTTTACATTACTGTATATTATCCCGTAGCTTGTGATAGAAAGGTTTACATAAATTGTAATATTTACATTGTTTTCTCACATCATTAAATTTTCAGTCTTGTTTTGAAATAACTCTTCCTTCAGTTTGCATCTTGGCATAGGAAGTTTCTATTGCCCTAAGTTTATTCATCCCATTAATCCTAAATTTATCTGCAGGAGGTAGATAACCCTTTGTTCTTTTTATTTGCAATAAATAATTTTACTTGAGGATTTCTGGGAAAATGTCCAGCCATTACATCTGTGTTAAGTCATAAGGTTTCCAGAGACAGTAGGAGAAAAAGTGCATTGGCATTTCTGACCCTTGGTAAAACTGTGTCTCAGGGTTATTAGGTGTTTCCGTCTGGCCAAAGTAAAGCTTCGTATTACTCATTTAGTAAATTACTTGAACTCTCCTGGTGTTTTTACATTTAGAGAGCTACAGAAGGGAAAGAAATTTCATTTTAACAAAACTGCAGAAAATGCTGTGAAGGGACAAGAGACAGACCGCCAAGCTTTCTTCCATAAGCACTAGAAAATCTGAGTTATAGTCACAACTTCATATGCGATATGGACAGTGTCCTGATTTTTTCCCCTCTGGCACTGTGCACATCCCTGTATTTTTCTTGTTTGTACCTCAGACACTCACACCCAGAAAGTGCAGAAGTAGTGCAGTCTCCTTTCAGACCACCTCAATCTACGCGTACTCAAAAGTCATACAGTGTTTAGCGATGTGACATATCTATGATTGCTGTATTTTTCTGGACATGTAAACTTTCTTGGTATTAAGTATTCAATTTTTTCTTGTTTTGGTTTTCTTTTTACTATGGGTAAATCCTTGCTGATTTTCTCTTGCAGTATACTCTCTTGTGGTATTTCTCTATTTGCATGTGATTCACATTGATTCTTTTTGTAACATGGAAAAAATGGTTCTTGAGGTGAAGATGATGAAAAATCCCACATTCTTTTAGGGAAAACACTGCAGGTTAGTTGCTGACATGCAGACCCCTGTTAGGTTATTTTTACTCCCAAGGGATACCACAAACTTCATTATTCTTTGAATGCCTACCTATGTCTGTAATTTTTGCTCTCTTCAAGTTAAGTTGCTAGTGTCAGGTTTCAACTAGTGTCAAGTTTCTTTTGGATTTTTTTTTACAGTGCATAATGTCAGCTTTAGAAGACTCCCAGCAGTGTCCTCAATTTAGTTTAATTGTCTTCTTGCAGGTGTCAGAAATCAGCTGACAGTTGTTCTTGGAAGTCTTCCCTATTAGAACAATGAACTCTGATCTTTTTACTGTAGCCAACACACATCTAAGTACTAATGAATACCTTGACAACCATGCCACTACCATTTGTCATTTACTTTCAGCAGCTTTACAAATCACCATTTACGTCACAACTGGAATATCATATTCCAAGGGAAAACAGTTCTTTTGTGCTCATTCCTTGTCCTGACTAGTTCAAAGATAAGAGCATTTGATTGCACCTCATTTCTCCTTGCACAACATATGCAAGTTCAGAAACCCATTACTCATTCTTAACCAACTGAAGGTGATGCTTCCTTTCTCCTCACACTAAGTGATTTCTTACATTTTTCTTTACAACTTGCACCAACAAAATTCTTCTTTCCATAATGTCTGGTTTTATTACTGTGCTTGAGTAAGTTCCCTGCAAGAAAATAGAGGCAACATGCTGTGATTTAAAAACTCTGTCCGTGTTTGCAGTTAACTCATTCAGTCTCAGAGATCACTCTGCATGTGTCTATGCATATCTAGTGAGTACTTTAGCAGAAAAGAGATTTCGCACAATCTGAAAATGCCCAGGAGGCAAATTGTTTCATTAAAGTTCATAGTCAAAATCAACTTTGCAGGGGAAGGGTTATCTGTCTTTCTCAAATTCCTTATTACAGTCTGACAGCTTGTGAAATAACCCCAATAAACAACCGCTTCATGTATGTTTAGCAGCTAACAGTTTTCTAGAGCATGGGGTTTTTTGTTTGTTTTTCTACATTGCTGTTTAGAAGAACTACAAATCACAGCAGGGGTCAATTAGTATAACTGTAAATGTTTTTACGGTTGTCACCTAGGTTTTATCCTTTAAAGCACCATGTACCATCTCAACGTGAAATGTAAGCAGTTTCCTATTACTATAGTCCGACCTTTGGGCTACTAATTTTTTCATAAGGAAAAGGTTAGTTTTAGCTCACTCTGTGAACGCACATGCCCACGTGTGACAGCCTTCTAAATCTGGGCTCTGGGTTCTGACCCCTGCAGCACCAACTCCCTGCCCAAACCCAGGCTCCAGAGAACCTCCCCATCCCCAGCCCTGCTGGCCTCTGAGGCTCCACAGGGAGAGCTGCAAACAGGAATGTTGAACACCTTCCCCCTCAAAGGCTGAATTTTCTCTTTGCCTTAATACAAGCAGTGCCTTCAAACAGGACAAATGGCACTCGTGTGCCTGGAAGTGAATGAGTTGAGAAAGCTAAATCCATATTCATCTCCCTAATCTAGAATCATTCAGATGAAAATGATGGGTTTAAATTTTTTTTTTCTTTGAAGACTTAAAAGTTTATATTCTCTCATGTCTGAAGTGTTTATCTGTGATCATGATGAATCTTTCCAATTGCACTAAAACCATAAAACCAAAACTGACTCTCTTATGTTCCTTTTTTGACTTAATATTCACAAGGTCAAAGGTTTTGTGTCCCCTGATCTCTAGAGGATAAAGTTACACCTTGCTTGGTAACACACAGTAGTAGTCATCCAGACTGCATGTCTTTAAGATCTAAAACCATGCTTTGCCCTTTTTACCCCACAGGATTGTATTTTGTCCTTCAGAGGCCAAGATTCAGTGAAATAGCAAGGCAAATAGAAGAATGATTTCTTCATGATTGTTAATTTGAATATTGTGTCTGAATGCTTTTGAGGTTTCACATCCAGACTGACTTAATGCCTTTCCTACCCAATTCCCCTCATTCTTATCTGATCTACCAATCCTGTCACAAACTCATCTGAAGAGGCATGCACAGACAGCATACTCCTTGCCTGAGCTAACTTCAGGACAAACAACTCAATTTCAAATAATTATTCTGGGTAAATTTCTTAAACATGAAACTCTATTTGCCCAATTCATTTTAATGACTTCAGACTTCTTTAAGATCTATAAAGTTATTTGAATTACTTCCATATGAAAAGACTGAGATGGACACACACCAGATGATTCCCTGAAAAGCTGAAATTCTAACATATTGTTTCAGTGTTAAAGTACTGCTTTAGTGCTGAAAGACAAGAATGAGTTATCTGTGTGACTTTTATGAAATAGAGTGATTATTCAATAACTACTCTTTTTATGCATTCAAAATGTTGCACAGTGAAGAGGGCAGGAAAAGGTGGGGTTTTTTTCTATTCCAAGCAAAGACAAACCAAAACCTTTTAAAATTTCTCACCGAAGCACTTTATGCCTCTGAAGAGCTAACAGTCTAGTGAGCAGGGAAATCAGTTGGAATGACAGAGTCCCAGAATCAAATTATTTTTTTCTCTTTGAGACAAGGAAGATAAAGACTTTTGTGTGTGTGTGTGTTGCACTTCATCTTTTCCACTTAAAATTAAATTATTAACAAGGTCAGAGAGACTGACTTGATAAGCATGTTGTGCACATAAGTTCCATGGATGAATATTTAATTCCTAACAGTTACTTTTTATAAAGAGTGAAAAAGTCTCAATATGGGAGACAGAAAGGTTCCCACCCAGGAGAAGGCAAAATCTGGACAGGATACTTATGTGAAATACAGCTGTCCTAAAAGAAAGCCCGTAGCTGAAGCAGGGCCAGCAACTGCTGTTTCCCACCCACCATCTGGACAACTTTTTTGACGTGGGTTTTGTTGAAACAGATCTATTCCCACACCTGCTTTTCTTTCTTTTTTTCTGACATGTATACTTTTTCTAAAAAAATACATAATCGAAATAGAATGATCAATTTTGTTTGTAACATAGCTTTCATTTTTCATATGAATGGGGATACATAAACATTTACTTAAGTAAAGATTTTCTTTGTGTGCAAATGACTACTACAATAAAACACTTAGAAAAACAGATCAGTGGTGTTTTCAGTAAGAACAAAAACATGTTTGATAAATAATTCATTTATACCTACTGTGCATAATAATCACTCTTCTTAAGCCAGTATTTCTTGGAAAAAAAATCACCCAACTATTTGTCTGAAAATATGACATGTGGCCTCTCTCACACTGGGAAAAATCTAGACATTCATAAATAAGGGATCTGGCCTTATTAAAAAACAAAAACTGAATTCCTTCAAAATCTTGGGTTTGTTGCAGATTTTACTTTTCACAGAGCATCTACTCCAGATTCTACTTAAGCACATATATGTATGTCTTGACAAGCCTCCTGCCTCTGTATATGCACCATAGCTGCAAACCTGCACTGTCCTTATATACAATCCTGACATTCAAAGAAGATGTCATCGTTGTTCAGGACTTGGTGAACTACATGGGCTGAAAACAACAGATGAGAAAGGCAGTGCTTTGGTATTTGCAGTGATTACAGCATAGAATTTTCTCTGAAGATCAAAAAATCATAACACCTGAGAAATATTTTCTAGTCTGGAGGATGACTGTGTTTACTAGCACCACCTTTCATATCTAAGCAAGCGCTGGAGCCAAACATACAGATTCCTTTTCAAAAAAACAAACAAACAAACAGATAAAGGAAATATCTTTCAGTGCTTGGAGTCCATGTAGAATTCAGTTGTAAATCACTCAATAAAGAAAACACTGCTTGTAAAAGTGAGTTTGGATAATTAAACTTATTGTATCTATCATTAAGGGTAACAACTACGCCAACATATTTCACCAAAGGCTTCTGACCATTTTTTGCACAGATCATTCTTTGACTAAAGTAGCTGTTGGCCCACATGTCAAATTTCATTCATCTTTTTCGTATTATTAATCAGCAAAGCAAGAGTCCTAGCAGAAAGAAAGGTCTGTGAGATTAATTGAAATCAGTTGATTTTATTTTCTTCCATAGTACTGATTCAAGATTTAAACACTTCCAGAAGGAAAAGAAAGTAGTATATCTATGTAGTTCGTACAGAACATGCATACATCTTTCATATGCTCAAAAGGTGTATCCCAAACCAAGGTGAAATCAAGTGGTCTTTCAGCTGACATAGTGGGCTTTGAACTAACTCAAAGTTCAGCCAGAGCCAGCCCGAGCTTTTCAAGGGACCTAATGACAGTCAGCATTCATAATGTGAACAGGGACTGCTGGGGACTAGACGTCAGAATGCAGTGGTACCAGATGGCACAGCTCAGTGACAGGCATGGGGAGAACTTCTGTGAAAGGTCCAATGCATACACAGATATTGTATACCTGACTATTCATAAAACATATATTGGAAGAGGTTATAAAGAATAAAACCTTGTTCAAGGCCATAAGCTGGAGGGTTTGCTTTCAGCATTTTACTGACATACAAGAACAGTTAAAATGTTATGTAACCTGTATGTATTATGTAGTTTATGTACAGTATGTGTTGCTATAAATTGCTCTAATTAACTTAACACAAAGGCCTTCATAATGAGTAAGAGACCCATTCTGTTAAGGACCTTTCAACCTCTGTGACAAATGTAAGAAATTTTATTATCCTCCATGTAAGTATTTCAAGAACAGCAGCATCACAGGACAAAGTATGAACAAAAGATCACATTAAAGCTACGTGAGATAGCACAGTCTCTCTACCACATTCAGGAACCAACAGAGAAATCACATTTCCAGAAAGAGTAAAGCCATTTGGATATAATCAATTTTAAATGTATTACAATATTGCCCTAATCTGGAAGCGAGATATAGCAATAAAAAAGAAAGGCAGCGAAGAGGAACTGGAGAGACCCCTGTAAAGATCTGAGGAAAATGGAGATAACTCCCTGAGAGCTTCTTACCAGATGTTGGTAATTTCACACTGTTACACTGTGAAAAGCGGATTTGTATTTCTATAACCTGGGAAAGATTAGTGTGCTGCAATCAACAAATTACAATTTGAATAATAAATTCCAGGTTTTGCCAAGATCATCTCTCTGCTGTGAAAAAAATAAGACAGGAAAAAAAAAAAAAAAAAGACACCCGTAGTAAATTGCTTCAGCAGTCACTTAAAAGGAGAGTGAAATATTGAATAAGCAAGATACGGCAAACTAAGTGCAACTTTTCAGACTGGATCCTAGCTGTATTTTGATCCTACAGGAGGATATGTAGAACAGATTAAACAAACTATTAATTCAGTCATATCATCCTGGAAGGTCTTTGTCTAGTTGCCATATGATTCCGTCTCCCAAGCAGTTATCACTATGTTCCAAAAAATTAAATCAAAGGATGTTTACATTTTGGGATCAGGTATATGTCCTCAATTAAATTTATTCTTAGCATTTCCCAAAGACTTATAACATGTCAAAAATTATTACAGTTATATACTTCTAATAAACAAAGTTTCTCAAATATGCACAATTTCATGAAGCCTTCAGTCTCCGTCATGAGCATACATTAATTCCTTAAAACTACACACAAATCTAATACCAGTGCACTGTAGTTAACTGAGATGATGTAAACCCTTGGCTTTGGCTGTCCAACCCATAATTGAATTAATAATTGTACACAATTTTTTAACATTGTGTTGAATATATTTTTCATGACTAGGTAACAATCTATTCAGTGTATCAGAGGAGGCAAGGATTAATTTGGAAAGATTTCAGAGATGATCCCAGTCTGCACTAAGAACTCTACTATGAACTAAGATTAATTTACATGCTTCTTAATTGTTAATTCATTGAAAATGTATGATATGAAGAAATGTTTTGGAATGCTACAGTTCTTTCAAAGAGCAAATTAGGGAAGTTGGGTATTTAAAATGAAACAATAAACAGAATTTGAAATACATAAGAAGAAAACACTGTCCACATGCTTGCCACACAGGACTGATAAACTGCAGCTATAAACAAGAAAGAAACCTTGGAAAAAACTGAATATACCACAAGGACAAAAACTGTCAAACCTGTGGCTACAGAAGATGCATGAGCTAGAAGTGACAAGCTGACTAAAAAGATGCAGAGAAGTGAAGAGGGTAAACTCACAAATATTCAGACAGTTTTGCCAAGTTCAGAGAAAAGCCTTTTTTTACAGGTACACTAAAAGTGCAATTTGAAACTCAAACTCTATGTATTGGTGAGCTATTTTACATCAAGATGCAGTTTAGTTCTACAGATTTTCATTCTATTCCATAAGAAAAAAATATATTCTTAAGTTAACTGAAGAAATGTTTATAGGTTATACCCTTCAACACTATTTATTTTGTGTATTCTTTGGTCATCATTGTTTGAGCTAAGATTTTGAGTCTGCAGTCTGCTTTAGGACTGTTTTTACACAACACAGATGACCATGGTTGTTCCTATTACCCAGGATTCCCAGCTATATTAGGATGTATTCTTTAGTTTTGTGGTTATGCATTACTTGTATTTTATTTAATGCACCAACATAAAAAATTCAACAGGGGATTGAAAGAAGCAGAAGAATTTCAGTGCAGTCAAGTCTCCAGAATAGGATCGGTTGTCAGCTGAGCAATAAGAAGTATTACAACAGGCAAGGGGCAAAATGAACTAAATTTACACAGATTATTTTGTAAATTCTAATTGGTCAATGCTATAATTTTTTACTGATTTTCAAGACAGGTTTAGTTATAGATACGAAATAAATCAGGTTTTTTTAATTATTAAATTTATATTGGAAGACTTTTATATAAGAGAAACAACTAGTGAGCTTAAACAAATAGAGGTAAAATTATTTCTGAGGCATACAGAAGTACATTTATGTCAGTATCTGTACTTCACCATTACCAAGGGCAGCAAATCCTAGTAATCACACTAATGAACTTAGCAAAACTGAAAGGACTGATTCATAGGTCTTTTGAAAACATCTGAGATCAGCAATATTCCTACAGTCACCTGCATAGGATGTGCCCATGCTCTATGAGCCTACCTGGTTCAAGTGTGACTTGAGATCTTGCAAGCCAGTAGTCTTCCCACAGTATGTTAAACATATAACCAGGCTTACCCAGGCATCCATTTTGCAAGGATTTATAAAGGATTTTTTTTTTTTCTTTAAGAAATTGCAAAATCGATCAATATTCACTTAAGGGTGACAGACACAAGTTTCAACCTGGAAAAATTGTGATTTGATACTGGGGGGAGGGGGGAATCACTCCGAGAATCATCAAACACTGGAACAGATTGTCCAGAGAGGTTGTGGAAACTCCATATCCTTGAAACTATTCAAAGCTTGACTGAACAAAGTATCACAATATTGGTAATGTAAAACATGGTTTTCACTCCACCAAGTATTTGCTGCATCTGTGGCATTTACTTTGACATGAGAAAGGGTCAGTGTTCAGAGGAATATTTTTGAGACTGAAGAAAAAAGGCAGTAGAGGTTGAGGATCCAGGCAAACTTCCTACCTTCACCACTGTCAGATATGTGGGTACAGTACCTCTGGATGAGATGATGATTATATGCGAATAGTTCTAATAGTCTAAGTTTCAGTCTGTTGTGTAATATTTTTCTATATTGCTACCATTTCTCTAACTGGAATGAGATTCAATAATATTCTCCTCTGTTCTGGAAGTCTTTACAAACAAGATGTATTTCTCATTTAGCAATTGTTCTCAAAAAGCCTGAAAGCACAAAGATCCTATTTAAACATGGCGTTCCTTTTATCCATTCAGATTCCTTCTGAAGTTTTGAAAAATAAAACAGAGGAGATGGCACTGTCCAGAGAAGTGGGGAAATACACACTACCTTACAAGTTCTAATTTTAAAGAAAAGGAGAAAATGCCCTAATCACCTGTAGAAAGTGAGGACAATCCTTCTATCCCCACAGAGAGTGGACAAAACCATGACAATAAATTAGCCTTTGCACTGGGGAGACATAACAGGAGGTGTACCACCATCTTACATGTAATGTTTTGCCTCCTGCACCTCATACAGATCACAAGCTAAGCAGACTTCTTGGTTCCTCCCAGTTGGGTTCCTCCCAGTTGGCAGAAGCTATTTTAGCAAGCATCCCTCTCCTCTTGGTATATGTAGGAGAAAATGAGAACAAAGAGCAACCCTTTGTTGCGTCCTGTTGACTGTAGTGTCGTGCTGTTTCCCTCCTGCTGTCATCCCCCCCATCCATACCACTCTTGTATAACACTCTCCCACCTCGCTGTAGACAACCACATTTCTGTAGTATCAGTGGAATACAAATCTGAAAGAATTTCTGTATACCATAACAGCACTTCAATACATCACAACAGAGGAATATAAAACCGTTCTCTAGGATAGGTTTTCTGAGTAATTTCTTACAGTTTTGTGTAGTTAAGAGAGAAATGATATTTTTTAAAGTATCAATAAAAGGATAAGAGAGGATGGCAGCATTGCCTGACAAAAGCCAGTAAGATATTTATGAGAACAATTTTGATACAGAACAAAATTATTTGGCTATTCCACCAAAAACTTCGGAGAGAAAAAAACCTGTACCATATGCTGGGCTTTGCAAAGGATTTAAGGTTCAGTTCCTACTGTATTTCCTGGGATATAGTATCTTGCTGAAAATCACAGACCCAAAATGCATAGAAAGAAATATTTAATAAAGAACATCAATGTACTTTTTATCATTTTGCACTAGCCTGAGAAACTACTTTGACTCCTGTTCATGTCTTCTGAAGAGATGGTGTCTGTACAATAATTGCTGCTCAAATGCCATGGGTAAACACTTGGACTTCAACATCATCTCAGAAGCTTTACTTAATTGATGTTATCAAGATAATTATTTTCTCTTGACATAACAAAGAGAAAATAATAGAGGAAATGCATTTTAAAACCAACTATTGCCTGAAGATAAAATGGTGATCTGACCCTGTTAGCAATTTCAGTTAAACTCTCAGAAGTATATGTTTAGCTCTGCATGTACAAACAAACAAACAAACCACCCAATACACTTCCAAATCCTACCTGTTACAGGGGTTGGGGGGTTTTAGTTTGTTTTTAACACCTACACATTTATTATACCTACCATTTTATTACTTTAATGTATTAAGGATTTTTAAAATAAAAACTATGTATAAAACCAATAAAAGTCCAAATCACATTTACAAGATTTGATAATACAATCCTTTCTATACTGTTTGGGGTTTTTTATTCCAAGACATCATATATATCCAGAAAGAATATGATTTTTCTTTGTACAGGAATTCCAAGACTTTCTATCTTACTATCACACACAAAAGATCAAACTCTGTTACACATCCCCTGCATGAGACTTTGGACTGCAGAGTCACTGCATTCCTGCACTGGGCAAAAATTCCTGAATATTTACATGAATTTCACTGAGTTTTCCTGGACAACAATGACTTAAGGACAACATAATATGTCTCTGAAGGAATATTTCCAGACCTCCAGAAAGTTACATTTGATTTATCTTAAGGAATGGCCAGTAAACACAAGGGTGGTATACAAGGCTCATTTTAACTACTTTGGAATCTAAAATGTTTTACAAAGACAAAAAACCCTTATAGTTTATATACTTGTTTGAAGAAACTTACATATGTGATATATATGTTGTACATATGTTCATGTTCAAACATATTTTTCTCAAAATAATTTTAAAAAAATATTTCACAATACTCATCAAGATAATAGTACTCAACAATTATTTTTTTATTTGAACAAAATGGAACTTGGCCAAATTAAATCTCTGGCTCCAGTTGCTGCATTTAGCAGACACTTGTAGTTTCACGTATTAACTGGAAGATGATTTCCCTTTGTTTTCTCTCACTATGAGCAAGAATTTAAATACATCACATTTGAGAAAGGTCATTATATTCTTTAAATACAAGATGTCACTCAAATTATCACTAAGAATTCAAGTGTAAGGCCACTGTAGACAAAACTTCAACTGTAGTGATCACAAAAATTGTTTTTATATACATCTTTTACTGAAGTTTAGAAAAAAATCTGTGAATAAAACTGCTGCTTCCTGAGTAACTGCAAGAAATTACTTATTTCATAATCGAGGGCAATTAAAAGATTTTCAGTCAGCATCATATTCAATGTAGTATATTACAGGAATCTTGTAGCTGTCTGATAGATCGATCAGCATGACTCAGTGTTTAGGTGAGTGTTGGTATGAAGTGGGCTGTCAGGCATTCTTCAAAAATCGCTTCTTTAATAGTTTTGGCTTAAATCATAATTAATATTTAATTCAGTATATTGGATATCACAATACAAGCCTGTGCTGTATTAATATTTATTAAACAGTGGGATATTTAGTCTTTAAAACAGGACAAACACTACATGTACTATTTCAGAAACAAAACACATGTAAGAAAAGGATCAGCCTTGCAGTAAAATGCCTCTTTTCTTTCACTCTCTCTTATCTTCTATTCCCCCCCAACCCAAGAAAAACCTAAAGCAAAAAGCCAGTGACATCAAATTAGGAATTCACACAGAAGGCATACAAGTGTCTAAATTCCACCGAAAGAGCCAATTCATAGCTTGGGTGAAAAATGACAGTTAACAACCTTTAAAAGAAAGAACAGAAAAATAGCAAGTGTCATAACTTTGAATGCAATAGCTACATTTTTCTTCCCCGATTTCAACACCTGGCTTGTTGAGTGCCAGTAGCCATAGCAACTCGCTCAGCGTGCCAAGGCTCTGAGGTTCTTATTCAGCAGAGCGCTGCCTGCAGTGGCTATTGTGCAAGCTACCAAATCTATCTGCATTCATCAACCATGATTTTCCTCCAAATCCTCCCTCCTCTGTCTCCTAGCACATGTCAGGCAGGCTTTGTCTTGTTTATAAACTCCTCTGAAAGTCCCTCCCTCTCTCCCTACAAATTGGAGATCAAAACCCCTCTCCTTGATGATCTTGGGACAGCTTAAGGCAACTATGCAATTAGATATCTTTAGATGCAGTCATGCATCTAAAGTACACTCACACCCAAATATTTCAACCCCAAAACAGCTGTATTACCCTTCAGAAATACTGCAAAAGAACAACGCAAATAAGCTGTTCTTAAAAGAGAACAAAACAGGGCAACTATCACACTGAAAGACAGTAGATTGCCACTGCAAATACCAGTGAAATAATTTTTACCTATAAAGCCTTACCATGCACATTAGGTAGACTTCCATGTTCACTGCAACAAAGCATCTACATCAGCATGGTCACTAATGCAGGAAACATTCTGAAATACAAGCAATGTTTAACTCAGCAGCTTCATTCAAAAGCAGTACTAACCGTTAGCACCAGAAACAAGGTGCTCTATCAACAAGGCATTCCAACAGATACAAGCTGGAAATAAGCCAGACCAATTCATTTAGTAACTCTCCCATTTTAATAGCACTTTTTGAAAAAACACACCTCACAATGAGTCACAGAAATCCCTTAAGTAACTATTGCCATGGCTTTTCAAATTCCAACAGAGAGACTAAAGGCTCAAACTACCTGATGGAGTAGTATTGGCTCAAGACGTTTGTTAGCATTCAGTCAGTTTCTTCTAGTTGTACATAACAAATGAAATAGTAAAAGTTTGATGTGTTTGAAACATGAGTGTTATGCTAAACTGATTTATCTTACATTTTCCCAAGGTAAAGGTGTTCATATAGATACTGTGGCTCGGGCAATGTCTTTCAGTGTGTTGAACCACTCTCACTTGATCACACCTGGACCCTTAGCAACCTGATCAAGGCCACGTATTAGGACCTGCATAAGCATGTTGTGGCCTGATGTGTAAAGGAAGGAGCTTGCAGCAACTTTTTCACCACAGACAGTGCATAACAAGATTCCTGTTCCTTTTGTTAACCACCTTTGAATTTATCTTTGATATCTGAAGACAGAAGATTTGAACAGATCTTAATTTAAGATCTGATCTTTTTGATAGAGAGTTCCTACACTGTACAAAACAGCATCTCAGTATCAATGACTAATTTTATCATCCTGCTAGTTCTTCCACACAAAAGGACTAGCAGGAACTCTTTTTGTCACTAAAAAGAAATCACAAGAATAAAAAGAAAGTTGAAATTAGCTTCAGTGCAAGTTACAAAAACTAAATGAAGGGTAAATCCACAGACTGAGAAAGCCAGCTCTTTGGAGTGATTAGGGTGACATAATCAGTGCTACAACTTCACAGAGAACTTAAGACAGTAAAGCAGGTGCAGTGTGATAGAAATGTTCTATCTTAAACAATTAAAAATATAGTAATTAAGAGTAGTGCCCAAGGAATTATTAAAATATGCAGAGTTCATCTTAGAAATTTGAGAAGCATCACCTAGAGCAGCTTGTTGGCAAAACAGTAATATCACGTTGTGACATAAATAAGAGCGTGACAGGATAATGCCCCACTAATATGCAAGAATAGACGTAAACAACTGAAAGAACATCAGAAACACTGGATCCATATTAAACTTGAAATGTATTAGTTTTTCAGGACACCTGGAGGATACCTAGAACTAATCCTATATCCCACGTCTTCATCCCCTCAACACTGTATGAGCATAACACAGGTAACACACATAAGTTTTGTAAGTACTTTAACCTAGCAGAAATTGTGCTGACACAAAAGATGCCCTTTTCACACTTTATTCAATCCTGGCTTCCTCTCTTCATCTCCCCTGTGCAAGTGCAAGTCTTCAAACCACTCTGAAATGATCCATGGAGGGAATCAATGGATTTCAAACCAAACTGGGGAGGAAGGAATAATGCCAGTTTCATCCATAGCAAGGTCTCATCTGGTACATTTCACAGGCAGCTCAAGTGGATGGAAGGGAAGGAAAAGCTTCCTCCAGTGCCAGGATTATACTACCTGTAGGTGCTCGTGGAACTATAACATATACTTAACATTTCAAATAGTCTGAGTAGGTGTCTTTTGCAAATTATAATAAACCCTAAAAACGTCACCCAATATAACTATCATGTCTGCTGTAGGTACAACACTATGCTGGCAAAACAGTTGATTCTAGAGGTAGAGGTTTTGCTAGTTCCCAAATAAAGTGGTATCAGTAAAATCATGTTAACGTACATATACTGCAAATATAGATATTACTGCATTGCATTAATTTGCTCATAGATAAGCCTTATTAAAATAAGACATGACTGAACTGGCAGAATTTCTAATATGAGGAGAATTTCTACTATAAATCAAGACTACCCCTCTGGGATAGTCTTGACCTGTAATTTAAGGGGTGCAAATAGCCTTAGGTCACTGTGAGTGTGCAAAGTAGGGTGTGAGGGATTCATACTGACTCTTGTAATGTATTTGAGATGTGTAATTTAGGAAGATCGTTCAAACCAGGAATTTTATTAGGGAATTCTGTGTACAATAGCTATAGATCCCCTAATTAATATTTGCAAATGAAATTTATATTCCAGAAGACAACAGAATGATACCCTGTTCCACTAGGTACTCTGAAAACACCACGCAGGAGTGATTTTTACTCCTGTAGATCTTATTTAAATGAAGCATGAAAAAAGAAACAGCCAGAATATTTAAAAGTAAAATCACTTGGCCAAGATCACTTGAAAGGACAATTGCCGACCACAACTTTGACATTATTAGACTGCCTCTAAACAGAGGCACATGCCTGCGGATTTGGTATTTTAGATTTGAATACTTCATTTATACAGTATGTTAATTTAACAGTATTTCAACTCGAAGTCTTCATAAAAAAATTAGAGCTTTTACAGGATACTCAGAATAAAAAATCAAGTAGTTATACAAGCAAAAAAAGAAAATTGGGCTACGCAGCATTACCCTGACATACATACCACACACATGCATATATGGAGCTGGTACCTGTAGTGGAAGAAGGACTGCAGACAACAGTCTGACTTGCAGTGTAAGCATCACCTTTGCGAAGAGACACGAGTGGAGCTGATAGAGACAACTGTCCTGGTAAGCACACAGTGACTAAGAGCAGCTCAGCGTAGTAGGCATAAAGCCAAGGTTACCAGGTCATTGGATCAAGTTGAGAATTCTGTTCTCCTCACCAAGAGGGAGAGAAGTGACTGTCTTAATGTTTGAGATGGTTATCTTCGTCTCCTATGATTTCTTCCTGTTATAGTTTTGGGAATTTTTGAATTATAATTTTTTAAATCATTATACATTTTATATGTAAATCAGGTGTTGTAGGATAGAAAAATCAGTATACCACTCTTTAAGAGAAAGGTGAAGATTCAAAGCGGCAATACTACAGAGCATGTGCCTAGGCTGCCCTGAACAGAGCAGTTTATCTCCTGCTTTATTCCAGATCTCTGTTGTGGCAATTTTCACCACTCTAAAAAGCTGGCTTGTAAAAAGCCTAAAAGTGGCTACATCAGTCAGTAAATTGTTAAAATCTCTTATTTTGATGCAATGCCTGCTGACAAGACATGGGAAGCTACTTTGAACAAGTGGAGCAAGCAACTGTTTCAGTTGCTGTGACATTCCCTGCCTTTTTAATTTCCTTGTTTTCTGCCAGTTTTATGAGGCAATCAAGATTAAAAAGTTACTCAACACTGATAAAAAAAAAAAAATCAATTTAGATTTTGTGCAGACTAAAAGACAAAGTGGGTGATGTAAATGAATAAAAACAACAAAAAAAATCCAACTATATTTTGTCTTTGTGAAATAAAACAATTTAAGAAGTTAACAGACCAAGCTGTTAATCAAGTTAACTGGAAAGTACATTAAGTGAATAACATAAAAAAAAAAAAAGAGTATGAGACATTTCACACTTAAAGCACTGAACAATAATAAGGTTCCACCTGTTAACATATTAATAATGCTGTTAAGAATATGATGTGCTTGATTCTGTGCCAGAGATTTCATAAGCCTATGCAATTTCTTATCTGTCAAGAAGCACTTTTTAGCTACTGGAAGAAATATAAAAAGATAGAAGGGGAGAAAGCCAGAAGAAAAAAATACTGCATTAAGACTTGAATGAGATTGTGAAAATCCAGTCACTTGACTCATTTACCATCAGGCTACATATATTGGAAAATATATAAAAGCTCAACATTGCATCAGGATATGGATTGTACTGAATGACCTCACAGAACTTTTCCATCTGTGCTATTATTAATATGATGCAGGCACTGTGAAACAGAGCTGGCAAAGAAATAGGATGTTATCAAAGAGATGATGGATAAGGACGGAGAAGATAATGCTGATAGAAACAATTACTTGGTATAACAAGCAGGGCATATTGTAAAAGTGCTATGATGTAATGAGAAGAAGATAAGTTGATGCTCCTAAAAGTCAAATTATTAGATTGGCAGAGCTGAAAAAATAACATAATGGAAGGTTTGAAAGCTGAGCAAATAAATCAGAGTGAATAATTTACCTTACGCTTTGCTCATAAGAAGTTCTTTAAGCAAATTACACTTTCTCTAGATTTCTTGCTTTAAATTTCTGATTTCCACCATTTTCTGTGAGACTTGGACTATATGAATTGATCTAAACATTTTTCTGTATTAAATCGGTGAAATTCATGTAACCTGGTCACAAAACTAATTTAGTATTATTTTCTCATGCTTCGTGACAAATGAAACTTACACAAAAGTGCATCTCAAGTTCTAGAAAAAGGTGTATGGTAGAGATCCTTCTATAGAGTTTTATTATATCTGTAAGGACTATGAAGTTTGGAGATCCTTTATTTTTCCTACTGCATAAGGCAGCGCCCCTTCTTGTTAAAAATACATCCAGTAGGTTTATGTCTAGGAGAGCTTGAAACATGTTTTAGGGAATATTTGCTTGAATGAAAACTGTTTGTCAAATGGCTAAAAAGGGGCAGAATATAATTATATAAGGGTGAAATGTATTTTTTTTTCTAACAAGTATTTGTCAAAAACCTACTGTGAAACACTTGCACACTTTGTTGCCTAAGGAAGGAACTGAGAGTGTAAGAGGGAACAGAGGGACAAAAAAAAAAAAAAAAAAAAAAAAGTAGATTGTGTAAGACAGCAATCAGAGCAAAGTTTACGCAGAACTTAAAAAGTGACACTTTCACTATCATAGTGCGTCCGTGGAGGACAAGCTTGATTATTTATTTGGGAATCCTGTTCAGCAAACTGTGCTGTTAAAAAATAAACTTGCATATCTTTGTACGCAAGCATACCAAAAGGTAACCTGAACTACAGCAGGTTCCTGGAGGGAAACTTGAAGAGGAATGGACTTTAATACACTTTGATGATCAAGAAAATTTTCAGTCTAAGTGTCAGGGGATAAGACCCTTTTTTAGATAAAAAGTAATTTAAGATAATTGAGGTTCAGACCGTTACAGTGACACCGAGTGTTCCACAATACTGAGTAAAGATGTATATGCTGTACAGCAGTTATATGGAAGAGGGACACTGTAGGACTACAAGTAGAGAAAAATTTAATCATATTCAGCACAACTCCATCTTAAGGAAACTGCAGGTCTTGCAAGGTCAACTGAGTGACACCGTTGTCAGCCTTAGGTCCCATTCACTGCCTCTGCCAGGGAAACACCACACCGTTTCTCACACAGCACACAAGTCATACCCTCCATCATTGTTGTGACACTGTGGCCTCAATCATTTGCCCTGTCAACTGTTTAAGCCACCTCAGCTGGGAGCCTCAGTGAGAAGAGCCAGCAGTTCACCTCTGCTATCAGTGTTGTGAGCAAGGTCAAGCCAGGGAGAAAGCAAATTATTGCAGAACTTTTACTTTCAATGCCTTAATCCTGCTGTTGTTCTGTGCTGCCGACACCTTAGGGTTCTGGCTAAGAAATCATAGGAAAAAGTGCAGAACACCTTAAAAAACCTGGTAAGTTATCCTCTGCCAAAACACCCGTTTTGATGTCACAACTCCACATTGTTCCAGACCGCGAACACTTCTTCACTCTCTGCCTCTATTTTAACTGAGTGTTCTTGCCGTTTAAAGCAAAGGGCTCCGAACGCAAGGCAAGCTGCTCGGCAGCGCGCTGCCTGCACGCCCCATCCTGCTCCTGCCAGCTGGGCTCCGTGGGGCGACGGGCCGCGGGACACGGACCCGCAGCCTCGACCTGCCACCGCACGCTGGGGTTGAAGAAGCCACCCTGCAGCCCCCCGCAGCGACTGCCACACAGTCATCACTGAGTTTCAGTTGTGTCAGAACTATAAAGAAAGACTGAAGCAAGTAGCTTTAAATCAACAGTTTTCAGAGAAATTCTGCTGTTTCAGTTTCAGACACAGTTAAATCCCTTGGGTAACTGTACATTCATTGCCCATTGGGATAACCACACATACCACCACCCACTGACAGACTGAAAAGAAATATTTGAGAGTAAAGAAGTCCCAGATAAGAACAAAACAGTATTTTATTAAGATGAGAGGGAGGCTTTGATTTATTTTTAGCATCAGTGTTTCTAATTATTAATTTTCTAATATCTGCAAAATATGCTGTGTCAGCCAATGACAGTTTTGAAATGCCAATATTTTCAACATTAGCTGCAAAGCAGACTCAAATTAATGTTCCAGGAATTGTTCTAAGATGAGTTTTTCAAGAAACTTCGGCTTCTTCTGCTTCTGCATTTCTTGACAGACAGATGTTAATTGGCATGACTGTTCATAGAAATTGAACATCAAAAGATGTTATGAGAAAAAACTTGTGAGCAATTAATTTTACATTTATAACGAAGTTTATACACAGCAGAAGTGTTTTAAGTTTGCCCTAGAATCTGAAACAATATAATACATCTAACCACTCGTAGCTGAAATCACAGCCTTGACGGTGTCTATCCAAATGAAATGTTTGCATAATCAAGTTGTCATTAATACATGAAATTAAAAACATATTATAAGAAATAGGCTTACAAAATCAAATGTTCTGTATAACAGATTCAGTCCAGCAAAACTATGATCTACATGTAGACACTGTAGAGTACAGCAAAAAGGTTAAATTTACAGGACAGGTTATTGCAAATTATGACTTCCCCAGAGTCACACAACTGTGAAAAAACCACATCTTTATTGTAATATTTTCCTAATGGAATGCAATTACTTAAATATTCCTTTTTGGGTGGTTGGGGTTTTTTTGTTTGTTTCAGGGGTGAGGGGGGTGGGGGGTTGGGGGGGTGCTGGCTTTGGGTTTTCTCCTTAGAAAAGGGTAATCTTCCTTAAAAGCTAAATGGAAAAAAAAAAATAAAACCAAACCAAACAAACCCAAAAACCAACCCCAAACCCTAATGAGATTTTTCTCACTATCTTGGGCAAATGTTACATAACCAAATATCAGCAGTGAATGGTACAAAATCCAAGTCTCAAAAGAGAGGAAATGAGTTATTGCTTTGGTGTTTTAGAGGCAGTTCCTTATTTCAGACAAATTTTTTTTCTAGGAAATAAAACACTGAAGTTTGTTACCATTTTAAAAGCATTGCACTGAAAGTTTTCAGCTAATATTTAATTGGTAGTCTAGGATTGTGTTTTATTTTTTCATAAAGTAGACCTTTTCTTGTTTATACATTTAAAGTTCATTTCAAGTGCTTCAGAAGTTCTGGCACTACTTCCAACTGTTAGAGGTGGTCAGAAATCATTTTCACATTGACTGCAATTTAATACAAGCAGTAAACAACAATTTCAAAACTATGCTGGAGCCGAGCAAGTATTTTCTGTACTTAGATCCACACAGTAAGTTTGTTATAGCAATACAGCCTTTTGAGTATTAATGCTCAAATATGGATTCAAGCTGTCATCTCCTATAAACTTTTGCAAAACCAAGGAAAATCATGATGGAACCTATCAGATTTTTCAGGGGGAAAAAAAAAAATCTTTCTGTTTAGGTGCTTGATATTAACACTTAAATACCAAATTTTGGTAACCATTATTGCTGCTGCCTTCCATAACACTACCGCACTGTTGTGCTGAGTTTCTGTGCATATATAAATGCGTTCTGGTATACATAAAAGCATGTGGAGATGCATCTTTAATTGTTTCAGTACAGAAGGGAATTTTTTAATGCTGGTATAATCAGCATAGACATAAACTAACTGACACTAAAAATATACTGAATAGCAAAGTTCATTGAGCTTGCATGTCATAGGCACAGTTATCCAGCTCAGATCATCCAGAACTTTATTTCTTTTGTTGAAAGAACAAATATTTGAATTCATAAGAAGTGGGCCCCCAAGGTCTTATTTAGTTAATAAAATACAGATTTTAGCCCTTGCCCACTTTCAGTAAGTATTCTTTTGTGCTGGCTGCATTTCATTCCTTTTCTGTCATTCCTTAAGCAGTAGGCTCCTATTCAGAAGGTGACTAATAACCTCAGAGTACAGGTCTACATCGGGTAAAAATTCCATGTTGAATCCTGAAAATCTGGACCCTGATCGGAAGTATCCAAATTTTTTGGATGAAAAAAAAAAAAAATCTTGAAAGAAAACTGTCTTTAGGAATAAGACAGTTCTACACTTTCATGTTTTCGAAAAGTAAAGAGGGACAGTATCAACACCCCACCTTGGAGGAAGCTTGTGATATTCTGTGTCCATAAAGGCTTTTGAGTCTTCATATACAAAAACTTCCACAGAAACTTCAGTTAAGGAATCCTTTGGGTTTGGGCATGACTTCTGCAGTTCAGAGAAGTGTAAGATTCCTTAAAAAGTATGTCTTGTGCCACTAGGTATTGGATTGGTCTAGTATTAATGAAGTTGGAGAATCCCCTAGGATGTAGCCATAACTAAGGGATATGCTGTGTCTGTTAGCTATTTCCAGCACACAGACCCCGCTGCCCTAGCACTCCTCTGCATTTCAACTAAGCCTTGCTATGCACCTTGTCAAATTTTGTTAGGGGACTCAGGTTTCAACCAATAACAACTGAAGACAGGGGATGAGGGAGGGCAGGTAGGGAACAAGAAATCATTTTAAAATTTTAAACAATGTTTGAGTCACATTTGTCAGCTCCATTCCCTTTGCTCTCTGCGTGCTTGAGTGGGTCCATCTTGGCAGGTTTAGCTGCAGTTTGAGCTAAGGTGTTACCCTTTGGCTCTGAAGTCAGACGTTCTCCATGCCCATTCTTTGTTCATTCAAAGCCTGAATCGATACATCCATGGCTAAGAACAAAGTTAGGTTGCACCAATGTGTGCAGTATATAGTAGTTTTCTCTCTAAGGTTTTGGCAGAGGACACAACATACTAATCATTTTGCAGCTATATCATCTGCAAAGTGCCTGCATTTTCAAGTTCAGTACATGCTAAATGCCTTTAGCTGACAATTTAGCAGTTATTAGGTTGTCTGCAGAATTGATAAGGAGCAATGATTTGATATTGCTCTGCTTTAAAAATTAGTCTTTGATGAAACACAACTGTACAAGTGTAAATGAAAATATTAAAATGCTATTTATACTTAAGTTTGCTGTGGTCTATCATGGTTTTATGAGTGAACATTATTATGACAACTATTCCTGACGTCTTGCTCTGTTTTTAAAAGCAATTTGTACTAATTTTGCTCACTAGTTCAATTTCATTTCAAACCTTATTCTACTTGTATTGAAATGAAATTTCTGCATCTGTAACAAACTTTGTCTCCCAGGTTTTAAACATCAACAAACTATCTTCAAATTGACTGGTTTTTAACAAATTAAGATTTTTGAGCCTATAAATTTTGGCTTCCACTTCTCCTGCCTGTAGCATTTTAGAATGCAGTAACAAGTCAGACCACTGAGCATGATGTCTTTGTCAGAATTTATGACCACAAACTTGTACAACACTGGAGATTGCTTCAATCTAAACACGATAATTAAAACGTGATCCCTATTATTTAAAATGGTACACATGCAATATTTCTTACACACATGTTATCACTGGCATTTAAAGAGGAGGTTCACAGATCCATACAGACTTTATACAGCCTATACTACTTTTTTGTGCAATATATCTTGCACTGCTGGGTTTGACCAGGACTAGCTGCTCATCCACATTATGGTCCCCCAGTTCCTGTACGCTCCCGTTGTTTGCTCTGTTTCTGAGCCAAGATCAGTCAGCACCTGGCCAAGAAAATGGAAACACCTACACACTGCTTCTCTAATGTGTAATTAGCAGTTCACTGAGACATTCAATAGCTATGTTAAGAACAGTGATCAGATCAGATTTTCCCAGACCTAAGCTATCAGGCAGACTCTATTGACATGTTTGGCTCCATGACCTTTAATGACTTGAGATTTTAGGAGCAAATTTCACTGCCCTCAGGAGAACAACATTCTGGAAGTTGCCAACTGTAGCTGAAAACGTCTGTCAGTGTGACTGTGCTAGCAACCACAGAGTGAAATATAATACCAGCTGGGTTTGAACGCTTTAGAGAATGTTCCAATCTAGCATTTCATTCCTTTGCCCAAACAGGATACCCACAGTATGTCTAACAGCTTGGACTCAATTTTCTTGGCCTGAAATAATTTTGCATCCTGGCAGGATACTTCATTTACTCCACAAATCTCTGTCTCTGTCTTTCACTTAATGTTTCCAAAACACCTAATTTTTCACACTACACTTTGTTCATTATTTAGAGGATCCTACACTTCCAGCAGGGAGAGCAAAATAATTTGAAGAAGGATTGCATTAAGAGGTTCATGTGATTTTAAAAACCCGCACAAAGTTCAGTTTTGGAGAATTTTAAGCTTCAGCTTCTACTAAGATTTTATTCATTGTAAAATCTACTTCCAGCATGAAGCTTAAATGTTGTTTAGTTTTTATAAGAGAAGACAAGTAACAGATATTGCAGGGTTGATACAGGGCATAGCTAAGACCTAAAACATTATACCATATACTAGACCTTTAATTTCTCAAGTTTGATTCCAAGCTGAACTGAACCAAAATGCATTTGGATTGTCTGCTGCAGAGTATCACTATAAATAAGCAAAACTCATTTTCTTCTTCTTGCATCCAGTGGTGAAAATACTCGACTCCCATTAAATTAAAACTTTTCAACTGCACTGGTTCATATTGCAATCTTGAGCAGAAAAAACATATTGAAGGAATAAAAAAAAAAAAAAAAGGAACTTATATCCACAATCTGTACTTCAAACGGAGTTAGAAATGTAAAATGGCATCACTTCAGCATGATAATATAAAAACCATGAATCAGTGCAGTAAAAATATAGCAAGAGTGTAAATAAATAAATAAATCCTACACACACTAATGACAGAGTAATTTCAAAGTCTAATGTACTTTTCTAACCAAACTGTACAAGCTTTCTGCAGTTATTTTGGGCCAGACACATTCCATAGGATTGTGCCTACTACTTGAATACAAGAATGAGCAATCATTTTCCACTAATATTTTTACCAGTACAAATTATTTACTTAACTTTGCTGAAGGATAACAGAAGAAGCTTAAAATCATGACTGACATAAATGTATTCCAGTCATTTGTGGATTGGAGCTTCATCCTGGTGATTTCAGTGAGATAGAGATTGGTTCCAAAAAGACTTATTACCCCTACTGTATCCTTATGCATAAAGATACAATAATCACAGAATACGAAAAAAAAGTAAGGTGGGAAGGGTGTTAGACCACTTAATCCATCCATTGTATCTTATAATTAAGAAAGATATTTGCATAACCTTCTCTAAAATACTTTCTATAATGATGCCTCCTCAGTTTCCCAAAGCAGTATTTGAATGCTTCAGCACACTTACTGTTAGAAAAGGTTTTTAGATGTGTAATTCAAATTATAATTTGCTGCATTTTTATATATTCTTTTTTTCCAAATAATCATCAGAATAGATCATCTTCATTTCTCTTTGCAGTGGCTGCCCACATATTTGAAGAATTTTCACAAGTCCACTTGGTTTCCACTATTCTAACCCCAAAAATGCCAGTTCCACTTTTCTTAGGAAATACTGGCTTTGTTACCTTTGATTATTTTTAATGCTCTCCTAGACTTTCTCCAATTGATCCCAGTCTTTTTTTCAAGCATGATGCCCAAAATAGAATAGTGCTTTTTACTAAAGTTTTATGTTTTAACACTATGTTCCTATTCACGAGTGCTGCTATGACCTTGTTTATGTGCTTTTATCTTTTTTGTGAACCACTGAGTGTTGGATCCTTCTTACACACTCACAGTTTCTAGAGTTGATTTTTCCTAATTACATATGTTCTTATCCCCATGACTAATATGATCTACATCGTCACCACACAGAATAATTTCTTTTGTTTTCCAAATAACAACATAAAACTTTTCTCAAGTTCATTGAGATCTCCCTGAAATCTAATGCTATCCTTAAATACAGTGATAATTCCACTCAGTTTTGTATCATCTACACATTTAACATCCATGTTTTCTATTTCACTATTAAGTCCGTTTATGAAAACACTGAGCAGAAGCATGGTTAGAACATAGCCTGGAAAACTCACCTAGAATATCCATCAGTATGGACTGTGACTCACTAATAATTTCCCTTTATCATAGAAAAAAAGGTAGAAAGGTTTAACCTGACTTTTTCTTGATAAATTCACATTGCTTATATTCACCATCTTGTTTCCTCATGTGCTTATACACAGCTTTATGTAACAAGCATTTAAACAGTCAGAAGATGACAACTAAGTTCATTGTTCAAACAGAATTATATATCTTCCTCCAATTTATCCTGCAGGCTGGCCCTAAAGAACCCAGGCATTAAGACACCAAAATTTAGACTTCAGGTTTTAAATAGAAGGTTATAAATCAGTGCACAGATTCAGACTCCAGGAGTACATGCAATGTATCTATACCCACTTTAAGTTCAGTGCTACTAATATGTTCAAGTTTACAAACAGCTTTTTACTAATTATAGCCTTACATGCTTAAATTTAACATGGTAAATCATGAAATAGTGCTTCCTGCTCAACTATATTAGAGTTGATCCTTTTTTTTAATGTGGGTAGTAAGATTTGTCAAGTATTTTAGGTATAACTTCTCCTACAAAATTTTTTTAATATCCCTGTTAGGTAAGCGGATTAAGAAGTTTACTTTTCCTCCTCGGAATTATAAACACCTGTAAAACAAATCAAAAATCTAATGAACTTTAAGTGATCAATTTTTTTCCAACTACACACTTAGAAAGTATTGTGCAAACACCTTTGCTTACTTATAACAGCAGGAATGCACTCTGTACTGCAAAAGTCAGAACAAGTTATTATGACTTGCTGAGGAAATGGAGGGATATTACAAAACAATCAACTTCCTTTATTGATTTTACACTTTGCTCACACTCACTCGCTCTATATATGTAGTTCAGCTAGCACCGGAAAAGGGAATGTACTTCTGTGACATCATTTTTCACTGCCAAATGCTTATTTGCTGAAAGGTCATTTCTAAATTAAAAATCTGAAAACAAATATTAAAAAAATCTTGATGCAGATTGACACTACCATAAAAATGCTTTTTAATATATATTTTAAATAATGCTTTCTTAAGTTCTTTTTCTTACTACTAAAGCAGTAGTTATTAACACTTTCAGGCAAGTAAGCATTCATTCAGACTAAGTTACAATGGAAATCTATGACTCTAGGTGACACATTTTTGAAAACTGGAATACTCCAGATGCATTCAAGCTAATTCTCTGAATTCTAAGAGAAGTCATAATGATGTATCATACATTTTAAGAGTCGTATGCAACCTTCAGACAATTTGTGACTATGGCACACATGTAAATCAATAGCTTAAGTATTACAAATGCTTAATGAAATCAGTTCTCTAGAAGTTCACATTTATGTTTTATACACAAGCAATACTTTTTAATCCTCTGTCTCTGCATATAAAAGAATTGTTTATAATTTCTTTAAAATAATAAAATTAATTGTGCATGTCACACAATTCAGTATAACAGCAATTTTGCTGGTAAATTGCTGCTTTTTGAGCATGGATAATGTCTGGAAGCTGAGGAAGCCTTAGAATCAACCAAATTACCCCAGTTCTACTGATCCAACTTCATGGTAGTCAGCTGACTGCCACAACAGAAGATAATTTGTTCCAAATCATTTTAATGCTATAGAGGCACACTCAGTAATGTTATCTTTGTTAGAAAGGGTACAATAAAGTCTGTCTGAAAGCATCAAATAGCATTTGCACTTAGTGTGAAAAATCTAAACCTACTCCTTTTTCACATTAAAAGTCCAGCTCCTTAAAGGAAATCTATTTTTAGCCTTATCTCAAAAAAGGGCAACTAAGCAGTTTCCTACTGCAGCATAAACTTTACATAAAAATGATTCTATCTGTGAGTGCTAATCAAATGTCATTTGTATATGATCAGAGGACATTATGAAGGCTTGCCTCTATGGAAACTGAGATCAGTTTTGTTATCTTCAAGCCATGGTTATGAATAATATATTGTCCCGTGTGCATATAGCAGTGATTGATTCACTGATTAATGTGTTTCTCTTATGCCATAAAAGGCCAGGAACTAAAAATACACTCTGAAGGCCTCTTTCTCCACACACTTCAGTAAACCTATTTCAGCTTTCATTCACAGAGATCTCTGCAGTCACTGTATAGATAAAAAGCATCCACAGAGTTTTCATATTGAAAAACAACAAGCGTCTTTAGCAGTTCCTAAAAATTAATCAAAATCCTGCACTAGTTTCACACACTGTGAGCATCAAGGCGATGTATGCTCATGAGAAAGATCTGGATAGAGGATCTACATTAATCCCCATGAATGCTCATACAAGGACTGTGGCTTGAAAAAAAGGGCACAAAAAGTGTTTCAGAGCAATGCTTTGTTATACAAATAATATGGAAATAGGAAATTGTAGTAAAGTCAACAATTCTGATGAAATTTGGATTTTTGAAAATGCCTCAAATTCATTATTAATCTGGTCTTAAAATACATCCCACCACACCCGCCTTTTTCTTTTTTTTTCTTTCTCTGAATTCTCCTTGTTGATACCCTTTGTTGAAATAAATCAGTTTAAGGTCACCCATCTCTTCTTGTCCTACAGCGGACATGGGAACTGTTGGCGCAGGAACAGAGCTTTGAGGCAACAGAAAATACTTACACCTTGGACACTGGTTAATGGGCAAGTACCAAGGAATATATCATTATGCAATTGAACCTTGTTGGATCTCACTGTCCACCCATTCCTTTTTCTAACCCCTGTAGCATGAACTCTCTGTGAAATATCTTTCTGTTGGTTGTTTATAATGTCTTGTATGTATTTACACACTACTGCTTCTGTCATTGATTTTCCATATCTACTACAGAATGCTGGATGACATCAAGCTGTAGAGTCTGATACTATTTATTTCAGATATACCATAATAAAAGGAATAGTACTTTAGGTCTCCTTTGCTCCCCATCCCCAAATTTAACATTCAGAGAACTACAGCTCAGCCTACTTAACCTTGAACTTAATGACTAGAGTACCATAAATATTAAAAAAAGTCTGCTTCAACTACCTTCTGTTTGTTATTAAATAGGTCTTACAGCCCTCATTCCACATAAGAATGTTAAAATAAAATTCTGACCTTATAGAGCTCCTAAATAAATCAGTAAATATGTTTTCATCTTAGAACTGTCACAAGATAGGGATTTCCCCTTATAAAATCAGTACTTTGAGGAATAGATTCTGATCACATTTATATTGGCTTTATACTAATAATAGTGCATTAAGCTCAGAAGAACTATTCCAGATTTACAGTACCATAAGATCAGAATCCTCCTCTGCAGTCTTCTGCAGATGTGAAAGAAAGCTAAGAAACAACCTGCCTTGAGTAAGTCTGGGGTTAATTCTTCATACTTGCAAAGGAATATCAACTTGTATCCAAAGTGCCTCAACTGTCTGGACTACAACAGTGCCTTCCTCAACAAAGGTTTCCATAGACAGCAAAGTCTAGTACACTAAAGTCATAATCATAATCCCAGAGGGGGAGGGTTGACTTCTCTTACTAGCATTTGATGTTTGACAAAGTAAGAAGGGTTAACTGAGGTCAACTGGAGGAAGCATACAGTGGACTTGAGGGTTGAACAGATAACTGTTTGGGATAGACTTCATGCAGACTCTGTGAGATAAGCTTCAGTAGCAATCAATACAGCAAAAGCAAAACCGCAAGAGTTACGAAATCATACAGCAGCAGCTTAAAAAAAATCAATTTTTTTTTTCTTTTTTCCTAACCAGCAACTACCAGCAAGATTATATTTGGGTCAATGTCACTCAGACTCTTCAAATCACTATGCTTTCTTGGACCTTAAATCATACCTATTGCTCCTACAGTCTCATCTCCTTCCCTTTTCTCTCTTAAAATAAGGAAAGCTAACAAACCAGAACCAAGTGTAACTCAGTTTTCTTCTTCCATACTTCAGGTTTCCACTAACCTTCCCACAGGACTCTAACGGTGAAAGTTGGTGATTTGACATGTAGGTCTGTCTTCATATAGCCAGGACTGCAGGGCAAATATTTTTTACATTATTTATTCTTCCTTTGACTCTGTCATTGTGATTGCTATCAGAGTAGATCAGCCATTTTCATACTATCAAATTAGGTAATTATAATACAAACTGAAATTATTTGCAGTTTGTCCTAGGAACAGAAGGTGATTAGGTGAAATCTGTGTTCTGCTTTCAGAACTATTACAAATAAAATGTGGAACCTATTTGCCATGGTTTGAGCTCAGATAGCAACTGAGCACCACGCAGCCACTCACTCCCCGCTTCTCCCCAACGCTGAGAAGGGAAAATAAGCAAATATGCTGCTCACTCCCCACTTTCCCCCCCCTCACACCCAGTGTTGGGAAGGAGAAATTATTGTTGTATTAGTTTGCATTAGTGCCAAAAGAATGGAAGGGAATTTACCCATGCTTTGCTTGAAGAATACACAGATGCAGAAAGGGCCCTTACTGCCCTGTGTGACACCCAGTATCACTAGCAATAGACATTACATGCAGTTTTAAAACTTGCAGAGATAGAGGCATTGTAACTCATGTCACAATCCTACTGAGAAGGCTGCTGATATTTCAGCTGTGGCAGAGTAATTTTACTACAGTTTTTATTCAATATAAGGGGTGTTATATAGTTTATATTGTACCACATAGAATATAGCGCTCTCAAGCAATATCTAAATGAGAGAGGTGTTTTTCCACCTTACCATAGCTTTATTTTGCTAAGCTGTTAGACAAACCCATACAGTTACCTTCTTGAACCAACTGAACAAGACAACATAAGCCAACTTCTTCCAGTGCACTGATAATTACACTTGGCACCCGTTACTTAATCATTACTTCAAATAAACTTTCAGCATCTATTGAAGTGTTAGGAAAATTTAGGACAGAAAAAACATTTCTTCCCTGTGTTGACGTCTACCCAGATTAAGTGAGAAGTATTTTTAACTCCCCCAAACTGCAGTGTTCTCCTATAAAGAAAAAACTTAAAAGAAAGTTTGCAGACATCAATTTTTATTGAAAAATACAGTTAAAATTGTTTCATATGCTCCTTATAAATAAAAGGTCCCTCTTTACCAGACTATTCATCTATCTTCTGTTTTCTTCCTAGCTGCCATCCAGGGCTCCTGACACATGATTTGTGGAATCCCAATTATTCATCTGATAGCGCACAACTGCACGCTCTCTGCTATTACATTATATAAATTCTGCGTTTCTGTAAATTACACATCACTAAAGTTCCTGCGTCAGGCATTCAGACACCAGATATACATCTCTCAATTCACTATTTCTTTGATTTGAGTGCTTGTATGATACGCTGTTCTCTCTTCCCTAACAGGAATTTTCTTCCCCCCCTCCCCCTCTCTCCCCCAACCTTGTCCTGATTATGGTTTTATTTCTCTTTTCATCTTACTTGAAATTTCTAGAGCAAGAAAGCCTATGGGTTGGATGATTGAGCAGTATAATGAAGAAAAAGGTAAGAGAAAAAGAGCAGACAAGGTTTGGATTAGCCAAATTTTAAAGGCTTAAACTGATATGCATGCAGCTGCTGTGGTATGTAAGCAGAAACTTGCAACATTTCCTGAACATTTCCTTCACTTTTTTTTATGACCCAAAGTTGTAGCATCCCAGATCTCAAACACTTTACATATATAAGCATAGAAGCTGTACTCCTGTCCTTTCCTGCACACTAGCCCTGGTCTGATGGTATTAGGGCAAAGTGCAAGACTCAAGAGGTGCTGAAACAGGTATTAGTTGTACACTACTGCCAGCCCATCCACTCTAGTCCATATATCGAGTCTATAAAAGCGTGAACAACAGCACCCATGAGTTTCGGTAAAGTCAGTGCATCTGCAGAAGTGCTGTGGGCTGAAATGTGGTAAACAGCGCGGTGTTGTGATTGCAGCCATGCTCCTGGGCAGACACCTGGTACCAGCACCTAGCAGAGATGGCAGCACTGAAATTGCCATTAGATCCCAGCCCCTTCTTGCACAACCCTCACTACAAGACTCTGCAGTTAGTGCACAAGAGTATTTCCACATTTCCTTTCTCTCAAATTACGCTAAACTGGACTTTATACTGCTTTGAAAACGGTGCTTCTGGAAAAAAGACCCAAGCACATAATGAGATACAATCATGCATCCCTGTATGTATTTCTCTATATACATCATCTGCATAGCTCAGTTCCCAGAGATTTCTCAAAAAGGCTTATTGCCAGAGTCTGTCAGAGTATCCCTGAAAAAGCAGCTCTACTAGAAAAGTGTTCAATGGCAGAAAGGGCTAAATCAGCTTCATTGGCACAGATTGTTCTTCAGTACATGCACTAAATTAGAAGGTTAGAGCTAGTAATAAATATAAGAGAAAAAAGCTCAAGCCTTTTTTTTTGTTGTTGTTGTTGTTTCTTTAAGAACAGTTTACTCCAGTATTCTTGTCTACAATGTAGTCTCCCCCCATTCAGTGTAACAAGCTGCTATTCAGTGGGGCACATGCTTAAAATATCACCCTTGAAGACTGCTAAGCACTATGAGATGGCAAGTAAGACAGTATCATTAGCTCCTCTATTTCTTTACTGAAACAAGAGCTTCTTGTAACACTAAAACATGATATAATTACTTTCATAAAGGCTGCATGATGATATTCAAGTTGTCCATTTAACTTAGCAAAGTTACTAATTGCACCAATAATTTCTCCCTAAATAACAAAAGCATAGAGATCTATCAAAAAAGATTTTTTTATATAGTGTTTATTTCCCCAAAAGAGAAAATGGTAGCTCTATTTTGGCTGTACATTGCTTCTGCAGGCTTTCTTTTCCCTCAACCATTTTGTTATCAGACCTTCTGTAATTATGAATGGTCAAATGTCTCTTAGCTACAGCTCTGACAAATGATTTATGGGACCTGGAAAGCTACTGCAGGTGACTCTCCTCCTCTGTATGATACTTAGTTATTAAAACATGATTTTGTTTTTTCAACAAGTGCAGATGAAGGGAAGAAGAGTGATTTCTCATTTACCTGTTCACTTTGTGGGGAATATTTCCTTCCCAGGAAGGGCCATTATTTATAGCTATCTGAACCATCCATATTTCTACCAGAAAAGGACAGATTTTAGAGTCATTGCTTAGCTGATAATACTAATAGCATTTGAGATTGAAGCTGAGAAAGCTGAAAATAGCTTATCCCTCTGATAAAACAGTGGTTGAAAGGAGTAAAATACTGTAGAAATTTGTGCTGAAAAGGAGCAAAGAAAGTTTTACACATTTGTGCAGAACAGGTATTAAGAAGGGAACTATTTTTGGTGGTATTTTCCTATTCATATTTTTCAAACAGTTGGCACTGAATTTGGCACAGGGAAAATATTGGAGTTTAACATCAATTACTTTAAAGGTTACTTTTTTTTTCCTGTTACTCAGAATTCTTTCTTAGCATCATTTTCATTACAGCTCACTCAAACACAGTCAGTGATGAACCACCACAGGCTGCATATTGTAGCTCAGGTCATGAGCAGGTGTCAATCAGCAACATCTTTGTGAAGTTGTTCACTAATGTCAGCTCTAAGAGACAAAATCCCCCTCATTAGATGTGTAAACCCACTTTAAGGTTTTGGCATTGTGTCATTAGAAAGAACAATAATGTATAGGGTTAGCCAGCTAAGAAACAGTGTGACTAGTTTTAATGCGGACTATATTCTGGTAACAAAAAACATATTAAAAAACTTTATGATAGAGCTTGCTGCATTAAAAAAGTGCAGAACAGAAATAGCCAGTCTGCCTCTTAGAATAAAATTTCATTCCATGGAACAAAACAGGCCTACATCTCCAGTCACAAGTACTGACTTGCCTTTCCTACAGCAATGTGAGTGACAGCACTTGGACTGCCAAGTACCATTCTTGTGGGACAGGGAAGAGGACACGGTGACACCAACAGAAGCACTGTGCGTCTCTTCACGTGAAGGGGTTTCCAGTCACTGGAGTGAGTGGGGATTTCAGACCAGCACTGGCTACCTGTGAAACCTTTAGCCCAAAAAATGAAACTGCGCTGAATTTACCTTGGGTCATATTTTGACAGCAAACTCTAGTGTAGGTTAAATCCTTCAAAAAATATTGCTAAGGTAGCATATTGATAGAATCTGAGAACCCACCCAAACCAGCTAAGTGTCACAGACATACACTCACAGAAATTGAGGCAGGGCAAATCATCCTGTTTTCAAATAAAGTAAAACTCCTTCTCAGAGCTGACTCTTCATGAAACGGAAACAGGTGGGTTTGGGGTTTGTTTTTTTGCATAAGCAATTTTTGCAATAATAAACTTTGTTATCTGGAAATAGAGTATTGAGAAATACATTTCTTTTTCTGCACTAGCTGACTCAACAAAAAGTTATGGTTATTTATCAAGTAATTTCATAATGTTCAAATGAACAAAAGCTTAGAAGATATTTCTCTCTTTCATTAACAGCATAATTCTCTCCCTGAAACAATTTTATTCTAAATGTACAAAAATGCACAAAAGAGGGACTGCGCCCATTTTAGTACCTGAATATATATTGACCAGCTATTCACAACTCCTTTTGAAAAATACAAGCTTAGACCACAAACTCAGCTCTGCTTTTTCTGGGATTGTTTTATTTTAAGAATTTGAGTTAATTATGGAAAGCAGAGATCATTGCTACTCTTAATAAACAGCATGGTACCACAGCTTGGAAAAATTATGTCATCAGTATGTGATATGCCTATTCCACTAAAAACTGTCAGTATAATATTAATGTAAATATTGTTGTAAGAGCCAACATTTATTAACCACATCAGCTATTTCTATAGGCTGACAGTAGTCACTGTCAAAATACAGTAAGACGACAGCCCACAGGGTTGCTTACTGTAAGATAAACACTACCCATTTAAAACTCAGGTGGTCGTCAGATATTTTCTGTCAATAGAAGCTGCAAACAGACTTTGGAGAGTGTAAGATAAAAACATGATAAAAGTTAAGGAAGCAGATACAAGACACCAATTAAAGACCATGTGAAGGGAAATGAGCAAAACACTTTTCCCCTCTTTGGGGTCAGGAATCCCTTGTCAGGCTGCTCCATTAACCAGACTGTGGCTGATGACACCCCTTTTCCTTTGTGGCTACAAGTGATAACCTCTATTTTCTCCTGTCCCTAAGTGAGAAAATGAACACCATTCAATCAAGTAGCACCCTTATTTGTATACAGCTGCGAGGGTAAGGCTTCTCCTATGGTATCAGTTATCATCGGGCAAAACCCACCTACACTCCTGACTGCCTGTCTGGGAGAAAATGGCCTTGTCATGAGACAGGGTTTGGGTTTTTTTCCCCCCCTCTTCTATTATAGGGACATTAATTATTTTGTCTCCTGCAGCTATAAGATTGAGATAGGCACAGACAATCTGATCATCTGACTTAAACTTGTCAACTGAGAAGTAGAGAGTTTCATGTTAGTAGGGGGAAATAAATATTGAAAATATCTTTTCATACATGCAGGCAAAGGCACTTCTTAAAGTGAAGTGTCAATCTCAATATCAAAGGAAATTAATGAGCTATGCAGCCATCCCCTGACCTCACAAGCCAAAGAAAAAGTTTAGACTTTCAGACTACTTCTGGCTACTCTGTTACACTGTCATGAAAACTGAAATAAAAAGAAATCTAAGCAAATCTTCATTCAGGAAAATCAAGATTTCTGATTTTAAGACCTTATCAGAAGACGTTATTGTTTGCACAAAGTGCAAACATTTAAGAACTTATCCTCATTCCAAACTGGATTAAATCCTCGACTATCCCACTGCAATAAGCTTGTGGACAAATGCATAGATAGAATATGGTAACTACAACAAGGACGGGATATGTTCTCTTTTGCAGAATATCCTCCAGTCCCAGATCGAAAAGAACAGTTTGGTGTTTTGTGGTGGTTTTTATGGGGTTTTTTGGTTTGTGTTTTGTTTTTTAACTAGAAGTAAAATCTTATTCTCACTGAAGATACATACAGAACAAGGTGTTTTGGAAAAACTCCCCATTACAAGGAAAGGTTTCTCTGAGTGCTTCAGATTTATCATCTGAGCTGCCACAGGCTACCAACTCTCATGTACATTGCAAGTCTTATGTTTTTATAAGACAATTCTGAAAGTGTTATAGGAATCATTAGAAAAAATAAGCAAGCAAGATTCCTGTTTATTTCTTGGATTCAACCCTTTGCAGTTGTAGCAAAAGCCATGAAAAAGTGTCCCTAACTTATCCTATAATCTCAAGGAACAAAAGGAAGAAAAAGAAGATACCATAGACAAGAGGTGTGAGCAACTTCAGAATGCCTGAGGTTAACAGTATTATAAAACAAGCACTGGTATAAACAAGCCAAGGGAAATGCTCACACTTTTGAGATTTCTTGAAACACGTCACTTCTTACCACTTTGTGTGCATGCATGCATGCACGTAAAATCAGAGACAGCTTTCCAAGGACTGATGCTTCATAAAAACGAGCATTTTGGTTCTAGAAACTTTTGGTCTTAGTCTACCTTTAACTCTTCTGGATCTGTGGCTAGATAAGTACATTAAACCAAATATGAAAAAACGATCAGTCTATTTTCAAGGCATTTCATACCTTTACTGAAACTAACTCAGTAATGGGAAAAGACAATTAACCCTTTTAGAAAATCGTGCTTGAGACAAAACTTCGCTCCAAACTAGATACTGTAGTTCTGTTCATACACAGGGGAAAGATTTAGAGAGACTGCATTACAAGCACTGTCTCAAAGGCAGACAAGACTTCATTATCTATGTTCTCAGCATTCCTTTCTTACAAGTTTGTTGTTGGTTTTGTTTTTGGGTTTTTTTTCCCTATATAAACACATTTTTGGTGATCTTCTATTTAGGTGTGGTAGCTTTCTCTGAGTGCACAATTATGTTCCTGTGAAACTTTAAATTCTCCACTCAGAGAAAGCTACCACACCTAAATAGAAGATCACCAAAAGATACATGGTCAGTGGAGATATTGTAGATCTAATCATGTAACCTAGCCTTGAAAGAATTCTTAATACAAAGGAAAGAAGTAATAATAAAAAGAAAAAGCATTCAAATAAAAATTTCTAGCACTACAGACCTTGAATTTGGCAAAAAAATGTGTAGAGTCATCCTAAGTCCAGATAAGAGAACAACAAGAAATCAAAAAATTTCTCCATTATCTTATCTACATTTGCTCTTCCAACAGAAAGTTAGTATTAGTAGCATCCCCAGAGCACCCCCACCTCACATGAAAACCCTGAACTCCTTGGGTCCCTCTTCTCACCCAGTCTGGTTCTGGTAAATCACAAAAGCCACCATGATAAGAGAGAGAGTGCTTTTACGAATTTCTCTAATCTCTTTAAAGTTTTTCAATAGTCTTAAATTAAATCCCTTTCACCCTTATCGTTTTATCCATCAGAAAATCCAGAGGATATTTGGATTCAGACATCCGTTGCACCAAAGATCTTTCATTACAACACAAACAAGCACTTTTATTGAACAAGAACCCAATTACTTAACCCAGCTTCAGGTTTCATTCTACCCTGCTGCTTCCACCTCGACATGGACCTACTAATCTCTTCTGACGGGCATTGCTACATATCAGTTCTGATACACAGAGATGATTCCTAACCTCTCTTGCAGAGAGCTACTGATTAAATAAACTGAGATGCCCATCTCAGCTTCTTTGGACCAATGAATAACAATGAGGAAATAAAGTTGGGAGATAGAGGCCTTTTTCCATTTAATATTAACAGTGTTCAGAAATAGAAGGAAAATGAGGGAAAATAATTCAGTAAAAGAAACAGGAATGGAAACAGCTAAGTGTTTATACTGCCTTGTATAAATGATTCATTTATTATATCAGCTAGAGGTTATGCTTCCTCCTTTTGTTTCTCTGCTGCAAATTAGTAAACAGTTTCCTTGCTACTGTAAAGGATAAGTGATGGTATAACTTCAAAATGCTTACCAAGCAGAGGGTTATGAATATTAGAACACAAAGTCTTCAACCTATTCTGCTGAAGAACTCCACAGCTTAGTTAGCCACAGTGATACATTAACTCGTTGTTTTATCTCTTTCCCCAAGTGGTGACAGAATCATCACATGCCCCAAACATATACTACCCAGACATCAAGCATATGGGTGAAAGTTTGTTGCTCATTAGGTTAGGAAACTAGACTAAGTATGCATAGGAAAAAAGAGGGAGATCAATTATATAAATTGATATCTCTCTAAATCAAGTAAATGATTAGAAAAACAGGTTGTTTGATCCAGACTTCTATTAGCTTCAATAGCACCTGGTCTCAAACTGAATGCGTTAGATACAGCACTCTTGTTAAAGAAATGTGCAGTTCACCCATTTATATAAGCAGCATGCTATCTAAATTAAACAGTGGTAAGTATACAAAAATACAAGAATCTGAACAATGACAAGGAGTCGTTGCAAAATACTACAAATAAGGACATTGACAGAGACATGGAAATTAAACAAAAAGAGCTGGATGAGAGGAAGAGAATAAGAAATGGGAGAACTAAATATCATCAATGACAATGTAATTATACTTAAGAAGCAGAAAAGCTCTGATATCACCCTGACTTCTCAGTCCATGGAGAGTTACAAAATACATACTAGTGATGGCAGGATCTGAGAGCCACTATGATCAATTCCCTTCAGTTATTTTAAGATTTATATTGCTATACTGTTTCTTTCTAGACAAAATTTCTTGAATTTGACAATGTGTTTCCAAAGGAAATTTTAAAATTAGGTTTAACATCAAACAAAACAACATGAACAACTGAATCTAAATTATTTTACCTGTGAAATCCTTTATTTTGCTGTCAAAACCTGTGCTCATTCATTATCTGTGTTATTGAGGTGTTTTTCCAATACAAATACTATCCGGAAATGTAGAAGTTTGTGTTGTTTCTACATTTAGTATTTGTTGAGAAAGAACTGGTGCTTTGGCTTTTCCTGCTTCTTTTTGGTTGTTATTTTGTGCTGACTTGCTTTGTTTCATTTATATCTCTGAACTAGGGAGAATTAATGACTTTTAATATCTACCTGAAGTTACAGCCTAGTATTTTTCATGGAGAAAACGAACCAAACAAAACCAACTTACTTCAATCACAAACTGCATGGAGTAGTTTTTAAGGAAATGCTTTTTATCTCAATAGTTCTCTACAGAAGATAGCCGACTTTTTAAAGAACTACATCCTCTGCCTTGAGTTGTCTACTCAAGATCTTTTCATACAAAAGAAACTACACAGAAAAAGCAGTTTTGTGAACAAGGCTTTAACGTGATGCTCTATCAAAAGGTCTTTTCAAAAGATACCTATTGTCTTTCATCACTATGTAAGACATTCAGACAATTAAAGGAGCATTTCAGAGTTATCTTCTATTTACAGAATTTTGACCCTTTAGGGAGCAACTAGCACAACTAATGCAATAAGGTAAAGATTCACATTATCATTGGAGATTTGACTGACCCCCACTTCTGGCCCTACAATAAGAAAGGTTTCCCCCAAACAGAGCAGTTAGCTTCATGTATGTTGATCACAGTGTAAATGCAGACCTCTACTTAGCCTGTATTATTTAAATTTGTATTGCTTGAAGTCACCTTGGTTTACTCCCCCCCTGCTTTCTGGATCTTTCTATCCACTAACATGGAATTGGTGGCACAACAATTCTTTTTATTTGCAGAGTAGTTACATATTGCATATTCTCCATACAGTAACAGTGGAAATTTTATAGTAATGGAATGCCGCAAGAACAGCATTTTTTCAATCATTAAATTACTAGAATATGCCTTTCCTCCCTCAAAACAGCTTATTTAAAATTAGACAAGTTTCAGCCCACACTTACCCACCCCCCTGCAATCTATGACCTCCCCCAATTCTTCATGAGCACCACACACAAACATGGAAGCAGACCGCTGTTTTTAAACATGCTGTGCTCTGCCTGCTATTTTAGATACAAGGCATCAAATACAAAATAGCGGCTACTCTGGCCAGCCACTTTCTTTTAGACCTTCATGTAATGTAGGGGAAGTTTGTTATAACATACACTGGTTTTCTTCTTCCTTTTGTCATTGGATATGGAGTACTACAACTTCTATCATTTTTGGAAAGAAATTACAACACTTGATTATATTAGTTAAATGGAGGTTGATTGATGTCATCAATACAAATTAATTATGTCTAGTTAATGTTTCTGTGCCAGAAAGCAAGTGATAGGTAAATTAAGTGTCAGAAAGGACCATTATCTTTTATTTTCAAGGTCAAAATGTCAATAAAGCTTCAACATGAACTCACTGGGCTGGGAGAAGACTCTCTGTGAAAAAGGTCTTTTAATCATGTTTATTATTTTTGCCAGCATAAATATATTACCTAAACCTGTGTTAATAATCTTCACAAGCAAAAATTAAGCATAAAACATCTGCTTGTTATCGCTGCAGGTCAATGTGAGAAGCTGCAGATCTATTTGTGCATTTACATCAAAAAAGCTCTAACCTACTTCTGTTTGTCAGTGTCAAAATTAGTCTGTAGAGGTGGCCAAAAGTGTCACTCAGGTTCCATCTGTTTATGTGACTAAAATATCCTACTAATCTACATCAAGTGTAGCCAACCTGCATGTACCACAAACACTTCAAGAGGCTTTGGAGCCACTCTCTGTTATCTCACATTTAGAGGTTTTCCTTCAGAAGATATAACTTTCAGAGTGGTGGGTGAACAGAGTTCACGTAAACAATTTTTCCCCACCAATAACAGATATTCATTAACAAAAAACGCTTACAGGAACACAATAATCCAGGTGTGCTAGCACATAACTCAGAAGTTTAATGTAGTAGTAGTCTCTACTACGTATAAGAAGTGTTCAGTAGTCCCTCTTATCTGTTAGTTTTATAACTTCTTGGGAAACTTCCCAGGTTTTCACACACTGGGAAAAACTCAGCAAAATACAGAAACAAATTCAATAAAAATTCATTAATGCCGAAACGCTAAAATGATGTTTAAGGGCCTAACTTTGGCTGAAACCAGCAACTGAAGGGTAGTCTCATGTCTAAGTACTTCCAAAATGCAAAACTTAAATTGCTGTGGGGTTCTCTGAGGGACGTTGAGAGGTCCCAGGATTCTGCCTGCAGTCCTCTATCTGATTTCATAAGGCACAAGCCTGGCCAAGCTTGAAGCAGTCTAGGTACTTTGCAACACCCACCTGCATCACCCCTGTCCTTTACTGCCCATCTTAGCAAAGTTCTTCTGACCCCAACACATATTTTAACTGCAAGAAAACTCAATAGCTCTGGAAACAAGGTATCAGAAAATATTGATAATGTGGCTACAAAAAAAGAAAAAATTTTGCCTGTTACTCTGCATATTTGCCTCCAGGAAAGCCTTTTACCAGATCCTCTAGGACTGGAAGATCAGGTGAACTAAGAGAAATGCTCTTCCCCTCATAAAAGAAGCAGCTGAGTTTAGAGCTTCTGCCTTGCTATGAAGTGCCATCGGTAGAATGCAAACATGCAAAGCCTATTATGTGCTCAGAGTAATAGGCAGTAAGAAAAACATGCTTAACAAATGTAACTGTAACCTACAGCATTACTTTGTGCTTACAGACGTGCATGACATCCATCACAAACATACGGTCACATACTGCAAATGCACAGTCATGCATCATACAAAAGACCTTTTTTCTGTCTACCGTGATTCAAGCAAAGCATATGAAACATAGGAACTTTTTTGAACTTGCTTTACAGTCTCTGCACCGGGGGCAGTCTATGGATTACATTAAGAGATCAAATGAAATATACTTTTATGATATAATCTCCCCTTAATCAATAAAAAAATAAAATTCTTGAAACAATTGCACCTGATAAAGATATAACACGTCCAAAGCAATACCCTTCAGAAGAATCTCATTAAACTGCATAGATAGGATGTAAACAACTAAGAGGAAGCCACTGATCATTTTTTCACATGATTGCAGTCAGTGTTTTAAATAAAACACTGAATATGACCTCATAAATCTGAAGCTATGATTGGATGTTCACTTCAGAAACAGCCTTGCCAGTTAAAGATGCAAATTAATCTCTCCAGCTGACTGTCACTATAGCTTCTTCCCGAGAGCTGGAGCACTGCTTCATGTGAGTACTTCCCATTCATTTCAGTACAGTTACTGAGTTATCTTACCCTACAGTGGAAAGCTATTTAAATATCATTCCCCAGCTTGATAACATGGCCAGCTCCAGACTACTAATGCAAACACCATATTCAGTAGCACACATTAGCTGTAAAGCAAGTTCAATGGCAAATCCTTTCCTTGCCAGTCATTTGAAAAAACACCGTTGAGCTTTTCTAGAAGGTAACAGTCTGCCTGCTTCTCATAACTGAAGCCTGAATTCCACTGCATAGAATAGAGACTGTATGCAGTTATAGCTGGTTTCATAACAATTTTTATAATTATTCTCTTAATAAAAGTAGTGATATTTGGGATATTAGCCCCAAATACTACAAAAAAGTCACCATCTTCCTAGTTTTGACTTTGCTATTACTTTTTGATTAGAATGCAGCTGACAATACAGACTGAAATAGAAAGCACACTTAGATCCTGCAGCACAGAGAAGTTAAAAGAGCAAGAGAAAAAAGTAGAAAACTCCAACCCTTTGAGGACAGAACATGCACACATACAGCTCCTGAGAAAGGCAAATATAACACAATACCATATAGTTTTTATGCTAGCTAAGAGATTTTCTCCCATTTAAACACTTTTCTGCCCAGTGCAGCACTTTCATTTTCTAACCATCCCATTGAAAATGTTCTCTGATATGACCCTTTTAGGAATTAATAATTCATAGAGGTATCGCTGCATGGTACAGTTCTAAGATTAGATAGCACTGAGAGAATCTATTAGAGTATAATGTAATAGCCAATAACATATAAAAAACTACCGTATCTTGCTTATAAATTTATGATCTTCAAGATGCATTTTTATACATATACCTTGTTTCAAGAAGGTATCGAGAAACAAAAGAAGTTTTCCCTATTTAGGCACTTTTTAGTATGTACAGGCTCCCTAGCCAAAGCATCCATATGTTGCGTGGCCTTACATATACACACACACCCCCCTCCCATATTAACTTTTCAACAGTATCTTAGCCCTCCAGCTTGTTCAGACAGTGCTATGAAATGAATGCAAAATTTAAGTGTGAATAAAGGGAAAGAAAATAAAAACAAATTCTGAAGTATTTTCACTTTTGTATTTCTACAAACACTTTCTACTGTTACTACCTACAGGGCTGTTAACAACATAAAGCAGTTTTGCCCAGAGGCTGACAAGCTGTGTTTTTTATTTATTTATTTATGGTTTAAAGTGCTCAGCAGTTAAGTACAACAACTCAAAGATCTTACTAATATCTCTCCATGTCTAGTTGAATCTTACGGTGTATTTTCAACCTTAACAGGAAAATTATAGGGAGAGGATATCACATTTATTTCATTCTACTTATTCAGAAACCTAGGGATACCATGTTCGGTGTGTTGTTGTCATTATACAACTGTGAAATATTATTAGCATGTTTTAAATGATCTTTATTAGAAGTCACTGACTGCTAGAATAAGCTTGTTGAAAGTAAACTGAAATGTCCTCCCTTCCTAAGGGCATGGGACCCCACATTATTTGCTCTGTGTTTCCAGTGAATTTAGAAAAGACCCTCCGAGTTGTACAATTGCACCTAAGGCTGGAAAAAAACAAGCAGAAAACAACATACTGTGCAACTATGTTGGCCTACTGTATCTTTGTAAAACAGATACATCAATGTCACTGAGGAATTACTACATGCCATAATCATATCTTTCTCCCTACTTCTCCAGTTGCTGACCCTGCGAATACCATTGCGTTCAACTTACTAAAATTAAAAAAAAAATTAAAAAAATCATTCTTGGAAACTCTAATGCAAACTGGACAAAGAGAGAACATTTAGAGTACTTGTTAAAGGGTCCACTGGCCAAAAACCACAGTATCCAAACCAGATGTATTTTCTGCACCCATGAAAACCTGCACACTTTTTACTCAACTGTAGACTTTCCTTGCCTACACATTTCTTTGACAGTAAACATGCATTTCAGAAAAGTGATTTCCTCCACTCTGGGGGTATATCTACTGCAGTTAGCAGCGGGCAGGAGCACAAGCCACTATTCATCTAAACACGGTGAGTCAGCACACTGGAAGATTTCATTAGTCTATTTGTTTTCCTGCTGAAACACGTTTGCTATATATTGTTTGTTTCCCTCTAAGATTAACTCTAACATTATGAATCTAGCTAAAGATAGACCAAGTGCGTCCCGTTACTTTCTCCTATATCTTTCATTTACATCTACATTGCTGGCAAAGCTGCCAATCTATAAGCACCCACATGGCTCTGGGGGCGTTTTCTCTGCAAAATTCACCATATGAAGGCACCGATTTGATTTATCTAAACATCAGAAGTAAAAACAGGTGTAAAGTACCGGTTTCAGGCACCTACTGCTTGAGTTCAGTGACAACCAAGAAACGCTAAGGAATACTCTAAAGCTCCTAGAGATACTAGAAGACCTTGAAGGAAAAATGTATGAACTCAGCTGGAGTATTCATTTTCTGTTTTTTTTTTTTCAAGTGCAAACTATGAAGTACAGTCATTTATCTTCTTTAATTGACTAGTTTGACAAAAAACTAAACTGGAAAAGTTTCCACCAAATATCCCTTTTAAATAAATAGAAATAAACACTAGAGTCGCAACTTGCTTCCTGCTCTATTGCCTGTTAATATTTGCATCACTCCAGACAAGGAGGTGCAGAAGACATGCCTGTTCTTGGAGATACCAGAACTCAAGGGATTGAGGCTCTGAGCAACCCACTCTAATGTCAAAGTTAGGCCTAATAGCAGCAGGGGGGGCTCAACAAGATGCAGGTTCCTGCTGTGATGGTGCACAGGCAGATGGCCAGCCCCAGCCTGAGGTTAAACTAACAGGAAAATAGTGCCAGTGAAATAGCTTCGTGTGGCAGATCGTGGAAGGGGAAAAGCTGGTCAGTCTCCAGGTAACGCTAGACTAAATAACACCTTAATAGGAAAAACTACTGGACACTGCTGATAGTGAAAGGAGCATACAAAACCAAACAAGAAAACCCTGCAAGGCTGCTTGGGCTTATTTGCTTCTGTATGCTATGCTGCATGTGATTCCTCAAAGAAAATGAATCATCTGACCATTTGAAAATGGAAAGTATTTTGAGTCAGGGTGTTTAAAATTGAATGCTTTGGTTAAAGTATTTTAACTTGAAAGATTAATTAATATTTGGAGTGTGGAAGCTTTTTTCTTTTAAAAGGTTCAGTGCTCAGCTGCTCATTAAGCACAAAATTGCATCTTTGGTAATTGCTTGTAAAAGCTGAGAAAAATTGTAAACATTTCGGTAGTACAAGCAAGAGTAAACTGCAAAGCAAGGGAAGAGACTACCTCATTTTGGAAAGGAAACGAGAAAAAAAAAAAAATAGAGTGAGCAACCCAATATTTTTTAACTCTTCCACAGTTTAATATAATCTTATCTTTATTTGTAGATTCCCTAGCTGGGGGACGAAGCACTTCACACACAGATGAAGTCCAACAGCTGTGAGTTAACTGTAGGATTGAGGTTAGGAGGAAAAGGACCCTCATCTCTCTCCACACCATGTTCAACCATTATATGGCAGGGAAGGACCTTTCCTGATGCACAGGAAACAGCAGCCCTTGTGCGGCTCAGTTGAGTTCTGGCATCTACAAGGGGAACTTGAAGTCAGGAGAGACAGAAGGGCATTCACAGGAGCAGGATCACTTAACAGGCATGCAAAGGTGAAGCATCCTGCCTAGTGTCATATGTAGACACCCTATGTCCACATTTCTAACAAAGCTTGAACGGCAAAGAGCTGGGAAATATTTCCAAAACAGCAGATACAGAATTCAAACAAAGTATGGTTTTGATACAGCCAGACAACATACTTGGCATGCAAATAGTCTCAAAGCTGATGTTTATACATATAAATTAATTTACATTTTCTTATAAGACATTTTGAAAAAAATACTAATTCCTGCTTAACTGTGAAATATTTTATTCCAGAGGGATTTTTTGGCTATGAAAACAAAGTGACCTTTCATATTAACATTGATTCAAAATGATATTTTTATTTCATTTTGAAATGTCATTTTGTTTATTTTTTTAAACCACCAAACCAAAACAAAGTGACATTTTAACTTAAGATTCATTGAGAAGAACTGTTTGTATTTAAATGCCAAAGACAAAAAAATCACTTCTCATTAAATTATTTCTTTCTAGAACTTTAGAAGCATTTTTTTATTACCTCAAATAAAAAATGTTGTCCAAGACTTTCATTTAAAAATTTATATTGGAAAAGTACTGCTTTTTCTAAGCATCAATTGTTTTTATTGTAATTTCAATTTATGGATTGTAAGGACAAGAACATTACCACCATTGCTACCTGAAATGTTCAGTCCCCAAAATGTCACTCTAATCTTTTTCACCTGCATGGCAAAAAAAATAAGACCAAAGCAACTCCCCTTCCACCACCTTCTCTTTAATTTGAAGAGAAAGGAAAAATTCTAAAAATTTATTGAATATTTTGAGAAGTTAAAATTTTATTTCTTTTGCTGTCAAACTGATAAACCTATTAAGGTTTACCTGTCACATCAAATTTTGACTTCTCACATGAAAAATAGCAAATTATCACAGAAAAATAGCAAATAAATCAGAGTTTAATACTGAACTTTTTTTTTATTATAACTGTATATTATATGACATCTGTAATGGTATTCCTTTTAACAACTCATCTTTCCTGTTCTTTGTATTTCATTTTAGAGGAGTATTTTTTTCTTTTCTCAACTAATTGCTTATGCAGGAAAGATAATCCACTGCATACATGGATATGTAATGTAATTGATGCAGAAATTGAAGAAAGTTTTAGGACTTCAAAAATTAACCCCATAATGCAGCAATCCCTAATGAAGGGAGACCTTCTCAGTGTTCCAATGTCAAGCTAGGATTAAGATCAAAATTCTTAGACAACTCGAATCCCTTTACCTTGAACTATGCATCAAGCATTTTCTAGTTTGAGAAGGGTACAAAGTCTCTACTTTACAATTAAGATATTGGACACTTGAGAGCATAAAGTCAAACAATGGAATTTTTCAATGCCACATCTTTTGAGTCTGAAGCCTTGCTTCCTATGGCTTTGAGCAAAGGCTGAAGTATGATTGGTTATTGCAAGCTGATTAATTTTTTTCCAAATTATTTGTAAGTGTCCATACCACACACAAACTGCACTACTGTTTCACTTTGGTTCCTGTTGCCCTCCCCTAAGAAAGGGCCACAAGCATTATTAATGTTTTTGGAGAAATAAATAGCTCACCAAGACAGGTTGTTCTCTGAGTGTGCATGATGTTATTATTCTGTGATGCTGCAAAGTGAGGATTATGATTTTATCTTGTGGAAAAAACAAGGGAAGAAAATGGATTATAAAGAGAGCTGGGGAATGGAAGCAAGGGGAAAAAAAAAAACAAAACAAACAAAAACAAACACCAAACCCAAAACAACTCACAACACAAAAACCCACTCCTAGAGAGCAAGCTCTCTTCTAACAAAATGCTGTTGAGTTTCATTAAGCCAAAGTAAAAGCCAAGTGGGGGGGGGGGGGGGGGGGGAGAGGAATTATCATAAAAGTATCCTAATACCTATATAGGAACCAGCTACAGAAACAGGCTGTTTCTCATGTCGAGTTTCAGCATCGTTGCTGTCTAACAACAACTTCACAGCCCTGCTGCCGCCTCATGCTGCAGGATTAGGAAACATTTGTGCTGTAGTTCTTATAGCTCAGTAAGACTGCAGCTAATCGAAATGATAACAGACACCACCTAACTGATAATTGTTCATGTTCACCAGGGAGGATGTGATCTGTTCTGAGCCATTATCACATCTTTCACAGCCCCCTTTTGTTTAGCTGTGACAGAACTGTGATCATAAATGGTGTTAGCTCTTCATTTCCTTATTATTTCTCAAGGATTAAAGCAAATGCTCCTCGCTCAATATCCCTTTCTTCCCACACTTTTAATTATTCCTTTAAAATTATTAGTATTTTCTTCTATTAGGAAGCATTTCTATGGAGGTTAGTCATTGGAAATAATAGAAATCTTTCATTTCACATAAAGATTCGTGAAATTATGTCAGTCTTTTTAAGATGGGATTTTCAAGAGATTTAATTCTAGAAATACAAGTCTTACTGAAATGCATTCAACTCAACATCTTATAAATCTGCCCATCAACTTGGCACATGAAGATGATTATTCTTAAAAAGGTTGAAAGTGCAAACCTCATCCTGACTGAATGGTCTAAACCCCAAATCTTTTCATAACTATGACCTGCAATTCTTGTTCTCCCTGGTAAAAGCACAAGACCCAAAAATGAAGGTAACTGGGAAATTTTTGGCTCATATAAAAGTAGCAGACAAGCACTGCAGTTGTTTTTTACTTCTGGCCTTATCCTAAAGAAACTGGGCTGCTGCCAGCTTCTCTCAGAGGAAGGAAGCATTTTTTCTGTGTGATTAAAGGAACTGAGAAAGTACCAAACAAAACTTGAGCTTCATATGCTGTAGCTTGAGAAAGACTCACCTACACCTTTACATCAATCATACTTTTAATTCTCTTGCTTGTAAACACATGAAAATCCCCTCATAATGGGGTTCTTCCCTTCTTCCTGTTAGTAAAACAACAAACTGCTTACAAATAATGAGAGGGCAGCACTTCAGAATCAGACCAGTGAGCAACACTGATGAGGACACCAACATGAGGAGGACTGCTGCAAGTTCTTGCTTGAACCTTCCTGCAACCTACACAAGCGTGTTAAGACACTTGGCTACATGTGTCACCAAACAGGATAAAACAATTTATGACACGAATGTGATGTAGATAAGCAGACTCTCATTTATTAACGGCTGGGTGCGTAGGGGAGCCGTCTCACCACCAACACACACCTAACTCGTGGAGCATGCTGATTATATAGGATACAGTAACATAATAAACAACTTCTAATACATAAACATGATAATTGCTGTAACTCCTTTGCTTATTCCCACCTCTTTCAAGACATGTGCACTTGAGTCCTGGATTGAGTTGGGGGACAGCTTCTGCAACCACCACGGACCAATGACTCAAAAGAAAGACCCTCCAATGTCCTTGACTCAAGGACATTAGCTAACATTGCAATTTTAACATGCTTCAAGGCCCTTTCACAACGTATCTCCTAGAATATCCTGGTGTACAGGGCAGTAAGTCATCCTCACCAAACAGCCTAACAATGGTACCTCATCATGACTCTTTGAATAGAAATCTAGTTAATAATTATTACCAGCCTACATGGCCTTAACCTGGGACTTTACAAAGGACTCTGTAGCAGCATAACTGGTTGTACGGTTACTCTTTAATTACAATATTTCCATGACAAAAACCATTACATTACCATCTTTTTATAAGACTGATACTCCTGTAAAATTCCGTTTAATTGATTAGGCCTAATCATTCCTTATCAAAATCACCAAATATCATTATAATCAGCTCAAATTAATAACAGATCAGTAAAAATCAGTAACACATAACGTAGGTCTGCCTCGATACATACTGCTAGAAGCAGCTCTTTTTTTATAGATAAAGAAATGTTCACCAGAGGAGGAATATGAGCCCAGCTTCTAACTAGAAAAATTTCCAGACTCTCCTGCTGACCCCACATGTATTTGCAGTAGAGAATTACATTACAGAGGCTGATACCAAGGACATCTCCTATTAAAACATCCTGCTTCAAGACACACATCACTAAATCCTCCAGTAAATGCAGACAGGGCAGAAACAAGACATGTATCCCACTTCTGTAATGTACTTGTCCAAGGTATTTCTGTGCTAGCCCAGTGACAACAAAATCACAGTGATTGTATGTTTTGGGACAGAATTTTAAGATCTTAGCTCTGGTCCACTCTAACTTCCCTTAAAGTTAACAATAAAATTAATAGCTTGTCCCTACAAAAACAATGACTGTTTAGAAAATGGTCTTTCCTAGAATTGGTATTTCTTTAACTAATTCCAGTTAAATGAGTCGCATCAATACTGATGTCTTAAGATACTATTTCTTTTAAATACAAAGATTAGCTAGTGCTAAAATGATCTTTTTTTTTTTAATCCTGCCCTTTGAGTCTTTGTAATTTAAAGCTGATTTATTTCAAGTTTGAAAAATACCCAGTTTAAGACTGTAAACACAAAATCATTAATTGTTTTATGTATTGTAAGGATGAATGTATCTATCTAAACAAGCGTCTGGACAAACAGGTGCTTCTTCCTCATTCAATATCCTATTAATAATTCCACTTACTTCTCTTTCCTGTTGATGCCAAACAATTTGTGAGGGATTTAAATCACAGTGGTATAAAGCATTACCTGCTGATATCAACTTATGTATCTGAAATATCCTAGGCATCTGAGTTTATCCTGTGTCTTGAGCAAAAGGTCTGTCAAATATTGTGAGCTAACTTCAGTCAATGTTGGAGAGACTTCAAATCAATACATGAGTAATGCAGTGGTGTATCATTCATTTAGCACGCTTTGACAGTTCAGATACAAAGTCTCATCTCAAAGTTTCATAGAAGTTGGTTTTGTTTGGGGTTTTTTTGGGGTTGGGTTTTTTGGTTTTGTTTTTTAAATTTAGACAACAGGATCCCAAACAACAGAAATGTCCCCAGTTTATTTTGTTAGAAGGAGAATGTTATTTGACCTAAGCATACTGGCCAAATGCCAGTTATGATAATTACATTCTCAGCTCCCTAAATTCTGAATGAAGCTTCACGTGGATATACTGATCGTCTGAGGACACAAGGATGAACAGTTGCCATTTCTTATTTCAAAGGTGACTGCACATCAGTGTCATGTGAAGTGACCCCTGTGTATTTCTTACTTATTTCACAGAAGTGTTATATCTTGAAGATTAGTCAATGACTTGTTTGTAATAGGAGATCATTGGATGAATGATGGTGTAAAAGTAGTAACAACGAGGATGAATACCTATTGCTGGATTAAGTTTATACACTTTACTCGAATGAGAGCGAATACAAACTCTATCACAAATGTACTCAGGGCGGTAGAAGACACATGCTTTCCCTGACTACTTATTTTGTATGAGAAGAAAGGTAAAGAAGACTTTGTTTTGTTGAACTAAACAGCAAGGAAAGCTTATTTGAAAGAGAAAAAAAACTGCTTTAAGCTAAATGCAGTCAGTCTGAACCTTCACCTAAATTCAGTAATTCAAGATGAATGCAGAGCTCCTCTACAGGCTGTTTCAAATAAAATATAAACGCTTTCCCCACTTCTCCTGCCATGAGGAAAGGTGGTGATATTTTGGATACAACAGAGATACTAAAAGAGGCAAAAAAAAAGAGAACTGACAGCAAGGAAGATGGGCTACTGAGTACCTACATACTTATCTGCATCTTCTGTTTCCTCATCCCCAGGATTTAGGTATATTAAACCTTACAGGCAGATCTGTATATAGAGTGACCACAGGCAGTTACATTTAATACCTAACTACAAAACCAACTCAGTTCTGTACTATTCTTCAGAAAACAGAGCAAAGATCTTAAGTTTGGTTTTGTTGGGGTTTTTTGTTTTTCCAAAAGTATATGGATATTATTCCCCAAAACTTCAAATCAGACACAGATCTCAACTTTAAATAGGAGATGTTACTGCCAGAGTTACTAAACTTCAGGGGGTGGGAGGGAAGGTGCTGTCTTTTTCATTTGCAATTCATCCAGTCATTGGATTGAGTTGAATCCTTTATGGACTACAGAGAGCATAGTTCAGACTACTATGATGGCTGGCAAACTGTTAATTAAAAATTGGGCCCACAGAATTGTACTTTGATATGAATCACAGAGTCATGGAATAATTCAGACTGGAAGGATTCAGGAGGTCATCCCCATACACAACAGAAAGCAGCTCTTACCACAGACCACAGATTACAGTGCCAGTTGTGACACTAGAATTGGTTTGTGTTTTTTGAATAAATTGTCTGATTGTAATAGGAAGTAGGCAGAAAAATAGAGTTCAGCAACTCAAGTCATCACACACATTCACTGAAAATAAAAAAAAAGCCACAAACAACCCAACCACCTTTCTCCTAGACTGTCAAATTAAACAGAAATAGAACTTTCGTTATCACCAGCAAACAAAAGATGAAAAAGCTGGACTCTCCAACTTACACAGCTAAGATGACTGGGTCTCACTCAGGGTCAGCATTCAATTTTTCTATTTCTGAACAGATGAAAAAAGTTTCTATAGCTCTAGAAAATCCAAAAATGCATTCTGACATCAAGCATTGTGTCTATTAATCCTCTCCACATATTTCAATTGCAGCACTTTCAATTTAGTAGTAACATGCTATTTCTTACAAATATTTGCATTGTGAGAGAATCTGTTACCTTTGTACCTCTTCTATAATACAGAGTCAGTTTACTAATGTATTGAAATGCTGGTACATAATTTTCAGGGGAGCATTTTGTTTTGTTTTGTTGCTTGCTGCTTTTTTTAAAAAAACCATGAAACCAGTTTACACACTGTGCACTTAGATGTTTTGCGTTGGAATATGAGGGCATGTATTTAGGAGGGGATAATTCACCTCTGCAAACATAACTCCCTTCTAAATTACTCATTTAAGAATTGCTCCTTTCCTGGAGAACTGCACATAAGCTTCATAGCTATTATGTCTGGGCACCTGTGATCCTCAATGGCCACCTAATACTGAAGTTCAGCACTCCATTTATAAACACAGAATAGTCAAAGGGAAGAGATGCATACTATTTCAGAATCTGATCTAGAATCTATTACACATTATTATAACCCCAGATTCAATGCATCCAAGTAATTCTATGAGTCAGAAGATGTAAGGACTTTTGTCCAAACTCCATTAAATACAGAGTGGAGCACAAGACATTTGAATCAGAACAGGTCAAACCAACCAAAGCACATCTGCTGTGTGGTTCCACACTGTGTAAGAACCTATCATTTATTTCCCTTACAGAAGAGGAATTCAAATAAAAATGAAGGCTATACACTCAAAGGCAGTTTTGTGGATGTCTTGAGTGTATACCAGTTGTAAGAGAATTAATGTATTTGAACAGGAGAGACATCAAATAACTCTTCTAGTATTTGTATTAAAAATATATATTTAAATTTTTTTGTGTCTTTTTAGATTTGAAAAACTAAATAAGAAAAGAGAACATGAGTATCAGAAGGACAACAAGCACAACCCTTAAGTCTGAAAAGATGGACAAATAGAGCTTAGTCAGTTCCATAGTAATCCATTACTAATTTTCCCTCAAATTTAGACACAAAATCCCTCTGTCAGCTTCTGGATCTATAGAGCAGCCACAGTAGTAAAATCGTAGATCCTGATGTACCAGCACTATTTCCACACTTGTGTAATCCAGAAGTAGTATTTGTTGCTGAATCAGGACTAAGTGAAATAACAGAATTCTACATCAGAACGTTAAGTTTATTATCCAAAACACAGAAGGCAAAGTAAGACATAATTAGCTAGACAGTGCTCTCAAACCCACCCTAAATATAAATAATTTTATTTTTATTTAAAAAAACAAAGTTGGAAGCAATGATCAGTGAACTAGAAACATAGCATGCTTCCCTCCCCCCAAAAAAGGCCCGGACATTGTTGAAAAATCCCTGTAGCGTATTCTTTAAATGGCAAAACATAGTGGAGTTAGTAAGGGGTCTCCTAAACATTTTCCTTTTCTACTGCAAATTCATTATTATATTTGGCTTGCTAGGGCAACATGCTCAGTTTTGACACCACTAATGATGCCAAAAACTTCACAGAATGAATAGAAGCACAAGAGGATAAAAAAAAGGTAGATCTTGGAACTCCTGGATTTCACATACCACATGCTGCTTGTGACTGTCTGAAATACTGACTGCAGAAAGATTTACAGCATTGTTCATGAAGTTGCAGAATAAATTCAGAAAGCAGAGGAGACAGGCAACAAAGGAATAAAAAGAATTAAAGTGCTGCTGGAAAGAAGATGGAACTGTTAAATGCAGTTACTGAAAATAAAAACATAGCTGAATGTCCGATTCCAGAGAACTATGTTTTATGATACAAGTTAAATAATCAGATATTCTTACCAGAAGGAGTCCTGTATTTGATGTACTCTGATGAGAACCAGCTAAGTTTTCTCCTGAAGGAACATAAAATGAAAAGTATATCAGGAAAAGGCAGCTTAAAAATTTCCTGTCAAAAAGTAAATGATTTAGATTGTTTATGTAACATTAGAACAGATTAATTCATGAATAAGTATTCTTAGTTACAACAATATAATATAATATAATATTCTTTTTAATAACAGTCTTATTCTGTAAGAGTATTTTTTTTCCACCAACTTCGTGTTAAAACAGACATTTCCACAAGTGCAGAGCAGCTATTATGCCTGCTTATTAACTGGTTCTACTATGGAGAGTCTAGGATCGCAGCTGTGGGCATAGAGTACTTTCTGTTAATACCATAGAGACATAAGAAGGTATAAAATGTTTGTTATAAAATAAATGTTCTTTACATTAGAGAGTTTAGGTGCGGAGAATTAAGAGGGTTGAGGAGTGAAAATTACTAGGCCTGAATTAATATGGCAAGAATTTATGTTCCTATTCTCAACCTGAATGGTTAGTTTACAACAATAATTCAGCATTAGTGCAGGTAAGAGTTTGTGTTCCTGGTTATAGTATGCTGTGTGGCTATGCAATAAAAAAACCCTCACTTAACACATTTTTCTGTCAACCTGCAATTAGAAAATCTTATGGAATGGTCAAGTGATTGGCAAGACATGTTGTTGGGTATGAGCACACTCTCACAGATTATTCTACCAGAATTTTCACATATTTTGTGCAATAGTTGCTTAAAAAGGAAGTTCAGGCATGAGGCTGTTTCATAGTCCTCAGAAATTGACCTTTTGTCCTTGTGTCCATCACTAGGTAGCAGCTGTCATTATGGGATAGCACATTTATTCTGTCATGACAACATGTTTAATGAAGCAGTCACATGTACTAATGGAGCATTATATTAGGGTTCAGATGCTGCCCTCTCTAACACTGAGGCTGTTCTGTTGCTCCATAAGGTAAGTCAGAAATGAGCCCTTCATGTACACATTTCCCTGCTGCAGTAGCAGCCAATTCTTATCATGCCAAAGCCTTTTCTTATTTAAATGACTGCACTAACTTGATCAGGACACGTGTCTCCTGTCAGACAGTTCTGTGACAAGCCACACATGAAAGCCTCAGCTTGATAGCAAGTATAACTTTCTTCCACACACTAAAAGCAGAACAGTTTTTATTTTTTGTTGGGTTTGGTTTTGTTTGTTTGTTTGTTTTTGGGTTTTGGTGGTTTTTTTTTTAGAGAGAAAGGAATAGCAGATGTCAGTTACATTTTTCACTCAGTAACAGAGGATTCCTAAAGTCCATCTTCTATGGCTAATCTTACCCCCACTTGCCAATACATTTGTCACGCCTTTGCAAGTCACTTGGACACGTTCCAGGACTAACAAACTCTCACCTCAACCACCTGTTAAGATTTCACTTTGTATTTCTACTAATTCTCTTTCCTTACTTAAGGCATTATTACTGATTAAACAGAAGAGAAATACAGTAACTAGTCTTTCATGAATGTCTTTCTCCTATATACATAAAGATGAAATTTAAGATCAAGATACATGAGGTTTCTTATAATTGTTAACACTGCTACTCTTGTGGCATCCTTCCATGTTCCAGTGCTACATTACATTGCACTGAACAGAAACAGTGACAGATTTACCACTTCACAATCCTTTTATTTTCATAAATGACAGATTAAGCAACAAGCTGCACTATACATTAAATGGCATGACAATATAATAAGCAAGGTATGTGTTTTGAAGAAAACAAGAGTATCCTTTAAGTTTCTCTGATGGCAGCTAGCTTTATCTCTGCAGAAAACAAGACACTGCAGTATGGGAACCTAGAGCACAAACCATTAAGTGAAATTCAAAGTGAAAAAGGTTCCTGACATCGAAACACTGCTTCTGAGCCCATAAATGAAATTTCAGCAAAGATACTTAAGTTCACACTACTAACACACACTCATTTCATAGTCCTAAAGGCAAACTGAAACACTGAAGATCCTCTAGCTTTAGATGTCAGATGTAGTATTTTATAGTACTCAGAACCAGTCTACATTTTATCACTTGGTACCAGAATTTCTTTTTATGTACCTAGTTCTGGAAAAAGGGCAAACCCATGAAAGATTTATGATATTACATTTATTTGCAAACATTTTTCACACAAAATTTTTGTAGCCTGAATGGATCTTCACTTTACAATTTAAGGAATATAAAGTCCTCATTAAATCTGTATTGAAAATACAGCCTTGGTACATGGAGAGTACAACAATAATTATAAAGTAGCCCTTACCTGATGTATCATTCACATCTCAGTTTTCAGATAAAACCTCTCCAGAAAAGATTACATGAGAAAGTCTATACTCTAGTTACAAATAAGTCCAGAAGTGTTTTTTGTGGTCCAGTTATAAAGGCGAATAATTATTGAAAGAGAAGATACCAAACCAGCCAGAAACTAACATATATGTGCATCAGTCATCAGCGTTCCTAAATTTCCATCATTGATGCGTTCAACAACATTAGATTAAGTATGGTATTTCTTTCGCTAAAATAACACTCAAATTTGGAAAAGACATCCAGTCTCTAAAAATACGCTTTTTGTTCTTTCAAGCTCTTTAGGAGACCTCACACATTTGGGTAGGTGCGGAAAATACAAAAGATCAGTATTTCTTTTGACATACTGCTTAGTGGAGTCTTTTTGTTAATAGAGTATTTTATTCAGGTATGGTATAATTATTTCTTTAATCTGTTGAAGCAGAGAAATTACTATTGTTTGTGTTAGAGTTAAAAATGACAGGAAAGCCTGCTTTTGTACAGCTTCAGTGGGGTGGAATGCACTAAAAGAATTAAGAAACTCTGAATACTCGGTAGCTTCAAATTTCTAATAGCTGCATGTATACTGTAATTAGAACCTAAACTAAAAGTGATATACACATGAAATTACAGCACGACATGCACCAAAAATGAAAATTGTACTAAGATGTGTTTTACAGTCATTTATAAGTTTTCTAACAAATTAGTGCTAAAAGCTGCGCTATCTCTTCTCAAAGTCTAGCTAGTTATCTTGCTTATGGAAGTGATTTCAAAATATAAAGACAATATTCACAGAATCCATGCAGAACTGACTGCTTCCCAGACAAACACAACAGAAAGATGAAAACTTTCAATTTTTCCTTGGAGACATGCCAGAGAAATGGGGATGGTATTCTAAGATCATTTTCACTAGGTAGATGTAAGGATAAAGCAGTAGAAATGCATACACACTTGGCTGGAGCCAGCTGCTCAGCCACTGCACTCCATCAGAGCATGAATTGCTGATCTGCACCTGTACTGCACTGCAATACTGTGTCAGCTGGCATACCAGATTTCAACTAGCTCATGCTGAATTCAAAAATTCACCAGTCACTTCAAAAGGGTGCTACAAATTGCCAGGCACCTTCAGAGAGGTTTTGTGCCAGCGTGTATGTCGCTATCCAGATCTCTGGTTGAACAGAGGTGGACTCTGCTGTTTGCTTTACTTACATACAGTGGAAAGCCAGTTCCAATGCAACCCTGCTGGGTGTCTTGGAAGAGTCTTTCCCAGGAAAGGGAAAGCTTCTGAGGAAGCTTTTTCCTAAAAAGACATGCACCACTGCTGAATCATTCAGACCATGCATTTGTTCCCCAGCCTGACAACGTGAAGCAATTCTACTCTGCCATATTACAAGTCACTGGAGATTAGTACAGACTCTCACACTGTCAGTTCCAGGTGGTATGACAAGGGCCAAGACAACCACACAATCTATAAGGCCATGCAGGTAGAACAACAGAACCAGACTGATTCAGATTTGAAAAGATCTCCAGAGATCATCTGGTCAAGGACAACCTCCAGGTTAGACCCAAAACTAGACCAGGTTGCTGTATGCCCAGCAGAGTGCTGAACATGTCCATGGATGGAGATTACCCAACCTCTTCTTGGTGACCTGCTCCAGTTATAACTACCATAACTTTGAATTCCTCTTCCTTTTATATTCAACTGGAATTTCTCTTGTTGCAGCTTAGGCCTGGCCTTCTCTGCCTTTTTGCTGTATACCTCCAGAAGTCTTCATCTTCCCTATAAACTCCCTTTAAGTAATTAAAGATGGCAATAGGACCCTCCCCTTAATCTTATCTTTGAAGAGACCCAGCTCTTCCAGTTCTAAGCCCATATATTGTGTTTCAGCCCTCTAACAATTATATTTTGGTACCATTGATAATACGAAGTTCAGCAGTGTCACCATGCATCCTTGTTACCTGGTGTCTTTCTCTGCTTGCCGTTGCCAATGAGTAGCTTCATAAGGTCACTCATTTCTAGGAATTTTCAGTTATTACACAAATAACTATTGCATGTCTGCAGAATGCTTTTGGTCAAAGTCAAGATGGATTCTAAATTGGGCTTGGATTTGAGACATATTTCTTTACTAGGATATCATTTATTAGTTTTATCTTCCCAATACCTAACAGAATAAGAAAAGACCAGGTGACAGAATCATGGGACCATCAAATTCATGCAGAAATATGACCTCTACAGGCAGCAGTAAAAGATCATTTGTTTTCACTTAAGACAATCAGAGGACTGTAATACGAAATGGAATTATGGAGAATGATAGCAAAATTTGTATCACTCAATTTAAGCTCAACTTTTCTCTGCATGTCCCGGCACAATTTTTTTTTTCCCTCATTAAAAAAATAATGCCTATTCCAGACTAAAATACAAAACCTAATAAAAAAATATCCACCAGCATTAGAAAATGGAATTTCAACCAGCTAAGTGTGAGCCCAAGGCCCAGCAGTTTAACTGACACAGCAATAGCTGTTGTTCTCCAGTGTCTGCTGGGTTTAGGGCGAGTATGTGGTAAGATGTTTTGATTTCATATTGCAGGAGCCAGGCACATGCTACACAAAGCAGCAGTAGGAATCAAAAAAAAAAAAAAAGCAGAGTGCAAGTTTGAGATCAGTCATGAGCTCGTATCTGAATGAGCTCTAAGTCCTATTCCAAATGGAAGGTGGTGTATGTGAATGCATCACTAACTGCAGATGCCACTTCGCTTTGTTCCCAGCTGCTCATCACAGAGTGCCTACCCATTCAGGGCTGCACATGTGCAGTTTTCCTGTCTCCTCACAGTGTCACAGCAATATTTTCCCTTCTTTCTTTTTGCTGCTTTTGACTTCCTATCCTCTCTCAGCTGAAGCTTGCATACATCAATGGGCTAGACAGCTTTGGCATTAAACTAAGATGCTTCAAGCTAAAAAAATGAAACTGTTCTGGGTTTGCTCTGAAGCCATCTTCTCTGACCCTCTCTTTCACCTAATTCAAAATTATTACCAGCTTTTGTTCCCTGCTTGGTTCTCTGCCTAGGTACAGCCAGCTCTAGCTGCTTCATCCCAGCAGCTCTGCATCCTATGGATCTGCCATAACCTCTTTTACAAGGGGGGGGAACTAGTATGAGCAATGAGGCACTGGAAGCAATGGCAGTGTAGGATGAATGTCATACAGTACAACTCTACTTTAGATGGTCATGCCTGGGAAAAGGCTCTCAAACCATGGAACGGTCTTTTGACAGAAGACGGACCTCACTATGTCTAAAGAAGTTGACCTCACAAAACTAAACCACATGTTAAAACCCATCACACGCTCATCCCTAGAGTACAGATAAGTGGCTGGATTCTTTGGGGTCTTTTTTGTCGTTGAGGTTTTGGGTTTTTTGGTTTGCTTTTTTGTTGGGTTTTTTTTTAATTGGTTGATTAGTTGGTGGTTTTTTTGGTGGAGTTCTTGTGGTTGTTGTTGGTTTTTTAACTATGAGAACATCTTCTCTTCCTAGTTCCAAATAAGATCAGGACTAAGTAAAGCTTGCTACTGACCACAGGCACACAGGATTAGAGATCTTTTGAATCATGGTCTCAGTGAAGTCACTTCCCCAAAGCAAGCAAGGTAATGTATTTTGTATTTTAATCAATGCCAGGGAAGACAGCTTTCTCAGATTTGAACGTCAACTGAAAATGCAACAGGAGTGAGCATGCTAAGCAGAAGCCAAGAAGAGAAACTATCTTAACAGCTGATTTGGTTGCCTTTTAGAAAGCACCTGCACACTCTGCAGACTGGTACAAGAAAGCAGCATAACTGCTGCCAGGGCTGGAAAAGGAACTGAAGTGTCATTAACGGATCATTGACTCCACATTGGACAACTCCTTCAGAAAATTCCACCCAATTTCTGGGCCTTACATGCCCTGAGCTTCACAGAAAATAACTTGACAGTGATTTTACAAACTGGCAGTTGAGTTCTGGCAAAGCTAGGAAGATACCAGTGTGGTCATTTAGTAAACGATTTACAAATAAATGAAACCTGAAAAACGTCTATTTTCAAAGGACACATTTTCATAGAATACAGATTGCAGCATGTTCTCTGGAGTCCTGCTTCCACTCCTAACGCTACAATGGTGTGCATAATATTTCCATAGAATTAGTTTATTCTCATACTCACCTTCACATGAGATTTCTGGCATGAAAATAAAGGTAGACAAGTAGAGAAATGCTGTTCAGTGTCAGACTGTCAGCAGATCAAAGCAAAGATACTGAAAGAGAGTAAAGCTGTACTGAATGTAATTCAAAGTACTCAAGTATTTGCCCCTCTCTTGATCCGACAAAGAATAATCAAGCTTATTACTCTTCTAAAAAATTAATTATGTCAAGGAGATATAGGAATCTTAAGAATTAAGAAAACAGTACTACAAAAATTAAAGTTAATTACTGAATCTAAGGTATACTTCAGAGTTACTAGTTTTGCCTGTGGTACTGTAAATACTGGATATTTCTCAGCTTAATAAAACCATATATGCTACTGCTGGTCAACTCTTGACAAGTCTTAGTAAATTCTCCAGAAAGGATATCAGTATTGTAAAGACTCAATGTTTAAAGTGTTAAATATGTTATATTTTGAGTTTTTATCGGTCTGATTGAGATAGCCCTTTCACAAAATCAAAACATTTTTGTGTCACTGTTTCAATACATTAAAAAATTATTTTTAAATTAAAAATTAGTCCTTTAGAGAAGGTATGATGCTAGTAACATTGGGAAAAATATTTTAGACTCTCTTTGGCTATGAAGACTAATAATGATAAAAATTCATACTTGAAATGTCAACACTTCACTCTACACCAAAACCCAACAGTTCTAATTGCATTGGTGTCATTGAGCCAGACTAATAAGATAAGTATATATGCATTTACTGTGAACCGTTGCATGCTTGTTGGGGACTAATCGTAGTAAAATAAATCCAATACAGCAATGGAAAAGGTTGTGTTATGACTCATAAATATTTATAAACCAGAAAAACAGTAAAGTTTGGTTTGATGTTCAGGAAAAAAAAGATTTATTTTTCATGAATTGAATCTTTAAGAGCTTCAGTCTGCAACATTTTTAATCTTTATATAAATGACCTTGATAAAATGAATAAATTGAGCAAGACTATCACCTAGTGGTCAAAGGAAGCAATTTTTATTTTTTTTTCTTTTATGAGCTCTTACTTGCTGGGGAGCTGTTTTGGGGCTTTTTTTCCCTCCACAGAACTCTGTCAAATACTAGATCTGCACAGTGATATTACATAAGCAGCAAATGACTATATTAAAAAAACCCCATTGTGCCAATGTTTTATTACTGTCAATTTATTTTTATCTCCAGCAGCTTTTTAGAAACATCTCAAATCTTGAAACAGTTCTACTAAATCCTTGATTTCACTTAGTGTGTTTTTTTTTTTTCTGAACCAAACCTAAATGTCTACTTCAAAAGCCTATTCAGATGTTTCCAAGAGCATGCAGTACTGAGTTTAGACAACACTCCTTTGACCATGAGAAGCAAAATGGAAAATTAAAAAAATATTTCAGGTAGATAAAAAACCTTAACTGAAAGGCAAAGTGAAATAAAGTAGTTTCTAAAACAAGCAAAATTCCAAAGGTAATAATCGTTCTCAATTATGCAGTGAAAATAGTTTGGGGTGTTTCAGGGTGGTGGGTTGTACATTTTGGTTTTATTCTAAAAAACAAAACAAAAACCCACCCCCACACACTTGAAACTCTGCAGTGCTGTAGTATCAATATTTTAAAATCCATAGGATCTCTTGTCCCAGCCAAGTGCACTGGAGACTCACCAACACAGAACAAAAGCTGCTGCATGCCCTGAGGAGCTTACTCTTTACACCTCCACACTGGTATTATACCACAGCAAATATACTGGAGTCTGTAGGATTACATTATCAAGGGCACAGTGGTTAGAACTTCTGTGGTTTAACTGGACAATCAGCACACTGTAATTTGTCACAATGGAAGAAGAAACAGTTTTCCATATTAAAGATTTCCTCTGCTTTCAGACAGTTTTCTGTCTCAACTGAGATGAAAAAATAAAAGTGAAAGGATGTAATTTTTTTTAGAAAGTATTGGTGCTATTTCTCTTCAAACCATTTTGAAAAGTTATTCTAAACAGACCTTCACTGTTTTTTAAACAAACAAAAAGTAATGTTTGGAATAGTAACACAAAATAGCTTCAAGTTTGAAAAGAAAAAGCAGCTGCTCCCTGTACTTCAGGAGACCATCATGAAAAGATAGGGTGCATTTCTGATAAGATATAGGACCTCAGCAGCACCACTGTGTGGCTTCCCTTGCAGCTTTGGCTTGCACCCACCAGCGCTCAGCAAGGGCAGGGGGGTTGAGTACATCTATCCCAGCCGACTGGAGGAGAAAGCCTGGTTTTGAAGGTGCCCTTTCCCAGCACTGGATGACAGTGTAACTCTTGTGTTGTGCTTTCATAAAGCAAAATCTTTCATTCCCATTCGAGATTATTTTAGTTGAGAAGCGTACATACACAGTCTGTTTAAGCTGACCTACTAGTCCACTACCACAGAGGACTAAGCCAAGAGTTAAAGACCATTTACTGGGATGAACATATCATTCCTTGGTTGTAAAGTACCAGTAACATGGATGTAACAGGGCTAGAGAAAGCAAGCAAGTTATAATTTGTTATAACTGCACCTCAGATAGGATTTGACTCCCATCCAACACTGAAAAAAAACAGTGCAATTAAGTGATACTTCAAAAAAAGTCTCCTTATTAGCACCTAACAAATAATTTAATGACATATGACCTTTTGAATCCCAGAAGAAAAAGGCACTAGTCTCTCAATCTGAAACTCTGAAGTAACAGACAACATCTATTTTAATAGCGCTTTGTACTTAAGAACACTGTCCCAGAGCTACGACTGGTAGTTTTACTCTTTCAGCATAGTACAGCTATCATCTACAGGAAGGGTAAAGTGTGCTTTAAAAGGAGGAAGAGCATTCTTGGAAGCCAACTTGAAATGTGAAACACATTATAATAAGTGTGCATTTTTACTTTTCCACCCAAATTGATTTTGCCACAATGATGGTATATGCACATGACACTTCATCAAACTACTTAAATGCAATTTCCAGTTGGTAGAAGAGGTGATCATCAACCTCCCATCTTATTGCTTTGCTTGGGCTGGCATAGAAAAGCAAAGCAGCATTCACACAGCACACCAGTGTCAGTATTCAAAGGCTGCCCTTCCAGGAGGGGCATGAGAGAGTGGCTTTGAGGTACAAATTCTAGGTGAAGTTATTCTGAGATAGTAAAAGCCACAGCTCCAGAAACCCACTGCTGTGGCTGCATCCAGGTTGCTCAGCTCACGGGCAGTGATAAATCCATTCTGAATACATACCAAGGAATGATTTACCATTATATTACTACCAGAAATAATACAGAAGTTGACCTGAAATATTGGAGTCTTCTGTTTATTTGAAAAGAAAAAAAAAATTCCCTTCAATTTGATCCATGATATTTTTCCTCAAGCCCTCATAATTTTTTTTTTGTTTTGACTACTTCAAACAGGAGTTCACTATTTCACTTCCAACATGAAGGGCACTGCAGAACTCCTGAAGATACACAGAAGGTGACAAATCTTGTGCACATGGTGGCTGATTACAACTGATGACCCCAACCACAGCTCATGCACCAAAGTACAAACCCCATCAGGAACAGCATGTCAGCAATCCCCAGGGTAATATGAAACTCCACACAAAAAGAGTGACAGATGCCAAAGAATAGTATCAATAGTTTCAAATACTGATCTTTCCAACACACTTTCTACATGGTAATGGTGAGCTATACACCCTTTATCAGTTTCTCAATTGTCTAAAAACACAAACCTATTAGTTACCAAATACAACCATCAAGAATTTGTATGTAAAAAATATCTGTCTGTATCGAACTGACCACTACAGCTGGATTCTCCTCTTACCCAACATTATGTTACAAGTTTTATTGCTGGAATCAGAGTAAATTCAGAACAGACACACAAGGCATCTCTAGTTCATGTTACTTAACATTTAACTCCTCACCATGTCCTGCACTAGAGCTCATCACCAATACTTGGCCTCTCCTCTTGATCTTGAGATACAGAAGAAAAGCCTACAGGAAACGGGGGGGGGAAATAATTCTACTATTTTCTACTTTTCCCTTCCCAAGTAAAGAGTACTCCCACTGTTCCCACAGATAAGAGTTTGTGGAGGGTGACTGGAAAGTAGCTGGGACATGAACATATGAAGTGTTCATATGAGAATGGCACAAGATCAAACAAGAATACTTTTGGAGGTAGACTTAGTAGATTTCTTGGCAAGTCAGCAAGTTGTGTCACGTGAGTGAAGATGGTTAGTGACTTTCTATTTATAGGGTCAGGTATTTAGTATTTTGATATAGAATGGATATCTAATTTTGACTAAAGAGAAAAGAATGCAGAAGTGTCTGTCAGACAATACTGGAACAACGGGATTGACATCTGAACTGGATTAGGCAATCTGTAGACTTGGAAAAAACTAAACCCATCTAAGAGATACAGCAAGACTAACTATCATTAATATCTGTAGGTTTCCAAACACTGGTTAAAATGGGTACGTCATTTTTCTTTACCAAGCCTTAACATCTTAAGTTCAAGTCACTCTTCCAATCTTGTTCCTTTCACTCATTTACAGGCAGCACAATGAAAGAAAAGGGCTGCCATGAATCTATTTCTTTTGAACTATTTGGGTCAGTTAGATTGGGCAATTGCTTTATAAATCTTGTGCAAAATGCTTTCAGCACTATATATTCAGATTTAACCAACAAAGATGACCTTACAAATAAAGTTGAATTTATTCTAGGTCAAAAAGTCACTTTCTATTTATAACTATTGTAAAATACCTAACCCTCTTCCTTGAAGCACCTTTAAAAATAATGGGATAACATTTTCTCTACAAGTATCTGATCTAAAAGATCACTAGAAATATTACTTATATATTACCTTATAATCTTCCACACAAAATCAAAACAAGGAAGCATTGTCTTGTAGTTCTACTCAGTGGGAAAAGATGGCAGGAGCTTTTAGTTCTTGGCTTACCACAACTTCAGACTAGATTTGACTTTCAGTGATTTTGTTGTTGGCTTTAGGATTTAACTAGTTCTATGGGATATTCCTGAGACCAGAAATTTTAACACCAGGGAAGAGACAAAAACTCACCACCATAACTGCAAGAAGTTTACTTGTAATTGTAATTTTTGAAGATGATGACAAAGTCTCAGTGTCTGCAGGAGAGTAATAGTCATTCCCAAAGTATTCATATCCTCACTAGCCACAACCAAACTGGCTCAGGAACCAGTGGCAGTTGATATATGGTGGCAGATAACTCAGTATTATTTAATTTATCTTTTAAATGTTTTGCAGCTCCTGTTGAGCTCTGTTCTGCCACGAGTGCTACTAGTACCTGGCCTGACTCACGGCTAGCATGTATACGTGTCTGTGTTATAATGCTGCCATATTCCCACTGGTCTCTAGAAGGACCCTAAAACAGGTGCTATTGGTCTGAAAACCTGCCACAAGATACTTGCCACAGTATGACACTCTGGTTACAGAATGGTCACATTATTCATGACAGGAAATTAGAAGAGAGTCACAGTGCACCAATTGATTCCCACACCTCTTTTTTTAATATTGCAATTCTCATTCCAAATATTTCATGGTGTCTTAGTCCTGCACAAAATGCATATTCATATCTGATACAGTATCTCCTACAAGTTTCCACAGCCATCACTGATTATTGGTCTGGTTTTACAAAGATTACAACTGTTTTCTGCAGTATCTTTTCTGCTAAACCTTGTTATGTTTGAGAGCAAATCTGTCTAGCTCACCCCCTCCCAGGGAGGAGCACCCTCTCCTTACATTCAGCCCAAGTTTACTCCCACTGAGTTGTAATGTAACCATCATTCATAGTAATTGCATTGTTTTTATCATGACTTAACAAGTCATATCTAGAAATATAAATAGCATGTCACAGCTATGCTGTGTAGACCATTTTGTACTGATATTTCAGATATAGAAGTTTAAGCTGAGCTTCAGTGTAAAATTGTGTTCCTCTTCTCTGATACCATCTGTGATCATATCTGCAGGTGTTAATTGCTCTTTTGATAATAACAAAACTAACTGTATTAAGGCTAACAGTGGGAACATGGACTACTGCAACTTATTACCAAAGTCCCAAAGTATAAAGAGATACCTCATCCCCTTTTACTCCTCCAAATAATATGGTTTAACACCAGCACAGTGTCCAGTTCCCTGGAGACATATATAACACTGCAGGCATGAGTTAATGAAGTCAGATACCAGATCAGACAGAATTGGAATAGACAAATTAATCAGTGGAGGATGTATTGTACAATATCCAGTTCAACCTAACTACATTTATATTACTATTAGAATTCAGAGACAAGTTTCAGTCTAGAATGACAAATTTGCTTTTTTTCTTCACATGCCACAAGTTAGCTGACAAATATGCTGACTGATGAAATCAGTAGAATAAGAAAAAAAATATTGTTGCACAGTATTAGCATGTTAGGTTCCATGGTAGTTTCAGATACACAAGGTATATTATGCTTTTTTAATAACAAAATACATTGCAACAGACTTGCAGATTTGAGCTGTTTAGAACCTTGCTGCTTTGTCTGTATTTCAGCTTATTTAAATTGCCCATTAGCTTGTGCTACTACATTTTTAAACAGAAATATTTCAACATCTTCCAGGAAAATTTTGCCTCATTAAGTATACTCAGCTCTTCAGACCTGACCACTGCATTGTCTAATGGATCTACGTCTATTCCAGATCTAAATCTGTAATAATCCTTTCATTCTCCCAGATCCTTTACTCTGGGCATTAAAAATAATTTTGTAAGACTTTCAGTTACGATGGACAGCACAATTAACCATGATACTTATTTAACAAGGTGGAAGTAAAACATGGAACAAGATCCACAAGGAGCCAAGCCCAAAACCAAAAAGTTAAAGTTCAACAGTCTCCCCCTTTCAACTCCTTCTTCCATCACCAAATGTTGTATATATTTTAAAAACAAAAAATACTCAAGAATTGACTACACACTCATAAATATATAGAATGATAAAACAGTTGGGGTTAGACAGAGCACCTGGAATCCCACCCCAATCTCAGAGCAGAGGTAGCCGCAGCAGGTGGCTCAGGGTGGGGTCGTGTTGATTTTTAACATCCCCAAGAATGGAGATGCCACAACCTCTCTGGACTGCCTATGCCAGTGGTCAGATAATCCTTACAGTAAAAGAGGTCTTTCTGTGATTAAGTGGACTTTATCATATTTAATTTTGTGCCCATTGACTTGCCCTGTAACTGGATACTACTGACAGAGTCCAGCTCCGTCTTCCCTACATACACAACTGTAATCAAGTTTGAGGCAGAAGTCATACGTGTGAACGAGGATGTTTTTTAAAGCAAAATCTCCTTTTTTTTTGATAGGATAGTAACAACTCAATTTTAAAAGAACAGCTGTGCAGAAGATAAATCTAGGATGTGAAGTTTTCATTATTTTCTATGAAGGAAAATTGTCAAGGGAATTTTTTTCCCCAGCATAAGTGAATTTTTAACATTTAAAACTTCACTACAATAAATAACAGATTTTAAAGCTTTCACTCTCCAACAACAACAAAAAATTGTTTTACTTTTTCTCCACAAAATATTTCCCTCTCTCCAAAATAAAATTTCGGTAAAATTGACAGGATTTTGTCAAGTACTTTATCAGGACTTCAAAAATTGTAACCACATATGTTGAAAATCATAATTTTTCAACCACTCTCCAAACAACAGTAAACTATATAAGAAGCTGAGCATCACTCACCTCCTATTCTGTAGCAAAAGACAACTGCACATTCAAAATTAAACTTGGCTTGTACCCAGTGTCCAAATACCATTATCAAGCAAATAATAGATCTTTGGTGCACTATGTGCCTTGACTCAAAATAATGAATCAAAGTCTCCCTCAGAATCAAAACAACTGTTTCTGTTGGCTAAATTCTCCAACAATTCTCACTAAAAATTTGTTTTAACTATGTTGCATCAGACTTAAGAGGTAAGATATATGAATGTGCATTGCTACCTCTAAAGCATTCCAGAAACGGAACAAAGAACCCAAATCTATCAGTGTTTGGCTCTGTGTCTAAAAGCCACAGGACTTGGACAGAAGGTCATAATACAAGGTTAAAGTTAACCAATATTGATGAGAGATGTGGTATAATGTGAAGTCTGCTATGGGCAGAATTACAGAGAGTACAATTTCATCATTATTTTTGGGGGGGAAAAGCAACATGCAGGTGTTGAAATTCATAAATAATCTAGTCCTACGGTTTTATTGTCCTCCCTGTCTTGCTTCTGGCTTCAGAAATTGATGCAGATTTCTTAGCCCATTTTTATTAAAGATGATAAAACACTACAGAGTTCGCATAGTCTTGAGAAGGCAATGACATGAGAAGCAGGACTTGTATTACAGGCATTTTTATGTATGGATTGGACCAAATGAATTAGCTCAATCCAGCTCTTCACAGCTAGCACAGAATCTTGTTTTGGATTAATTTTCAGGCAGTAGAACTGTTTCACTCAGAAGATAAAGTGTTTTGGAATGAGTTTGAATGAGATAGTTAAAAACATCACATCTAATCTTTTTTTAAATCGCACACATTTAAATCGTCACAGCCAAAGAGCCCTCTTCATATTCTGCTTTCAACCACACTAGAAAAAAAAAAATCCAAAGGAAAAATACCATAAAAACTTTATGTGCTCTGTAATCTTTTGGGAACTGAATAATAATAACAACGCTTAACAGTGATATAGCACTTTACCTCTTCAAAGCACTGCGCAATCATTAACTGAAAAAATCATCTGACAACAATAACTTGTCTACCTCACGTCTGCCATCAGCGCTGCACTCCAAACACTCTTCATTCAGTCCTGCTGAGAGCATTGTTGCAAAGAGGATACTGCTTACTGCACCCAACACCAACTTTCTTATTTTCTTTCTCAAGTTTAACCAGTACACTTCATGGATGAAGTAAAACGTGCCTCAGAGGGCAATAACAGTGGAAAGTGCCCTTGTAAGAAAGGCCACAGTTGACAAATGATTTGTCACTGATGCTCTAGCCTTCAGGAGGATGCTGAAAGGTCAGCTCACATGTCAGTGTTTGATGTTCACTTTTTTCAGAAGTAAAATAATAGATTTTAATTAAAATAGCAAAATTCATTCAAAACCCACAGAAGTCTTCCACTTCCAGTTAAACAGTTCTATTGAATAACTAGGAAATTCTTCTGTATTTGGGGGAGAAGGGGAGGGCGTGGGCTGATGTATCTAGGAATAGCAAACTACTGAGCTAATTTCATGATTTTTCTCCTTCAAACACCTGCAATTTACAATTGTAAGTGCAGGATTTCCACACAGATTGACTTACTTGATTACTACAGATATACCAGGTAACACTAAGTGGTTTTGCATTCAGTTCCACAGAAGTAGGGTGAAGTAGTAATTTATTACTAACTGGCTACTTCAAAGTCACCTTTACTATTTGTCACATATGCATCCTGAAAGATTACTGTACAGAAAGGAAAGCCGTGACAAGTAATCCAGAGCATTCAAGAGGTCACTTTATAATAAATGCTCCCTGAGATATGGGATACACAGAAAAAGGATCTCGGATCAGGTTTGCCTGGGAAAGCAGCTGCAGCAAATCAAACAGATACAGAAAAGACAGAACCTCCAGATTTATCTCTCCCCCACACCCTTTATCCCTTCTTCTATATAAACACTTGCAACTGTGCTGTGTATTCTGGGTATTATGAAAATAAATCATTTATTTGCATTTTACCTTAATCTGACTTGAGTAAAGGGGAACTTCAAGGTAACTCTAAAAATGACATCTCTCCCAAAGGCAGAGCAAGTCTATAAACCACAACACTGGGATTCCTTTACAAGTGCTTTAGCTTCCCAGCATATTCTCCAAAAAACCAAAATCATTTGTCAAAGAATGAACATTGCAGGATCAGAAGAAAATTACCTTTTAGTTAGCAGGGGTAATCTGTAGAACACTCCAGCTTTCTGCTAGGATACAGAAGAGCTCACCTCATTTTCAGATCTTTACAGCAAACTCCACCAGAGGTTTGTTCTATTCGCAGCAACACCAGCTACTGATGGCTTTACTAGGCAGTTTTCAATTCCCATTCACTATCAGAAATGTTTATATTTTCAATTTATTTGCACAGTGCCTACTTAATTTGGGTTTTATATGCTGCAAATATTAGCAAAACATAACTTTTGGAAGACTATATTTGTTTTAGCAAAAGCAAGTTTTAGATACATCTCTGACCACCCAGTAGAGTATAGAAAATATCATTGCTTCTGGGACTATGTACAGAAAACAACTCATGTTGAGTTCACTATATTGTACTCCCTCAACCCTTATGGGAAGCACAAGTTACCACATATAATCAGACAGACATACCTGCCTGCCTTCTTTTCTATGAACCTACTTTTTATTGTGTATATCATGGTTTCCATATCAACTTCTAGCCTGCTGAAGAGGCCTCCTGACTGCGCATAGAATTAAGCTGTCGTGTTGCCTTACAGAAATAAGGTTATCAGCATAAGTACTTTCACTATTTTTTTGAGAAAAGGGCACAAGATTTGCAGTTCTCTGTCGTAATTAATTTACAAAGTATTAACGAAATTAACACTATGTGATCCAAAAGGTATAACAGAAACAAAACATGCAAATATGACAATTTCTCTGTTCACAAGTTGAAGGGGTTTTTATAATTATTACTTCAAGGAGTGATTGGACTAATGCAATGAAAAACAAAGTTAGAAAGTTGATCTCTTTCCTCTTTCTTCCCTTTGAATCTCTCTGACTACAGTTATTTTCTTCTGCTTTTGGTAGCTTCTCTGGGGC